>NC_062285.1:133524453-133827483 GCF_902655055.1 Lutra lutra
CCCTTCTCTTCTCAGAATAGTTCAGCTTATCTTTGGAAACCCTGCATTCACCCTGCCTCCTCCACGTTCACCCCTGTTCCCATCCTTTTCCCCTCCCCCCAAGCTTGTACCTCTATTTCCCCTTTCCTCTCAAAACTGGGAAGAATGGAGCCTTGGAAACGTCTCTGTCATCCATCAGATGGAATTAGGTGCTGGTAGCTGTGGTTCTTCTCCCAGCCTCTGGGAGCTTTGTGCCCAGGATGGACAAGCCAGGGATATGAGACTTAGCAACCACTTGGAGATGGGTGGGGACCCATCTGGGTCCCCTCATCTGCCTTCTGTCCTGGGCCGGAAGCCTTGAGGGGGGACTACTGGAGACTCTCTACTGCGCTCCGAGGTCATGTCGGCGGCGGGTAGGGTGGGGGTCAGTTTCAACACGCATCAGTCATGTGAACATCAGTCTCCAAGCCCAAAATTCAGTAGGAAAGTACTGAAAAGCAAACATCTTTTCAAGGAAGAAAGAGTGTTATGCTGAAGGCTTGGGGCCCTGGGAACCTCCCTGCTGGCTCTGTCACCTTGGACTGGTTCACACGGCTGAGCCTCCGTCTCCCAATCTATAAAACAGGAAGGATAATGGTAGTAGTCCCTTCGTGGCACCTGTTGTGGGGAATGGTTGCGCTAACCCATGGGAAGCCCATAGAACACGGCCCTGTGCACAGTAATGGCCTGACGTGTGTTGACGCTTATCAGGAGACCTCAGTGGAACCGTGCCAAAGCAAGGGTCCAGAAAAATCCCCAGCCTCCCAAATCCCTCTTTCCGTTCTCTGAGGACTGAAATTCCTTCTTCACTGCCTTTCATCATATGGCAACAGAGAAAGGAGCTCAGGGCAGAGTCGAGAGAGCCGGGCCTCTGCCGCTGGCAGCCCGAAGGACTCTGTTTGGCTGTTCCCTACCCACCTGATGGTGGGGGATTATCTACCCCTTCTTTGCTTCTCTTTCTTCACTTGCCGGATGGGGGATCCTCTCCAGGGGAGGGGGGGGTCTGACCTTTCAGCATCACCATTCACTCCTATCCTATCCAGGCTGCCTTGGCGACTGGTTCTGCCAGCTGTCTCCTGACATACCTCTGTGTCCATGTTGGTTCCCATACAGGCTGCGCTCCACCCACCACCCAGAGCAAGCTTCTGAAAACCCAAGTCAACGAATGTGGACGGTTTCTCCTTTCCTTAGACCCTCCGATGGCTTCCAATAACCCTGAGTCCCTAAAGTCCTGGCCTGTAAGCCCTTCCTGTCTCCCCCTTGTCTCCCCTGTTCACTCTGTTCTTGGAACACACAGGGCCTTTGCTCTTGCTGTTCCCCTGGTCCCTCAGCCTGGAATGCGTTTCCCCCAGATAGTGACATGGCTCATTCTCATTTGTTCTGCCCAACTGTCCCTTGCTCTGCGGAGACTCCCTGCACACCGGCCACCCTCTCTCTCACAGCATTCCCTTTTGGGTGTTCCCTCTCCGCTTACCCTGCCGGATCTTTCTGCACAGCTCCTCTCAGAGCCTGACAAACATTTACGCATCTGTTCCTTTACTGCTTCCTTCCTCTCATCGGGCTGCTGCGGAGCCCGGAGCCCGAGAGGGGAGGATCCGACTCTCTGATCTCTGCTGGATCTCGGGCACCCTGCACAGTTCCTGGCTCAGTGTAGATAGTGGTTTTTTGAGTGAACAATCGCAGAGTGTGCCCCAGGATTAACATTGTTTGTGGAAATGGGCCTGGTCCATTGTAGGTGTTTGATAAATGTGAGTTTTTAATCCCTTCATTATCAAACTAGAAAGGACATTTAAAAAGCAAATACCCTTGGGAGGGGCAACGCGTTGATTTCAGTTCACACGGGGTTCCTGCCAAGGGGAGGACCGGGCTGCGGAGGGAGGTGAAGGAAGACAAGCCAAGGGCCCTGTAGATGCACTCCACTTGCTAAGCAGTTTTGCCTCTGGCCAGCTCTGTTTATGCCTGTGTTCCACGATTCTCCAGGCAATTGAATTGAATTACCCTTTTCATTCTAGTAATATGAGCAGAATTCAGATGTGGTATTTGATGATGTCTTGTCTATTGAACGACTTCAGGACTGCCTGGCACGTTGCAGCAAATTACTGTCAACTTGAGGGCTGCCGTGCCTTCACCAAAGTGCCAATATTGCCGTGGAAAATCCCGGTCCTTTACAGTTTATGTCTCAAAAATGAATTTTTATTTCATTGGCTTAATCTTTAGAGTTATCAGAAACGTGTGTTTATTCCCAGGGAGACTTCAAATGCATGATGCTTATAACAAGACCAGAGCTGGAAGATTTCCTGAAGTGGGAGAAAGGAAAGCGCTCCCTGCCTGCTTGGAATTGCTGTGTGCACGATGCCCTGCAGAGAGAGAGAAGAGAGCAGGCTGGATGCCTTCCAGAAACCAGAAGGGAAGCTGATTCCTACTTGGGAGGGTGTTAAAAATCTGATGAGCAGGGCCGACAGACCGAGGGGAAAAAGTGGAGGAGAAAGGGAGACGTGTGAGCATCTTTTCCAATTTTTGTTGTTTTCTTACAGCCAAATGCCTGGAAATCTGCGGCATCAGCAATTCCCTGTCCCCAGCACATAGTAAGCGCTCAGGAAATGTACACTGAATTGGAGTTGAATTTGGCCGATGAGGGTTTGGAGGTTGTGTTAGCTGCTGTGATCTGATTCAACCAAGTCTCACCGCACCCCCCCCCCCCCCAACTCCCACCTTCGCTGGTGCATTCATATCACCTAATAATCTGTCACCAAGAGCAACAGCCTTTGGCTGTGTCACAGGGAAGAATCCAGCCCTTCCCAGGGGATATCCCCAGCACAGGAGACTGCCCCGCTCCACCCACACACTGGGTCTCTGAGTCAGAAGGGCGTGTTTCTGCAACTAATTTTACTACTCTTGTTTCTACCTCCTTGATAAAACTTTGCTAGCATTTTAGGGAAGGGGTCTGCACCAGCTGAGATCCCAAGAGTAGTTTATCCTGATAAAGAGGAGTTTCCCTGATCACCTCCCCTCCTGCTTCTTCATTTTCTGTCCTTAGACAACTGGGGGTGGGGGGAGGGGAACAGACTGCGCTGTAAACAGCGTCGTCTCCTGCAGCTCGTCTGCCTGGCAAGGACTCTTGGAATTATAGATAATTAGTGAAGTTGTAGCAGCCAGCTAACTCGGCACCAGTGCAAAGCTACTGGGTTAGTGAGTGGAGTATATCCAAGGAAAGGGATTATTCCAAGCGTCGGTTACGGGCAGATGCAGTTGCCTTGTACCTCCCAGGCTTTTGTGTGGACAGCAACAAACCAACCAGACAAAACTCTTGGCTCACTTGGGGCTTATATTCTAATGATCCATCTGTCTGTCCGTCTTATGCAGTGACCTGAAATAACGCAGACAATAAAATTACACACCCACACACATCAGGATCAAAGGATATGTCAATGAGAAGGGAAGGTCAACATCAGAGAAGAAAAGAAATACCATGAGGCAATCCATAGGGTCCTACAGAGTTGCCAATGCTAAATGGGAACTTAGGCCTGGGGCTCCCTGACGGCCAAGGTGGAGAGGGCAAGTGTGTCACACACATGAGTCTTACTGTTCAGAAAGGGATATCACCACTTTCCCTATTTCCTTTCACAATAAAATCTGTTATCTAATCCTAGGACCTTACTTAATAAGCCTTGGAACAATCTTATGATTCAGTGGCCATTGTTATCCCCACTTTACAGATGGAAAACCTGGGTCTTTAAAAAAGTTGAGTGCCTTTTCCAAGGTCACTTGTGGAAAGTGGCAGAGCTGAAGTGAATTTTCAGCAGTCTAAATTCGGAGCCAGTGTTCTTAACCAGATACAGTTGGCCCTTGAACTGTGCAGTAAAAAATCCAAATATAACTTTTGACTCCCCCAAAACTCAATTATTAATAGTCTACTGTTTCCTGGAAGCCTTACTGATAACATAAACAGATGATTAACACAGTTTCTAGGCTCTATGTATTCCATACAGTATCCTTACAATAATAGAAGCTAGAGAAAAGAAAATGTTAATAAAGTCCTAAGGAAGAGAAAATACATTTACAGTACTGTACTGTGTTGATATAAAAAAGATCTGCATGTAAGTGGACCCACGCAGTTCCAACCTGTGTTATTCAAGGGTCAGTGACTTCAATGTCTCTCCCCCAGGGCAAACTGGAAAAGTACATGAATGGTCCTTGGGCAAAAGCCTAATTGCCCCAGGAGATGGTCTCCTGCCAGAGATCTGGGAGGGAAAGAAGGGGAGAGGCACATCCACATGAAGTGGGAAAATGATATTAAGTACTTAATTCATCAGCTTCCAGACCCAAGACATCCCAAGAATGGGGAAACCAGGGGTGTTAGGTCTCAGGCTTCAGATGGCCCCCGGCTAAACTAGTCTGATAATCTTGTACCCATCTCTTGTTGTCATAAAGGCAGAAATAAGTGAAAAACAACTCCCCCTCCCACCCCCATTAGCTTGGCTCTGCCTATTCTCAGGCTTCCTCCTTGCAGTGGAGCCTCTTAGGTCTGGAAGGGGTGCTGCAGTGCTTGGGAAAAACAGGGGTGGGGGGCGTTCTCCAAGGTGCTGAAGCAAGTGGCGCTTACTTTTTGGATTGGCTGCTTGCCTCTGAGTCACTACTTCTGGTAACCACATGAGTGGGAAAAAAACAAAACAAAACAAAAAACCCCACTCCTCAAAATAGGAGACAAACTGCATGACCAAGCTGGGAAAATATACCAGTTTGTACCCATTCAAGTTTATTTACAGGTGATACCAATCCTGAGAGGTCACACAGGGTTAATAAAGTGTGTAGAATGGATTCTGGAGTTGGACTGCATTGGCTCAGCAGCTCAGAAGCTGAGAGACCTTGGGCAGATTCCTTAATGCCTTCTTTTTTTTTTTTAAGATTTTATTTATTTATCTGACATACAGAGATCACAAGTAGGCAGAGAGTGAGAGAGAGAGGAAGGAAGCAGGCTCCCCGCTGAGCAGAGAGCCTGATATGGGGCTCGATCCCAGGACCCTGGCTGGGATCATGACCCGAGCCAAAGGCAGAGGCTTTAACCCACTGAGCCACCCAGGCCCCTCCTTAATGCCTTTTACGCTTCATTTCCTCACCTGTAAAATGGTGGTAGTAGTAAGAATGATAATGATACTAATACTAATACTAATCCCAAAAAGAGTTGCTGTGAGGGCCAAGTGAGTTACAAGTTACTGAGCATTTTCAAAACTGCCTGGCAAATAATAAGTCCTATACGTGTGTATTAAGAAAGTCTGTTACATTTCTTAGAGCAAAATGGTTTGGTAACGGGGTCATTTCTGGGACAATGAACCCAGCAGAGTAACTTCGTGCCATGGGGTAAATCTAGCTCCAGGGGATGCAGGGATGGTGGGTGATGTAGAAAACAGTGTCTTGTTCTCACCTCTATTGCATTTGCATGACAAGGCAAAAAGCCTGCACCAGACGCAATTTTCTTTTACATCTTGGACTTCCGAGTCCAACAATTTTCTGAAATGTTGAATTCTGTTTGCTCTACAGTTTTTAAACAACAGCTGTTGATCCACCCCAGGGGTGAGAGCGAGTCTGTGTTGGGGGAATGTTCAGCACATACCCACATCCCTGGGCTCCTTGCGGGGATGTTAGGGGGTCTGATTAATTACTGTTTGCAAAGCACTGAGAAATTCTCCAGTGAAAGTTGCTATAGAAATGCAGGTTGCTGTATTATTATTACATGTGCTGGTAATTGTTTTCAAGGTTTACATATTGGGCCGGGAGAGAGGGAAAATATGGTTTTCTTTTCCTTGATGGCAGTGGAAAATGCTTTGTAAATTGGCATTTATGGATGTCAAATCACTTTATGGAGATGTAGCTCTAGAGCTACAGGAGTCTCATATTGGGAAATGTACACGGAGCATTTCTTCTTTTGCTTTTGTACCTCCCCTCTCATTCAGTTGTTATTTCCACAGTGAAACTCATGTGAAAAGAAACATTGTAAGAAGCAACCGTGTGTATCCATATTTCTACGTAAAACAGAATGGAATGCTTTTCCCGTAGATAGTGACATGGCTCATTCTCTTTCATTCTGCCCAACTGTACCCTGCTCTGCAGAGAGTCCCTGCACACTGGCCACCTTCTCTCTCACAGCATTCCCTTTTGGGTGTTCCCTCTCCGCTTACCCTGCTGGAACTTTCTGCACAGCACCTATCAGAACCTGACAGATTTTGCCTTCTGTGCCTCATTTCCTCACCTGTAAAATGGTGGTAGTAGTAAGAATGATAATGATACTAATACTAATACTAATACTAATACTAATACTAATACTGATCCCAAAAAGAGTAGCTGCGAGGGCCAAACGAGTTATAAGTTACTGAGCGTTTTCAAAACTGCCTGGCAAATAATAAGTCCTATACATGTGTGTGTTAAGAAAGTTGGGCACGCATATTTCTACATAAAATTTCCCACATAGAGTCAGTTTTTTCTGTATAGAACACTCCTCCCATTACTTTATGCTAAAGGTTGGGCAACATTGGGTTGAAATAAAATTTTGAAGCAGAAACAAAAAAAGTTAGGGATAGGTGTAAACTCTTAATTGAAATTTTTTATCGGGTTCCTCCAAGTCTTGGCTTGGTTTGATGTGTTAAAAAATTGTGTGAAATGACTAATAGCAAGATCCCACCTGAGAAATATCTTTCCATTGTTAGGTATGCATTTGTTTTTTCTTTGTTATCTACTTTCCCGTTTTATAGGGAAATACCTATTTTATGGGTATGGTTAGCCAATGGCGCCTACCAACCTCCCTCTGATGTATCTGATTCCTAACTGAAGTTTGAGATAGTGATACCGATCTTGGCGTACTAAAAAAAAAAAAAATTGGGCGCCTGGGTGGCTCAGTTGGTTAAGCGACTGCCTTCGGCTCAGGTCATGATCCTGGAGTCCCGGGATCGAGTCCCGCATCAGGCTCCCAGCTCCATGGGGAGTCTGCTTCTCCCTCTGACCTTCTCCTCGCTCATGCTCTCTCTCACTGTCTCTCTCTCAAATAAATAAATAAAATGTTTTAAAAAAATTGACTAGAATGAAATTTAGCACTACACGAGACCTTGTTTGCGAGTCATTTAAATGGTGATAAAGTCTGAATCAGATAAGAATGCCATCATTGCTGCCATTAGCTGGTTCTCTGCCAAGGTTTATCTGTAGCCTCACACAAATTGATTTGCAATCAGTTATATTGGTTTTTAAAAATCCCATAAAATCTAAGAAGCCTATGTTAGTCTATAAAACAGAGCCAGTAATTGCCTCTTCTCTATGAATAAAGTGTAAAACCCAAACCTGGACTAATGACCATTTTCTTATTCCTCAAGCAGGCACTTTGAGCTCAGGCCACACCACACACTTCCTGGATGTTCTACTTTTATGCTCTTTTGTTTGGTCTGGAATTCTCATCAGCTCTCCCCACCACTTTCTTCCCCCTGACCCTCCCTCTTACCAGCGCCAGGCACTGATGGTCTCAGCTCTGGGGCCCCCTAATATTTTGTGTGTCATGAGATGTCTCATACAGTAATCAATAAAGAAAAGAATGAATAAATGAGCATGGGCTTAATTCATGAGGGTGGAGACCCTTATTTTCTATTTGCTTCTGGGCCTTGGTATGGTGGTCTGATGGCCAAAAATACCATTTTATTCAAACTATCCAGTGCCTGTCGGCTCACAACAGCTCCGGATGGCTTTTGTTCCTAGTGGATTAGCCATATTGCAAATGATCAATAAGTCAAACAATCCTGGCAGATCTTCATTTAAAATTCTTAGGGATGCTGTCACTTACTTAACCGCATTCAGTCCTATTGATTTATCTCTCACATCCTTCCACTCTTCTCCCTCTCTACTAACCATCTTAGTCCTGACCACCGCCATCGCTCACCTGGACAGCTGCAGTGACCTCCTCACAGGTCTGCCCTCAATCATTCTTGCTCCTTCTTATCTCTGCATCTGCATTGTCACCAGTGAGCTCATTTAAATGCACATCCTATCACTTCCATGGTTTTCTTAAGACCCTTCAGTGGCTGTCAGGGCTTTAAGGACAAAAATAAACATCTGTCTTTGTTTCTTCTTCCACAAGTCTTGCTTTGCTATCTTTGCTGCAGCCACTTTACCTTCCTTCCTGGTTCTTAATGATCTCAATTTGCTTCCCTGCCTCAGGACCTTTGCACATGCTGTTGCCTCTGCCTGGAACACTCTTCTTCCTCAACTTTCACCTAACCACCAGTCATCTCTTAAAGCCCAGCCTCCCCAGGCAGGCTAAACCTTTGCTTGTACACTCTCCTGACTCCCAGTGCTTTTTCCTTCACAATACTTAGGATGATTTACAGGTGTGTGTGTTTAGGGGGTGTATGTCTAAGCTCCATGGGAGCAGGAACTGGCTCTGCCATTTGCTCCCCACCTTATCCCCTGGAACAAAGTAACAATTTAGAAAAAAAAATGTTGAATAAATGAGTAACTATGGGATAAATTTAAGATCTTTGTCTAAAAAGGCAGGAGCCACAGAAGAAATTCATGTGCTCAGATGTCTGTTTCCCAGCTGCCAAGAAGGTGTTCATCATCCAGGTAACATTACCACCCGTTCTACTATCAGTGAGTCCTCAACATCAACCTGAGAAATGATGCTATTTTTTTTCCCAGTGTAAGTTCAGCCCTTTATAAAAAATTCCAGCACATCCTGGCAAGTGTCTGGGAGGCCCGTAATTAAATGCAAATAAACAATTAAAAAAGAGCATATGATTTCCAAATCAAGCAACAGGATAAAATAATGCCATACAATTGTACAATGATGATTCTTTACCAGTGAAGTGAATAGCCCAGAAACCACTGATTTGGAAACATCCCAGAGACCCAGTCCTCCGGGTAACCTGAAATAAGTGTCCCTCCTTCACAAGGTTCCCACTGGCATGTCTAGCTTGTCCGGCCATCCGCTGTTCACACCTGCTCCAGCACGACCTTGCTCAGAGCACCCCAAACAAGTCCATGCCGGGAACGTGGTTCCTTCTGCTTCAAACTGCCCACCTTTCCCGTCTCCTCCTTGCTCTTCCATGTCCAGGCCTCCGGGGCAAGCATCCTCTCACTCTCCTGCCCAAGCAACAGCTCATCCAACAGCCTTTCCTTATCCAGTTGAAATTTTAACGTTTCCCTCCCGTCTGGGTAAATGGCCCAGTCACACCCTCCATCGGCTCATGCAGTAACGGGATCGTCGTTGCATCCGCAGTAACGGGATCGTCGTTGCATCCGGTGGCAATTCCTGCCCCAAATCTGGTCCTTTCCTGCAACCCCATTGCCCTGGTCATAACCACCATCCTCCCTGAAAGGTTTTCCAGCGGTCCTCCCCTCCTTTCTTCCCCAGCAGCCGGCACAGTCTTCTGAACGTACTTAAGACTCTTCAGCGAGTTCCCATTTTGCCAAGGAAGACATTCCAACCCGTGACCTACAAAGCCCCACACGAGTTGGTTCTTGCCTTTCCCATTCTTGCTGTCCTCACTTGGGGGCCTTCCATGCAACATCTCCCCCTCTGGTGTCTCAAACTTGGCATGATCTCAGCTGAGCTCCCAACCCCCTGCGGTCCCCAGTCTGTCCTTCCACAGCTCCCTGCCTCTTAGGTGCACAGGCCAGAAAGCTCAGAGTCCCCCTTGCCTCTTCTAATTAACACCCTGTTTGCGATCAGCTGGCAGACCTTGTCAGCTCTGCTTTCAGAATGTGCCCCAGATCTGGCCACCCCTCACGGCTTCTCCTGTGACCACCCTGGTCCAGGCCACCACCAACTCCTGTCCAGGACCGTGGTGACGGCCTCCTGACTTTTCCGTTTCTGTACTTGTTCTCTGCCCCATTGCCACCCGTCTCTCTTTGTTAAACCCCCACCCCAGCATCTGGAGTCCTGATGCTAAAACAGGTCAGGTTAGGTCACCCTTCTGCTCAAAATCCTCCAATGGCTCCTACCTCACTCGGAGTTAAAGATAACCTCCTCACAGTGGCTGCTAAGGGCTGATGAGATCTGCCCCCCCATTCACCTCAATACCTATTATTCTCATTGTCCACTCCCTTCTGTGTTGCTTGCTTCATTTTGACCACACTAGCCTCCCTGCTGTTCCTCCAACACAGCAGGCACACTTCTGCCCCAGGACCTTTGCACTAGCTGTTTCCTCTACCAAAAATATCTTTCCCTAGATAGTTATTTATTTATTGTTTCCTAGATATATTCCCTCATCTCCTTCAGGTAGTTTTTCAAACATTACCTTCCCACTAAGGCCTTCCCTGTCCACTCTATAAACAATTGCAACTTCCTTGCCCCAGAAACACTCTAGGCTATGTCCCTAATGTATTTTTCTCCTTAGAACTTATCTCTGCAGTATGTAGGGCTCGTTTCGTGGGTGCGTGTGACCATGTGCAGTCATACAGACCCTGTGCTGACTATAAATTCATAAGATACCTTATTTAAACAGGGGACCCCAAAAACTCATTTGGCCTTGATCCCAAACATTATGTAGCTGGTCCCAGCAACATGCTATATACTTGACTTATTTTGTTGCTTGCATCTCTCCCCCCCTGAGAGTGAGCTACAAGGACAGAGTTCCTCACCTCTTCCTTTCATCACTGTAACCCTAGACCTAGAACAGAGCTGCATATAGGGTAGCTGCTCAAGACAGATCTGTGAATAAGAAACAACAGGTGTTGGGGAGGATGTGATCAAAGGGAAACATCTTGCCCTGTTGATGGGAATGTAAGCTGGTGCCGCCACTCTGGAGAACAGTATGGAGGTTCCTTAAAAAGTTAAAAACAGAGCTACCCTATGACCAGCAATTGCACTGCTACGCATTTACCCAAAGGATACAAACATACAGATTCAAAGGGGCACATGCACCCCAGCATTATCAACAATAATGAAATTGTGGAAAGAGCCCAAATGTCCATCAACTGATGAACAGATAAAGAAGATTTGGTGTACACACACACACACACACACACACACACACACACACACACACACACTGGACTATTACTCAGCCATCAGTGGAATGAAATCTTGTCATTTGCAATGACGTGAATGGAGCTAGAGAGTATTATGCCAAGCAAAATAAGTCAGAGAAAAGACAAATACCATATGATTTCACTCATGTGGAATTTAAGAAACAAAACAGATGAACATATGGGAGGGGGGAAAAGAGAAGGAAACAAACCATAAAAGACTTAGTGATTGAGAACAAATTGAGAACAAATTGAGGGTTGATGGAGGGAGGTGGATGGGGGACAGGCTAGATGGGTGATGGGTACTACAGAGGGCACTTGTGATGAGGACTGTGTGCTGTGTGTTAGTGATGAATCACTGAATTCTATGTCTGAAACCAATATTGCATTGTATGTTAACTAAGTAGAATTTAAATAAAGAGAAAAGAGAAAAATATTTGGGAATAACTGAGTCTTCCCAGTTCAACTAGCCAGAAATCTGGGAGTCACCCTTGACACTTACCAACCTCCCCAGACCCCCACATTTGAGTTCCACCCATTCTGTTCCTTATTTTGGATCTGTCCATTCCTCTCCACTTCCTCTGTATCACCATCAGCCAAGCTACCTGGATACCTCCTTATAACGTGCTTCTTAACTGGTCTCCACCATCCCCCTATGTCCCCTCCATCCACTCCCCATAGTTACTGCCTTCTGTCCATAAAGCCCAGGATGAAGGTCAAAGTCCTTGCCTGATCCAGCCCTGTCCACCTCTTCTGCCACATCCCGCCCTCTCAGCAGCGCTGCCTCTTGGACTTCCTTTGGATCCTGCAAATATGCCTTTTGTTTGTTGCATGCAAACCCTTCTGTCCCCTGTTTCCAGAACACCCTTCACTCCCTCTAATTCTTGGTCACCTTCATCCCTTTTCCTGAACCCCTGACCAGGGACCACACCTCTGAGATCTTTGCCCACGAGGCAGTCAGGGAGCACATAGCAGGTGCTCAATGGGCTTCTCAAGTGAATGAACCGGGGCTGGGTGGGAGGCCCTGCTGAGCAATTAATTTAGGTTGGGTCTTCAGTGGCTAGTTAGCTTTCAAGCCTGGGGGCATGTTAATGGCGTTAAAGCCTTAGAGCCAGTATGCAAAGTTGCCCTGGTGCTGGAGGGCCTGGGCTGTATGCAGAGATACTCTGTTTGGCCAGCACAGAATTGGTCCACGCGGTATCTCTTTTCTTTTTTGAAATTTGGTTGAGTTGCTAACCCTGAAAAATTGTCAGGTTTCACATAAGAATTTGAATATTTGGCGTCTTTGGAAAAGTTGAAAGATCCTGTAATCTTGGGTCTGCAGTGTGGCAGTTGGCGGGAGCTAACCTGAGCTGCCTTGGCTGGGACCCGTGTGTGGGACCTGCCCGCAGTCCTTGCTTGGTGGGGTGGGAGAAGGTTCCTCCATTAGGCTACCTGCCTAGCCTCTCTGTGGTGTCAGCCTTGGCTCTCGGAGAAAACAGAGCTGGATTATATGAAATTAAAAGGGCTCCAAGGGCTACCAGAGGTCAAGGAGAGCCAACCTGGGAAGCCAGAGGTGTTTGCAGACTCTAAAGGCTTTGGGCTCTGTAGGGGACCCAGGCACTAGGCTCCCAGGCTGGGCTGGTCCCCTGGGTCCAAGTTTGTGGCAGCCATGGAGCTGCCCACCTTCAGGATGGGATGGACATGGATGAAGAAATGGCCTGGAAACAACAGGCCCTTGCTTACAGGCTCTGGAACAGTGTCTGGCCTAAAGGATTCCTACAAGATAATAGGGAGAGAAAGCAGCATCTCAAGAACACAACGAATTTCAGATGTGTGTGTGGGGGGGGCAGGGGGGACTTTCAGAGTCAGAGAACTAAGTCGTTCTAGAACAAAGTAGTGCAGCTTTCTCACATACAAGAGCTGTGGTCCAAACTCATGCATGCCTCATATGAGTGATATTTCCTATATTCTTAAAAGAGTGTCAACCTTTCTCTTTGAGGAACACTTTTCTTTCCCTCCTCAACTGGTTTGTATTAAGTAACTTTGGGCTTTCTCCCACACGTTTCCCTTTCTTCTTGTAGTTTTAAAACCTATACTTACAAGAAGTCCATGATAACACTGCTCGTTACACGTATTTGGAGAGCCTATGGAGAATGCCATACCTTTGAAAACCTCAAGCCCAAACCAGCTATACCGATCCATTAAGAATGGCCGTCTTCACTTCAACCTTACAAAAATGTTCCAACCCAATTCAGGCTTGTTATGGTCTCAGAGTGATCTTCATTTACAAGAATTTCAAAAGGATCTCTTAGAACTTGAAGGGATTATGTTTCTTGTCCTCGTTGGGCAGTCTAATTGTCAAGGGCAGGATTTCCGATTTCTTACACAAATGCGGTAGGACACATTCTCTACCCCAACTTAGCCTTTGCCCAGCTGGCGTCAGGAGCTTTGTTGTGCGGGATCAGGAAAAGTTGAGAGAAGCAGGGAGGCAGGCAGAAAGAGGACCCGAGGATCAAGGAGCAAGGAAGCCCAAATTTATCCAGACTAAAGGCAGGTGAGGGAGGGGCCAGAACAGAAAGCTGGGGCCTGGGCGGGAGAATTCTGGGTTTGGTGTAGGAGGCTCTAGATGTGAGAGCTATCTCTGTGGATTGGGAATTGGGTCCTCTTTCATGTTCTTTAGGCATCAGGAGTAGACATTGGTTTAGAATTCTTTTAATTACTCTTTGGCTCACGTGTGACGTTGCAGAGCTGAGCCACTTGGAGCTCTATTATTTTTTAGGATCCCACACGTTTAGGCTCTACTGGATTTATGATAGAATAGTTCCTGTAAGGAGAATGTCAACTTTTCTAACCAAGGCCTTAGTTAAACAATTCGAGTCTGGATCCACGGAAGCCTTCCTCCATCCTTCAGCAATTAGCTAGCTCCAATGTGGTTATGGCTCTGTCCTAGTGTTCATACCCACCCCACCCACCTCGATATGGTAATTCATCAGTTTATGTATTTGTATCCCTTCCTTGGCCAGAAGGCTCTGGAGAATAGGGACCAACTACATCTTATTGCTCTTTACAGTTTCAGCCATCGCTAAGACCTTACCTACTTGCTGGCACACACTAGGTCATCAGTAAATGTGCTTTGAGTGACTGTATGAGGCTACCAATGGCTGTGATTCACTTAAGACTTCCAAATCTCTCTTTAATTAAGTCCTGGAAACATTCAGGCAGTATAGGATGAAACAGTCTAATAGATTCTAACCTGTTGCCTCTGGGAACTGATCTAACTTAGGAAATGGATGTAACACCAGGAAATGGTCTTGAGCTCTTGTAGTCAACTTTCTTATAGATGATTCTGGGACTGGAAAGATGGTAAGTTTGCAGATGATTCTAAGCTGCCCTCCAAACTTAGACTCATCCTCAACCCCTGTTGTTCTCTTGTCACCCACATTCAATCCATAGCAAATCCTGTTGGCTTTATCTTCAACACATGGCCCCAATCCCACCCCTTCTCACCACCATCCCGGTTCCTGGTCCACCAATCCAAGCCACGACCTCGCTTACCAGGACTGTTGTAATGGCCTCCCAACTGGTCTTCCTACTTCCACCCAGGCCCCTGTAGTCTGTGCCCCACCTGCCAACCAGATCATGACCTTCCTCCACTCAAAGCCCTCTTATGGTTTCCATTGTACTCAGAATAAAAGCCAAAGAAAGTTCTTTCGATCTGGCCCCTGCTGCCTCCCTAGCCTCCCCCAGCTCCAGGAACACTGGCCTCCTCACCCTTCCTCAAATGCATGGAGCATATTCTTATTTCTCCTGCCATGCAAGGCTCTGCCCCAGATATCTGTGTGGTTTTTTCCCCTCACCTTCTTTATGTTCTTCCCACTGAGGCCTCCCTTCTCCGGCCTCCCCAGTGCAGACTGCAGCTCCTCTGCCTGGCCCGCCCCGGCCTCCTTCCCTATTGAATTCTCCAGAGCACTTCCATCTGACCTATATTTTGCTTTTTTATTTGTTTCTTGTCTATCTCCTGGAGCATGAGATTGTGTCATGAGGGGGAGGACTTTTGTGGGCTCTGCCCACCGTTGCATCCCAGCACCTGGCACAGGGAAGTGCTTGACGGTGATCAGGGAATAAATATCAAGAGGTCTCACGGGCAATAGGCAATGGGTGGGTTGCTCCTTATAGCCCGAGCCTTGGTTTCTGACGTTCACAATGATGGTGGCAAGATGATCATCTATACACGTGGAATGTCTGCAGCCTAAGTGTGGGGGATTCATGTGGAATTCTTGCCTGGTTGCCTTCTTTAAGGGAGATCGAGTAGCTCTGGGCATATGGAAGGGCAGCTGAGCAAAAGAGAACCCAGGCCTCCATGTCTGGAGTTCCAACAGTGGATGGAAACCAAAGGAGGTTATGCTTTGTGCTTAGACCTTGGAATACACAGAACCTCAGAGGAGAGGTCCTGGTCGCTGAGGACACATTTGGCTCATGTGTCGAGGATGGAGGAGCTCGGCTGGGACTTGGGAAGCCTCTGCCTGGGAGGAGAGGGGTGTGGAGGCTGCTCCGGAAGTCAGGCTGGGGGACACTGGGCTGGAATTGCCTGCACTCAGATGAGGTTCCCTGGATTGAGGAGCTTATCTTCGCAAGATGTTGTTTCCTAAATTGGATGGGACTGGACACTGGATTTATACTCTGTGCTTACAATATTTTTTAAACTTGTACAGAGTTTTCATTTTAATACATCTTAAGCTCTTTTTTTGAACTGGATGATAAGATTGGCCCGGGGACGGGCAGTGCTGCGATGAGGAAGGATATCCTGAGGTTGGCGGTTTTCTTCTGCCATGACCCAGAGAATAGAAGCTTCGGGTTCCAGAATATCAAGCTGGTGCAGAGATATCTGGGACCCTAGTGAACCAGGCAGGATGGCAAAATCCTGGTATGGTTCTGGTGCCCAGGGGCACAATGCGCTTCTCAAATTCTTGTCTAACTGCTCTGAGTGCCCAAGGCCCCACAGAGGTTCAGCGAGACGGAGGACTGGCATGGACTTTGTGCCTGTGGGGATGAGCCTACAGACTTGTTATTTCTAGGGGCCATCCCAATGTCCCTCTTCGGTTGTCGTCTGTAAGTGTGTTCTGCTGGAGTATTACAGCATGTCCTGCTTTGCAGTGGGTTGCAGCTTGGTCCCTGGGAATCCTGACAGAAGAAACGCGGCAAATAAGAACAAAGGCTTCACAAAGCCACCGGAGTGAACAAAAAAATGGCCCATGAACTTGAGTGTGAGCAGGTGTAAAGGGAAAATACTCTGACCCTTGTTGGGAAGAAGATGAGCCCTGGACTGTGAATTTCAAATCAGGACAAGAACCAAGGTCAAGGCAGATTCCTCCCTTAACTTTAGGGGATCTGGTGCCCTTGCCAGAAAACAGGGGAGAGATGGACACCCCAATGGACAGACTGTTGGAGACTGTGATGGGACCGGGAGGGAAGCCACTCAGAAAGGAGCACCCAACACGTACCAGACATTTCATGTCTGAGAGCACCAGAAAAATTCCTGGAATCGTTATTGTTCCCACTTTCTAGACCAGGACAATGAAGCTCAGAAGTAGATCATTACTATCTCTTTCGAGTGTTGGGATGGAGCTCAGACCGAAGGCTGACCTCCTCAGCCATCTCTTATTCAGTCCCTTCCTTTCTTCAGCACATTTGGATCGAGGGCCCACCTTGTGCCAGGCCCTGCTCAGGTGCTGGATACCTGGCCATTGCCAAAGCAGGAATGCTCCTGCCCTCATGGGGCTTCCGATCTCCGGGGGACGTTGTAATGAGCAAAACAGAACCAATTGTCATGGCTGTGGTAGCACCACAGAGGGGCAATCAAGGTGCAGTCATGGGGAGAGAATGGAGTGGGCTGTCCTCAGGTTTTGGGGTCAGGGACAGAGATAATGTGAAGCCCTGCGCGGGAAGGGCCAGGTGTGGGTTGCATCTGGCCTGGGGGAGCAGTAGTGATGTTGGGGGGAAGGGGTTATGCATGTCACAGGAGTGAGCAGGAGGGAGAGGGAGTCAGAAGTTGCATCTCGAAAGTGTGTGCCTCTCGGCCCTTGCATGTGGGCTTTGCCGGAGGGGAACTCCAGTCAGAAGAGGAAATACTGCCCTGCTCAGTAGGTAGGAAACTTCTGGTCTTTGGAAGTCAAAGAGATGATGGGGTCTGGAAAATACCAACAGCTTCCTGACAGGTGTGGACACAGTTCCACGGAGAGATTCCGAACGCATCATTAAGGCAAACAGAAGGCGGGGCTGCATCCTTTCTATGGGAGGCTGTGGGACATCTTTTCTATGGGACAACAGGCTGTCTTCCCACAGCACGAGCTCTGATCCCAGATCAGAAAAGAGGCTGGGGTGGAGCCCTCTGGGAGTGCAAGTGGGTGGGGACCAGTGTGGGTGGGAGCCCATCTACTGTGGAGACCCCGATGGCATTTCTCACCGAGGAGGAAAGGAGAGGAGGGAGGGAGGTAACCTTGATCAGATGCCTTCTCTGCCGAGAACTGTGTGTCAACCATTCTCCCTGCTTCACTTCCTAGAGGTCTCCCAGGTCTCCAAGGGGGAAACTGAGGCACAGATAGGTTAAAGTAACTTGCCCAAGGTCAATCTGCTACTAAGGGTGTGCTGTGCTTTCCTGACTCCAAAACCCACGTTCTTTCCTGTGAAGTAGGCTCAGTGGCAGCAGACCAGCCAGGCTAGGGGAGGAGCAGGACTAAAGGAGCAGGACCTAGGGGTCATTCTGGGGGAGGGGAGTGATGATGGGGAGAGGGTGGATGGTGAGAGGACAAGGGGGCACAGGTGGAACTCTGGTGTACTGGGCTGGGCCTTGAGTTCTGGACGGACTGACTTGGGTTCAAATCCCCCCTGTCCCAGTTGCTAAAATCCAGCAGGTAGAGAGAACGTCTTGAATATCCCCATTCTCCATGCTGCCCCTCCCCCAGCCTGCCACCCAGAGAGGAGGCCCCCATGGCTCCTCTTGCCTCTGGCTGCCTGAGTAAGCAGTCCCCCAGAAGAGCCTGACTCATTCACCTTGGCTCCCTGCCACCCGAGCTGCAGGGAGGACAGTAGTCCAGTGGCCCCATACCTTCTAGCTTGGTCTGACTGCCCAGCCCCCTCCGGGGCCAGAATGGGACAATCCCACCGGGACTCTTCGGGTGCTACGTGCAGAAGCCTCCGCCTGTCCCTCACCACCCAGCACACACCTATGCTGCTGTACTGTACATGGTTGCGTGTCCATGTTTCACCGTCCCTCACTAGACTGTGAGCTCTTGCAGGGCGGGGATGAGCCTGAGTCATCTCCTGTCCCTGGTGTCCATGACAGGATCTGGCACAACACAGGGGCTGCTCAGCAAGTATTTGCTGAATTCCCTTCCTAATCGAACGGGAAATTTCCCCACCCTTGCCTTGGGATGGTCCCTGGTGGAGACAGAGCCCCGTGGCCCCGGCTGGTACTTGCAAGGCTCACCCCGCCTCAGCAGCCCTGGGATGCGAGGTGCACGAGGCACCTGCCACATTTCGGCATTGTTTCCTCCCAATGCTTCCGTTCCAGCCCATTCTCACTTTCTGTCTTGGAAAATCACAAGGAAACTCCACACTGCTCCTGGAATTCTTGCCAACGTGATTCAAGCAGAATTGAGCACATGGCACTGGGTTCCCGCACAAACAAAGACGTTGCCGCTTTCAGCTGGAGGGCTTCCTCCCTTCTGCCAGCCTGGGCCCCCCACCCAGGCAAGAGGGGCAGCGTATGTGCCTGGCCGGCCGCATTGTCACCCACTGGGCTCCCCCATGGCGGGTGCACCCAGGTTTGGGTGGTGGGTCGTGAACTAGACAGAGGCCAGCTCCCCAGGGAACAACCTGGACACTCACCGTGTTCCCATCCCTATTCACTCGCCACTCACCCAGGGCTTCCTGCATCAGGTCTCTTTCTAGTTTCTCACTTAGCTGCGCTACTTGGAGTAAACTACCTACTTTTTCTGTGCCTCGGTGTCCTCCTCTGGGACATGGAGAAGGTCACAGCCCTGGCACCTCACTGTGGGGATTCAAGGAGACACAATGCGAGTGCCGTGTATGCTTGGTATACAGTAAGCACTCAGTAAGTCTTGGCGATGACGCTGACGTCCTGTGCCGGCATTAGCACCTGTTCCCAGAGCTCAGGCCTTCGCAGGGTGGTATGTTCCTCGACTCTAAGCACTTTTACTGGGAAAACCATCCCTTCCACGCTCGGACCCTCCCAGGTGCACTGTGTGAGAGCAGGTCTGGATGAAGGCTCCATCCAAATCCAGTGTCGAGAAATGGAACGAGGAGCTGGGCTGACATGTCTATTAGACACATTACTGGCCTAATAGTGGCTTTCTCCAGGCCCTCCCTGCAGGCTGGTGGGCAAAATTTAAATGCTGGGTTCCTAAGAACTGAAACAGCGCTACTCCTTTGTTGGAAGATCATGAAGTCTCTAGGGAGGAAAAACGTGTGGCATTCGCCACTTGGGAGCTGAGTGACTTGGGATAGACGACTCTTGTCCTGTGCCTGTGCCCCCGTCTGTCTCAGGAAGACTCAGGGTGGTATGGGTGTCAGGGGCTTGGTGGGGTCTGTTCCCAAGAGCGGCCACCATACCAGTGATGCTGTTGTCCCAAAGCCTCTGGGGTTTGCCTGGAGCTCTCCTTTGCAAAGGGCTGTGTTATCCCTGCTGGAAGGCAGGGCTGGAAGGAAGGAACTAGCCCCAGTGCATGTCACCAAATGAAGGGGACACCACAACTGATGGTCCCCTAGGTGGGGGGACCTGGTCCAGAACTTGTCATAGGACAAAGCTTCTGGGATTAGATGCAAAGTGGCCTAATGGGCTGGGGACTTGGAGCTGCCGGATTTGAATGGTTTCTCCACACCCACTCCCAGGGGAGCCTTGGCAACTTCTTTAATTTTTCTGAGCCTCAGTTTCTTCACCTGAAAAATGGGTGTGATAATACCTCTCTTTGTGAGACTAGAGAATTAATAACAGCTTATTAATTATATTCTAAGGCACTATTCTAAGTCACTCTGTGATGTACTTATGACGATTATAGCCTCACTTGACAGTTGGGGAAACTGAGGCACAGAGAGGTCAGTAACTTGCTCAGGGTCACTCATTCATCCCATTTCCTGACCTGGTCCCTGCTCCCTCCTCTGCTCTCATCTCCTACTCCCCTGTACATGGGAATCATGACTGAATTGCTCAGGTTACCCCCAACTCTCCAGGCCAACCCACGCCTCTCTGCCTTTGTGTTCCTTCTGCCTGAATTGGCTGTCTCCTTACCTCCACCTGACTCAGTCTTGCCTATCCTTTAAGGCTCACCCCAGGTGTCTCCTCCTCCAGGAAGCCCTCCTGCCGAGGCATTAGAGGTAGGCATTCCTTTAGCCTGGCCTCCCCTAGATGCAGGCTCTCACCACCTGCAGGGGACTAAATGGATTCAATTTCCTCTTCCTCGGCACTTTCTTTCTCCTGGGCCTGTGCGAGGCTGTTTGTGCCCCTCCTCAATGGAGGTGCCCTTTTCTCCATTTCATGGTTGAGGAGACAGGATTTGAACACAGGGTAGTTCTCCCGGAGGCAGCTGGGTACGCGTTCCCTTTAACTTGTCTCTTTTGCTGGACCCTGGCTTATTTATGTCTCTGCCTCCTGGGGCCCTACACCATATAGGGATTCAAACAATAGTTTTTGAATGAATTCTGAGCACTATGAGGTATTTCTAGAATAATAATAGTTAAAAAAAAAAAAGAACAGACCTCAGTCAAGTGCCCAGGGTTTCCATTCTCCAGGCTGGTTGAAGATGAGGGCCCATCAGGACAGAAGGCCGGTGAGCACAGACCCATGCAGCATCTGTCCCCACCGGCCCACTCCAGGGCCTGCCGTAGGAAACGCTCAGAATACACGGACATGTCTCCCCATTGCGGGTGACATCTCAGACAGCCCTGCTCTCTGTGATCCCAGTCTGCTTGGGGACCCCCGAACCCAAAGGTCTTTGGTTTAAGCCAGGGCGGTATTTAGATCTCTGCTCTCCGCGAATCAGAGAAATTGGAGGTCCGATGAGTACCGCACGCACCCGTGAGACATGACAAAGCAATACAGAAGCGAAAGCCCTCAGAACACCCATCTTCTCCAGCATCCGGAATTTTTTTTTCTTTTTAGAGCAAAGCCCTGTAATATTAATAAACGGCAGCGAGAAGGGTAGAAAGTGACTCTTTCCCTTTGACATGGCGAAGATCACAGGGACTGGAGGGACCTTTAATCTTTATTAATGTGTCTCCGGGGGGACTCTCCCCACGAGCTGTGGGAAGCAGACATGCAAAGAGCTTGCTTGTTCGCGGTCCTCAGCCTCCCCGGGCGCCTCAGATGACTGCCTGATACCGTTCAGAGTCCAGCAAAGCCACGTCACGGGGACCTGCTGTGTCCCGGGCAAGAACAAGGCAGCCCTAACCCAGCTCCCATCTGTGGGGGGCTGGATGACACGGGAAATTCAGGACACGGGCCTCGGTCACATGGGCCCGCTTCTAACCAAGGGCACCAATGCCCTGAAGAGGCTCAGAAGGAACCAGGCTGTCTGTTGCAGGGACGAGCACAAATCATGCCTGGGGGGGGAGGGGAGGGGCACACCTGAGTTCATTAAGGAGCACAGCCACTAATCAACACCCTGGTTTCCGAGGACGTTCCTCTGCACGGCCTGGCTGAGCGCTTCTCCGCACCCCTCCTTCCCTATAGCCGCGCTTGCGCCCAAGCACGCTACAGACCGGGAAAGGTCTGTAACTGGATACCATGCAGACCTAATTCCATGGACTGAGTGAGTCAGGAATCGCAAGACAGGTTCAGGCGTGCGCGACGGAATTGAAAAGTTTTCTAGTAAGGATATGAGAGCCGAGAAAGTTGCAGGGTCTCTCTCTCTCTCTCTCTCTCTCTCTCTCTCACACACACACACACACACACACACACACACACACACGCATGCGCGTATGCATGCTGAGAAACGGAGAGGCATATTTTGACATTCATTCTTTCAAAAATACGGAAAACCCCTCGGTGCTAAGCACTGTCCTGGGCACGGGGGATGCAGGGGCGGATAGGATCGCTGAAGCTCTTGGCCCCCAGAGCTTATTTTCATCCCAGTGTTCTTCGGGGAGTTTCTCCAGGAGCCAGAATGGCACAGGTTAATCTCGCTAAAGCCACAGTGCAATGCAAAAAGGGCACTCCCACTTTCTGCCCCAGGGAGCTAAGCTCAGGGAGGTCAGCCTGTCGGAGGCGGAGGCGGCACGCTAGGCTGGGCACCAGCTAGGCTGGGGACCAGGATCAGAGCCTGGTTTCCAGGCCTCTTCCTTTTCTGCTCACTGCTCAGAGGCGACAGAGAACTCCGAGCTGGGGCGGCTGGTGCAATCCTGGAGGAAGAACCCGGGTGAAGTGTGCTCAAATAAAACATCACCTAATTCGATTATGTTCGCTAGACTGCGGTATAATAAAACGGAGTTCCTCATAAGCATCATCTTCTAATGTTTACAGAACAAGAAAGCAGAATTAAGAGAGGAATTTCCAGGGAGAAAAGCATGTGTTTTAGGCTGAAACGTAAGGAGAATAGACCCAGAAGAAATCGATTCCTGATTTTACAACCCAGCTCTGACGACGGGATGCCTGGTGCACCGGGCGGTTGACTCCTTGGGGGCACTGCTGGGGGTGGGAGGTCCCACTTGGAAGGACCCCAGGATGGGGCATAGGGGCCCTTGGGAGACTCGTTAGAGGGAAGGTTTGAGGGTCCTGCTGTATTTATTCGAAACACTTCCTTGCTCATCTCTAACTTTTGGCTTCTCCTCCCGGTGTCCACCCTCACATGCAGCCAGAGTGATTTTTCTAGCAAGAGTAGAGCCTGGTGATTAGCACCGTGGATCCTGGGGCCAAGCCTCCTCGGTCTGAAGCCTGGTGTGCTCCTTCCCAAGCTGTGTGACCGTGGGAAGCTTACTTACCCATTCTGGACATCCAATGCCTCATCTCGAAGTAAAGGTTGAGGTTGGGCCAGACTCGAGGTTGTCAATGAGGCTAGAATGAGCCAGTGTGCCTGAAGCACTTAGAGGGAGCCTGGCACATAGTAGATGCTCAGTTAGCATGAACTGCCTTCATTATTTTAAATCGGCATCTAGCACTCCTCTTTCTAAAACCCATGAGTGAAGGCTGTTCATTGCCCTCCGAGGGAAACCACACAACCCCAAGAAAAACCCACACCTTTGTGATCTGGCCTCTGTTGGCCCTTCTAGAAGTTTTCTGTATCCTGTGTTGCTCCATCCTTGTATGTCCCCCGCTGGACCCAGGGACCAACAGGCCCTGCCAGCACCTTGTTCTTTCCCTCTGCTGGGCCTCCTGGTACTTCTTCCTCCGTGAGGATCCCCCGCCCCTGACCATATGCAACATGAAATTAGCTTTCAGACTCAGCTCCTGCCCTGGGGAGAACTTGAAGGACCCCTTCATCTACCCTAGAACTCACCCCTCCCTCTTCTAAGTGCCTCTACCAAGCCCCCTGCAGAGTGTGGCCCCGGGTCTCCTCATGACTTCATTGTCCTGACCTGCTCACATGGCTGTTGTCTCCCACTCGACAGTTAGGGTCTGGGCCTTGTTTCTGAGCTCCCAGTGCTGTCCAGGACATAGAACTGTGCCTCAGTCAGTGGCTGCTGAGTCAATATGCCCATCTAACAAGGAGAAAGTGTAGGTCAGTGGGGGCACTTGCAAACCAGTTATTATTATAAAGTAAGAACATGCCCAGTGAGGGGGAAGTTTTAAGTCCGTGCAGAACCCTGAGAGGCTGTTCAGATGATTTCCCTGGTTAAAAACCCTTTGAGACAAAGAGCCGGGGAGGGAATGCTGCATTTTGCCATCACATCGCCTCTGGATCAAGGAGGAATAAAGCGAGGGTTCATGTTTCTCCTTCGAGAAATTAGGTCACTGGGTGTTGTTAAATATGCCTTACAGAGCTATGCTAATCAGTTCTCTTCTGGCCTAAATATCTGGTAATTATCTTGGTTTTTTGCTTTGCCAGTCTTGGCTTCCTAAAGCAGTTCACCCATGCTGTTACTTCTCAAGCTCTTCAAGGGTCATGTTCACCATCACCACCAAATGGCGAGCACATCCGGCTCCTGCCTGGTGCCTGGTGCCGGTCTAAGCGGTTCAGGCACTCGGACGGCTCAGATTTCCGCACAATCAGGAGGCAGGGGATACTATTGGTTAATGCTTCCAGGGCCTTTGCCACCTTTGCTGAGCTCCTGGCCCTCTCTTCCCCCTCGCCCCTATTTCCCAGTCCCTGCTCCACTCTGCATCCTGGCCACATGAAGCATGTGGCTTCCCAGGCACAAGCCAGAGCTCCACGGTCTGGGCTCCCTACCTCCCGGGTACTCTTGCCCACTCACCCCGGGATGTCCACCTGCCTCGGGTCTGTATCCTCCATGCAGCCTCTGAGGTCTGGCTTGAGTCAAGACTGCCAGAAAGTTCTATATGAACTCACATTGCACTCAGCGTCCAAACCACCTGCTTTAATCTTTGGCAGTCCACTGCTTGTGTGTGCACATGTGTGCATGTGGATGTATGAACACGTGTGCATGTGTGCACAAGCGTGCGCATGTATGAACAGGTGTCCATGAGTGGCATGTATGAACATGAGCGTGCATGTATAAACTTGTGTGTGCGTGTGCATGTGTGAACATGTGCGTGCATGTGTGCACGAGTACACGCATGTACGAACATGTGCACACGAGTATGTGTGTATGAATATGAGTATGCGTGCATGTATGACCTTGTGTGTATCAAGTGCCTGCATGTGCATGTATGAATACGAGTGTGCATGAGTGTGTATGTATGAACATCGTGTGGGTATGTGCACGTGCATGTTTGGACACGTGGGTATGTGCGTATGTACGAACAGGTGTGTGCATGCACGAACACGTGTGCACAAGTGTGTATGTGCATGGATGAACATGTGTATGAGTGTGTGCGTGAACAGGTGTGTGCACGTATGTGTGTGCTTCTGTGATCACTCTCTTTCCATATTTAGATTATACACTGTTTGAAGACAGGGATCAAGTCTCCTTGTGTCTCTCCGCTCCCATAGAACATTGATCTAACTATAAGATTCCCCTCACAGACTTCGTTCATTCAAAAAAAATCAATTAACAAGCCTGTATTACACATTCATTGTGCACCAGACACCATGACCTGCACTGGGGTGTTGGGCTGGACTATGACTGATTGTTCATGAGAGGGCAAACACGAAGAAAGAATTAAGGAAAAACCCAAAAGATTGGGGAGCAAATCATCTTCTGAAGCTCAAAACTCCACAACCCAACTTTTGTCCTAACGTATCAAATTAGGTCACTTACAGATATCATTGAACATGAAGTGTAAATACCGATTCTACAGCTTGCGTCTTCTGGCTAGTTGACTTGTTTGGAGGGGTCTATTTTTTTTTTTTTTAAAGATTTATTTATTGGACAGAGAGAGGTCATAAGTAGGGAGAGAGGCAGGCAGAGAAAGAGAGGGGGAAGCAGTCTCCCTGCCGAGCAGAGAGCCTGACGCGGGGCTCGATCCCAGGACCCCGAGACCATGACCTGAGCTGAAGGCAGAGGCTTAACCCACTGAGCCACCCACGCGCCCTGGAGGGATCTATTTTTTAAGTTTGTATCTTTATAACCTGATGATCTTGCTGGGCTATTACAGAAAGATTGATTATCACAGTAGTTAAATAACTGAGCTTTAAAATAGGCTCTACCCACAATGCGTTCAGTGTCCAGAACACCTCAGGTCAGGCCTTCTCATACCTATTTCTCTGAAGGAGAAACTGAGGCTCAGTGTTTAAGTCATTTGCCCAAAGCGCAGGCCAGGCTGCTGGAATTGCCAGCCGGGTCCAAAGTGTCTGTTCTTTATTCTACTGGTGTCCGTGCCTATGTTTCTGAAGTTCTAAAATTATAGAGAAAGAAAGAAATGTTTTGACCTTGTGCTAATACATTTTCTATAAGGTCAGAAATAAATAAGTGAAAATTAATCTGACAATCTGCAAGCAGACTGAAAAATACCACTCTACTTTCCCCTTGGATTCGACCCCCATAATTGGGCCACTCATTGACAGCTGATTGGTTTAAATAATTCATACCCTTTCGTGGGGCCTATTGCTTGGAATTGGCATTTGCTTGATGAGGTCTGTGACTGACAGGCGATTATAGGCTGACATGCAGAGACGGGCTCAGACCTGCTACCTCCCCCAGCGTCGTAAGGCAACTCTCTGTGTCAGGACCTCAGTGTTCAGTAACTCATGGACTGGTCAACAGACAATAGCTTGTATATTCAGAACACATACGCCTTCCCAGCCTTCCTGTCGACCAAAGGGAGAGGGCTGGCTGTGTTTCCTGGCTGGCTGTGTTTCCAGCACCCGAGGTGCTGGTGCTCTAAGTTACAGATGTGACTGGAGCCGTGTGCTCCCAGGGCTTGCCTGGAGCCCCTCCCTCCATGTTCTGCAGGACAAAGCTTCCATCTCCTTCCCAGGCCATTAGGAACCCAGAGCTTCTGCTATGGAGGTGGGACTCCAGTTTCTCCCAGCCCTTCACCCAGGAAAGATGCTTCCACTAGTGGGAAAATTGGCAAGTCTTTTTGAAGAGAAGAGAGGTATATTCAGAGATAAGAGGGCAGGGATGGGAGAGGGGCTCAGAGGGCCAGAACGGTGGTAACCCCAACAAAAGGCGAGGAAGAAGGGCACTAAGGAGTGATGGCAAGAAGGAGACAGATGCAATTTATAGAGAGGCTAAAAACCTTTCCTTGGGCCCAAGGTAGAAGAGACGAGAGGAACAGAGAACTTACTTAGAGCCACAGCTGCTGGAAGTGTGTGGAGGGGAGGCCAGGAAGGAGCCCAGGGAGGGGCAACATTTGGAACAGATGGAGAGGAGATGGGGAGCAGGAGGCTGAGAAGCCGCGAGCACGGAGGCGTCCTCCGCCAGGCTGGCTTCAGTGTGGCTCTGCGCAGGTAGAGAGCAGCAACGCTAACTAGCTGGGTCTTAGGATATCAGATTCCCCCAGCTTGCTGGGATGACCTTGAACCCAGGAGCAGTTTCCATTCCCTTCCAGCTCTCACTTCACATGGTCAGTCCTCCTTCCCCACGCTCCCAGCAGACATGCTACCTCCCACATCCTCGCCACCATCAAACTTCACTGGATCCCCCCTTTTACACGTGTGTTCCCCACAGCCGTGGCCCGCCCAGACCCCCTGAATCTGGATCTGTGTTTTAACCAGACCCTGGGGTGGGGGTGGGGCTTGTGCTCTCTGAAGTCTGAGAAGCAAACCCAAGGACTGTAGGCTGTGTGGGCTGAGGCTGGCATCTCCCTTGCTAATAGGGCTGGACACATCCTTAACAGATCCATGTTGAAGGAGTGCAGTAATGAATGTTTGCAGAGGCAAATACAGTGGAGTCGGGACGGGGCCCAGTGACGGGAAGGAAGGTGATCTATCAAGCTGAATAGGCAGCAAGGATTAGGAGAAGGTAGAAAAGCCTGGAGGTCGAATTCTCTGAATGCCAATAATGGCAGGACTACTGGTAAACCTTTTATGGGGACAGTCGCCTATGAAGAAAGTATCTTGCAGAAGGCACACTGATCTCTTTTACAAATTCTTAAATGCAGTAGAAACAGCATCTGTATGGAGGGGTCATTCTGGTGGAAAGAAGAGGCAAGAACACTGTAGGTGGAGGGAGAGGGGGGCAAGGGGAGACGAGAAGAAGGAGGTGTGACCCCCAAGAGCTGGGAGAAAGCAGAGAGGGCTGGCACCCTGCTGCTGCGCTGTTGCTAGAGGAAGCGGAGTTGGTGAGCTCAGGTAGGGGAAGAAGGGCGTTGGACTCTGCCCAGCGGTTCCAGCCTCCGTGCCAAGCCCCCACCTGGGTAGCGCACTTTACAGTTGATGAAGTACCAGAGTTCTAACCTATGTCATCTCTGCTTGTCATTCTAGGAACTGACAATGCTCAGGGGAGTGGGAGAGGTGGCAGCGAGCATCTGGAGGGGAGAGTGCAGTGAGTGAGGGAATGGGGTAAACTAGTAATGGGCCATGTGAGTCTCTCGCAGCTGCCCTTGATTGCTGGTGGACCATGGGGCTTGGGCAGCTGGTGGCCCATCCCTTCCTTAGGATCAAGAAAGGCCTGGCAATGCCCGTGCTTGGTCAAGGCAGCCCTGGAGACCAAGGAGATCAGCTGGCTGGGCCCCCACCCTGCAGTGGACAGCTGTGGAACTGATGTTGGTCCATGGGTGATGGTGCCATGGGGCTGGGCCACCATCTTGGCTCTACTGCCTCTGAGCAGGGGGAGGGGTGACCACGGGAAAGCGACTTCACCTCCTCCTCAGCGAGGACCCAGGGTAAACTCATTCCCATTTGACAGATGGGGAAGCCAAGGCCTTGGGCAGCCACCAAAACAGTTGGATTGAACACAGGCAGTTTGAGTCCCTAAACCTTGCTCGGAATCATGGTGCTCGACTCAAGTTGCAGGGGTTCAAGGTGGGCACCCTGGAGCGAGATTTGCAACCGGCTCTCGGCTGATTGGCTGTGTGACTCTCCCGCAGCCTCCTTCCTCATGTGTTTGATCGTGGGAACATCTCCAAGGGTTGTTGGTAATCAGGATTAAAGTGAAATAATACAAGCCCGTCATTTTGAACAGCGCCCCGCACATAGTAGGTGCTCAGTGAATTCTGGTTTTTGGTATTTGTCGGCCTGGGGGAGTGCGGAATATGGTAACTTAAGGAGGTGAGGGATTGAAAAGTATTGGGCCTTTCCCCTTGTCTCCTTCTCTGACCCAACAGGTGCGCTTCAGAGAGCTCCTGAAGCCACGTGGGAGTGAATGCCACCCTGTGACATGGGTGCTTCTGGATGTTGACTTTTTTCAGAGAGCTGGGAGTACATCCAAGATGGCAAGTCTCATTTGTATGGATAACGGTCCTAGGAATTACGTCCCATCAAAAAACCACGGGCCTGCTGGGTGACATTAAGCTTCCGATGTCACCCTGCCAGCTGAAGACACGGCTGTCACTGCGGTGTCAGGGGCTCCAAAGGACCCGGCTCCCTGCTCCTTCCCTTTCCATAGGGAGATATTTGAGACAGAGAGAGAGGGAGGGAGAGAAAGGCTGATCTGAATCTTCTGAGCTACCACTGACAACAGAGACAACAAGATGGCAGTGACAGCTGCCATCCTTACGGACCACGCTCTGCACTGTTGGGCTGGACCCTCACAGCGACGCCAGGAGCCAGGCATGCCCCCGTTCCCTCATTCTAAAGAGGCACCAAGAGGGAAGCCGATTTGGAGGCAGTGGGTGCCTACCAGTCACACAGGACCTGCAGGGGTGTCCAGGCCCCCTTGCAGTCCTGCCCCAGCCCTTGGGGGGGAGGCTTGCCTCACGCCATCTCCTGAGGAAGTCAGACATGCGATATGTACAGCCGGCCACACAGACGCAGCTGATCTCGTGCTCCCTGTTGCTGTCACCGCACACCAGCCGTCTGGACCTCCCTTTAATTACTATGGTCTTGAAGTCCCTCCAAACCTGACTCTCTAGTGGGAGCCGCAGATCCTTCACTGTTTGGGACCATGGCCCTCTCTTTAGGAGAAGAGAATTTGCCGCCTGTGACTAAGGCAAATTGATACCACTCACGGTATACCTGCCGTGTGTCAGGCATGTGTCCCCCGTCACTGCAGTAGCGGCATCGCTCGTCTTGATGAGAATTGCGAGGCTCAGAGAGGAGAAGCCACTGGCCTCAGGTCACCAGCTGACTCCCTATATTAATCACTGTAGTCTCAGATCTACCCTGCGAAGCCCAGACCTTGTCAACACCCCATTCCAGGGAGACTGCTCGGAGGAGGCCCTCTGCAAGAGGGTCCTTTGTACGCTGTGGCTCCCTACTGAGGTGTTAGGAATTACCTACACTATCTGTTTTCCAGAGGGGCAGACAGCCTCGGAGGGGGAAGAAAGGGCTTCCGTCAAGGTCACACCACCCAGAAGTGGAAAAGCAGACGGCCTCTAGCCCAGACCTCCACATCTGGTGCCATTTCCCCTACCCCTGCTGCTTGGAACATCTACCGGCCAGCCTCGGCGAGCACCCTGGAAAAATGGCAGGGACCTCATTTCCCTCAGCTGCCGATCGGAAGACTCGTCTCTCTTTCTGCCTCTTGTAATATGAAGTGTGTGTGTGCACGCACACGTATGTGTGTTTTAAAAATCTTTTGTCAGCACCAAATTCATCTGAAATTGCAGCAGGAATAATACTTCAGTGTCCTCTTTATGCTCTTTGGTTCTAACAATCTTGCGGTATCAAACGACCTGCGCTTCAGAGGAAAAATAATAATGAATGACTTAAAATAACTCTGCGGCGGAAAATGAAGGTTTGATTTGAATTGCAGAGGGAATGGCTCTCTTTCAGTCCCTCTCTCTCTGCTTCCTGGTGAAGGCTTTCAGACTCTGCGAGATCCTTCTACATTCAAAGATTCCAAGAGACCAGGAAAACCAGAGTCAACGTATTTGATCTAAACGTATATTTGTCAGGCATCCATCCCCGTAATTCCAAAATACCCCTAGAATCCCCTTAAGAATAGAAAGCATTGGTGCTTGGATATCTCATGTCTTAAACATTGTATGGGGCACAGGGAATAATATGGTTTCCCTATCACTGTACTGTCTCCACGAGCATCTTTCTCCAGGATGCGCCAGAGTGGTCCACACACCACTGAAGTCTATGTCATTAATCACTATGATCCATCTCAATACAAGGGAATTCTCAGAAGAAGCCAAAATGCAGATTTAACCAATGAGGTCCTATCTGGGCAGATTCATTATAACTCCCTACTTAGGTCCCAGGAGGACCTGGCAGGTCAGGGGGGTACCATCCGTTTTAATAGAAACCCTGCTTAACCCACATGGGTATAAATGAAGCTGAAATTACTGGAGAAGTTTATACTGGCGTGTGCTGACCCTGTGGCTCTGTTCAATTGTAATAAAGTTCTGCGGATTTAATACATTTTCTCCATAGAGTGTCACCGCGGACAGAGTTGTGAACAGCACATTCTGTTTTTGCCCTGAGAATAGTTCTATTCAACCAAGTGGCCAATAGGAGCTCAGTTAATTAATAAAAGTACTTTCCTTTTAAGTACGGTTTTGAGTACTGTCGTGGCTCGGCCGCCCCTGATTGCACAGACTTGAACAAAGCCAGTTTGGAGGTCACTAATATGAACTTATTACTCAGCTGTTATTTACAAAATGTACTTTGAGGCTCCGAGTCATGAGGTCAGGCAACCACGCCAGCGGGTGGAAAGAAGCGAAAATTGGTGTTGGATCTGTTGATACGCTGAAGCCCAAAGGGAGGGTGGCTGTTTACCAGGCTCACATCCCAGGTAAAATGAGGCCACACCAAGTTATGGAACTGTTACCTCCCCAAATGCCGATTGGGGTTGGCTTGCAAAGCGCTGAAGAATGAATCACACCCTGTCCTGGCTGAGGTTAATGACACACAATTTGGGGTAGGAGGAGGAAAGCCTGACTTTGTCCAATGTTACGTGAGGGGAGCCAGCAAGTCCACAGAACTGGGAAAAAAGGACCATCAGTCAGAAGCTCAATTTTTAACCCTTGTGTGCATCAAAGGTTCTTCCTCATCCCCTTCCCCTCTGATCTTAGAGGATCAGCCCACTCTCTCTATCACCTTCTACTACCCTCTTTCCATACGCATTCACATTTGACCCAATTCCCCCTTCTATCCAAAGACGCGACCCAATTCTCGAGCGTTCTCCCCCACAGTTCTGACCCAATTCTCTCATCATTTCCACAAAGACGTGACCCAATTTGGCTCCATCCTTCCCTATGCACATGCGATAACATTTCCCCTACGCCTCCCCACACTACAGATCTGACCTAATTTCCACCTCCATGCTAGTCATTCACACCTGTTCCCCTCCCCTGCCCCGGTGGACCAGAGCCAGACGTTTACCTTCCCTTTGTACAGGTGACACCAGTCCCTTCTTTCAGGGCTGAAGACACAGCTCTACCGTTAGCGGCAATCTTTTCTTTCCCCAGGTACGTTTACAGGGATTTGACCTGATTCTCCCACTCCTCAAACTTTACTCAGGTCATCAATATCATAGCACCCCCCTCTTCCCAAAGACACGTGGGTGGTGTTATTGCTGGAACGTCCAGCCCTTCGACACAGCCAACATTCCCAAAGTTTTCAGCACAACCCAGGGCAGACAATTGTTTTGGCACCTGGCATGACCAGAGGAAACTGCACAGCTGCCTGTGCCTTAATCCAATGTTCTGTTATTAGCTTATTTTTGAAGAAATCATTTTGTTGGCAGCATATCCATCAGCATTTTGAATTTTCTTTATAAAAAAATATGATGTGTGAACGGTTCTGGTGGTGTTGTGGACAGCTCAGGGCTGAAGGTCTTTACAGGAAAATGTGGGAAAGAGCAAAGGCACCAGCCACCATATGCCCCCTTGGCCATGTCAGTGGGACTCCTTAAGAGGTTATAGGAGATTGCTCTCCATGGACTCCTCATTCTCGGTTGCTATCTAATTAAAAAGTAAATATGTTTTAATTATCACAGATGATTTTTTATTTAGCCACTAGGAACCAGACCACCATCATTTTTGCATTTCATAAAAGCTCTTAAGCAGCTATCAGGTGACAAAGATATCACGTACTATCAATTTTGGGGACTGATTTGGGTGAATGACCTTGGTCTGGGGGCAGGTGGTTGAGGGAGGGCACAAGAGGGCTTTCAGAGCCTCGTCCTCCCTTCTGTAACTGTTTACTCGTCCCTGCCCACTGGTCCATTTGTGTTTGATTCAGGAAGAGCCTGTTGCTCTCCTTGCTTTTCTCTGAACTTGGCTGAGCTGGGTGACACTCGAGGTGGAACTAGAATTAGAGATAGTTGTTGTTTTGATAAATCCAGCATATTGGTATGAACAGAATTTCTCTTCTAAAATGAAGTAACATGAGTTAAAAGGCTTTGGATGCTATGAAGACTGTTCCAAATGTTCTTATGATGACAATCCCTGTGATCATTAATGTCATTACCATCTCGATCATTACCACCTTCATTACTACCTCTCATCACCATCACCACCACTGCCACCATCACCACTGCCACCATTACTACTACCACCACCACCATCACCACCACCATGATCACCACCACAATCACCACCATTACCACCACCATCACCCTACCAGCATCACCACTACTACCATCACTGCTACCACCACCACCATCACCACCACCATCATCACCACCACCACCACCATTACCACCACCATCACCACTACCTCCATCACTACCACCACCATCATCACCACCATCACTAGCACCATCACCACCACCACCACCACCACCACTACCATCACCACCATGGTGATGGTGGTGGACACCGCTATGGTGTCCATTTTTGGCACAGATAAAGGATGCCACCATCACCACCACCACCATCACCACCACCACCATCACACCATCACCACCACCACCATCATCACCACCACCATCACCACTACTCTCACCACTACCATCACCACCACCACCACTACAACCATTATCACCACCATCAGTACTACCATCACCACCTTCATCATCACCACCTTCATCATCACCACCATTACCACTACTCCCATCACCATCACTACTAACACTATCATTACCACCACCACCATTATCATCATCATTGCCACCACCACCACCATCACCTTCTTCACCAGTACCTTTATTTTTACCAGCACACCACATCTAACAACTCTGAATCTGTCCTGCACTCTTATTCTTTTTTCCTGTCAACCTTTTTATAAATTTATTTTTTATCTTTTGAAAATTTTAAGATTAATTTTATTTATTTATTTGAGAGGGAGAGAAAGAGAGAGCAGAGGCTGGGGCAGGGGCAGAGGGAGAGGACCCCACTCAGACTCCTTGTTGAGCATGGAGCCCAATGCAGAGCTCATCTTATGACCCTGAGATTACAACCTGAGACGAAACCAAGAATTGGTTGCTCAACTGACTGAGTCACTCAGCACCCCATAAATTTATTTTTTAAATAAAGAACAGGAATGAAAAATAGAAATATGATGTCTTATGTTTTATTTAAAAATTTTTTTATCTGCTTTCTTCATAAGTTAGAAACTCAAGATTTGCCTATCTTGTCAATTGATCAATCAATCTATCTATCCATCCATTTATCTATCAAACTATCCATCATCTGTCTACCTGTCATCTTCTTCTTTCTCTTTTGGGTTGCATTTCAGTGACTTTTCCCTTTTTCTTTTTCTTCAGACCTCCACCCTCACTTGCAGTTGGTTTGGAGCTCAAAGCCTAAAGCGAACCAATGCAGCAACCTAGCACATAGAGAATGCTTCCAAACGCCCTAGTACAGAGACCAGAACTTTCTTATTTGGAAACAGCACAGTGAAGAGCAACTCAATTATTTTATCTTTCTGTGGGGAAAAGAGTACATCTTTTTATTCAGCATCAAAAGCTTCTAAAATGGAAGAAGGCAGTAAATCCAAACCTTTGGTTGGCACCTGGTGCTTTAGGGACATGATGGGCACATTGTTGACAACCAGTGAGTGCTTGCTGAATTGGACTTGAGTGTCAGCTTTCAGGCAGGAGAGGACTTAAACCCGTAGACCCTTGGGCAGCCACCATTATTCTTAGTCTCTTTTCAGACCACATCCTAAATCTCTCCCACTCCTTCCTTTTGTCCTTTATCGAAATTCATGACCCTGATGCTGAAGTAAAATTGATTACTAATGTTTAGAATCCATTGGGTATCTAGGATTTAAATTCCAACGCCACCAGCAACTAACCTGAAAAGGTCATTTTTCTTTTGGTCTCAGTTCTCTCATCTGTGCAATGGGAATTACTGCCATGCAGGAAACATGGTAGAGATTGAATGAAAGAAAGTCTATACAGTGGTAGCTCCCAAAGTACCCAGCCCATGCTAGACATGTACTTGGTACATGTATATTTCCTATGGAATATCACTTCCTCCTCTGCTATAGTGTCCATTTTGGGCACAGATAAAGGATGCCTGGGCTGCATGGTCTTGGGGGTCAGCAATCCCTCTACCATCAGCTTATCTTTACAATGTTTAGCCATTAGGAGAATCAGTTCATTGGATTAAGGAAGTGTAACATAGGCAGACCTGGAGGTAGAATTCCCCTGTGGATTTGCTGCCTTTAACCCCTGGATAGCCCTTCTCCATGGACAGGGATGATTCTCACAGTATGGTAATACCTGGAGAAGGAGTTACAGGGTGGCAAGCACCTTGCTGGAGTGAAGAGGGTGAAGAGGGAGCCCTGAAACTGGCCCCCACCTCTGCACCTGTTATTTGTGCCACTTTGGATGAATTACTTATTCTCTTAGCTCCTTAGTCTCCTCCCTGCTACACGAGACTTTAAGACAGATGCTACATGTGGTTCTGAGGATACAATGAAAGCCCTCAGCACCTAGGGGGGTTGCTCAGCAGATGTTTTCTTCTCTTCCTTTCCTCTCTAGCCTCTCTTTCTTTTGAATGCCTCCTTTTTTTTTTTTTTTTTTTTTTTTTTTTTGCATTTCCTCCTCTTACTAGGCTTTGTGGTACAAGATGCTGGCTGCTCACCGGTGGCTTGTGTGGAACCTGCAGTTGCTAGGAGGATGGCCACTAAAAAATCCAATAAGCAATAAATATTTGATTGTATAAATAAGAAGAGCAACAACACAATTATTTGGGATCATTATTGTGAAATCAAATGAGGCCAAAGTGGTAATAATTGCATTGAAAGTCAGTGGACATCTACACCCTCTAATTTGTTGTAAAATACTACCCTACTTTATTATTGATGCTTAATCATGCAATTATTAAAAAAAAAGACCTCCAAACTGACAATACTAATAATGGTGATAAATCTTCCCGACACGGAGGGCTCTCACTTTGTTTTAATTGAAGGAAAGCTATGGAAGTGTTTTCCCTCATTTGAAAAAAAATCTTCCCTTTTTTCTCAGGCCATCTGTCTGGCTATTAAAATCCCATCAGCTTCATTGCGAGAACGCTTACTTCCCCCACGCCTGTCATCCCAAAGGGGGCTCTTAGAGCCAACTAGTTCATGTCAGCTCAGGCCCCTCCAAAGGGAAGGCACACTGCTCTCAATTCTTTCTTTGAGGCATCCTTTCTTTCTTTCCCAGCCTCTGCATTCATGGCCGCATAGAGGGTGATTTATTTCTAGGCCCCCACGTTAATACCCCGCAATTAGTTTATACCTTTAATAATGTGTTGATTTGTTCAACTGCTTAAGAAATGACTGTCTCTTCTCAGCGGTCTAGGCTGTAACAAGACAGTGCTGGATCTCCAGGAAAAACATGTTTGGGGTGACGTTCTGAGCTACAATTTCAAGAGCATGCTCTACAGATGAGCCTGGAAACCAAGTGGTTGAGTCAGGACCCAAAGTAGAAAAGGACGTACCTGTGTTCCTCCGCTCTGACCCAACACCTGGAGTCCTAACTCACATTATTGTGAACTTGTCCCAGACCGTCCAAGTCCTTTCTGCAATTACTGTCATGCTAGATGATCATTACTATTCCTACAAGGCTGGTCTCACTCCCAAGGATAATCGTTACTGAGAGATCTCATAGCACTTTTTCAAACTAGGGGCAAATCCCTCGATGTTTGAGAGACTCTAGAGTAGAGAAGGAAATCCCTTTACTTCCAGTAGATGCAGAGGAAAGAGCGAATTCCTTTCACTTAGGTGGTCTTGTGAGGGGACATCTCCTGACCCTCTTCAGGTTCCTGAAGACCCTATGGGAAAACAGAGGGCAAGTCCTCCAGCTCAAGCCCATCTGTCAGCAAGGGAGATAGGCTCACAACCTCTCTTTGGGCTGTAGTCCACACCATTGCCCTTCCAGAGATGTAAGCATGGGTCAAATTTTAACGAAGAGCTGAGTGTTCCCTATGCCACAGAAAGGCTCTTGGAGTCCAAGCAATTTCTGTGGATTGGCCTCTGACTTTCTCTTTGCTTTCCATGCCAGTGACCCCCTGCCACTAAAGAAGAAAGTCAGTGAGTAATGAGGATGAAGGGACGCCAGTCTCTCCATCTTCTTCAAACCTGGTGGATGGTTTATAAGTCAGAATGGTGCTTTTGCCAAGTGAATGATGGGCTGTTGTGGTATCTGGGATGAATTTAGTTGGTAGAGGGATGAACATTTCAACCGATCTAAGTGGAGAATTTTTAACGTGTGTTATAATTTTCACTTGTGCATCAAGCCAACGATTCCTTGCCTATTATTGCTTAGGATGAGGCTAAAACAGGGTCAGTTAAAGAGAACTGTTCAATTAATAACAATATAGGTGGTACCTGGATACAGCAAACGTAAAGAAGGGGGTACCCAAATGACGGAAGGCTGGTAAATCTCGATTTGCAACATCGGTGATCTTTTGAACCCCTATTCTGTGTACAAGTGCTTTATAGAGATTATATTAAATTTTATAATGCACTGTGTGGTACGCATTATAATTCCTATGTTCTGGGGCAGATGAGAGATGGCAGAGAATAACCCCCTCCCCAGGGTTGCGGAGCTGGTCGGGTTTCAAACCCACGCCCATCTGATGCCCTAAAGAAAGAGCTCTTTCTGTTGGATCGTGCTGCTTAATCAATCAGGGAAGAAACTAGGGCAGGATGTGGTTGGGTTCTAGGGAAAATCTATGGTCCCAGGCTGCTCTGGTGTGTGGTCCTGTCACCTGGCCTGTAATTTTAGCCCAAATCCTGGCCACAGGCTTTGTGGCTTCATCCCTCAGTCCACGAACATTCCTCCCCTGCCTGGTGGTTCTCTGCACTCTCTGGGTGTGGGTGAATTCTCCTCCTGAAGTGTTTTTGGGGCTGGAAAGGGGTGTCTGTCCCTGCCTGGGGTGAGACCCCTCTTGGAGTTCTGCTGCTGCTTCTCTTTTCTCCGACGAACTGTCACGGACCCTGTGGCTCTGTTGCTCCATCTGTTCTGAGAGGGGTTGGCCCCCATGCCCGGCTGTCTTCCCTCCCTCCCAGCACCCTCTGCCCATCCTTTGCAGGCTCTCCCCTCAGCACCAACCTCATTTTGCTGAGTTTCTGCTTCCTGTTTGTTCCTTGGTCCCGCCTCCTGCTCTCCTGGGCTCTCCCTTTTTAAGCCACTGTCTTAGACATGGAGCTGGAGGTGGGGAGGTGTCCTCTCCCCTTCACTACTCTTTCCCTCGCGTGCATCTGTCACCCCACCTATTCTGCCTCTAGCCAGGTCCGTGGAACCCTGGTGCCAGGCGCCGTGGCCACCGAGGCCCCCTGGGAAGCCCGAAAGGCACAGTGTTCTCAAGCTGGAGGGGAGGCCCTTTGAAACAGATCTTCCAGGCCAGATTCTTCTGTTCTCCTGTGAACTCAGTCCTGGGGGAAGGAATTCTGCTCTTGCGGGGCGGAGGCCAGGAGAGCAGCCTGTTCTCCGAGCCGCTGCTTCCACAGCAAGCCAAGACTCAAGCCAATTGATCCCTCCCTTCCTGCATCTATCTTTTCATCTTTCCCCCCTTTCCTCCTTTTATCTCTTCTTTCCTTAGAACAGTTTGCCGAGAGCCTACTATGTGCCAGACGCTGGCACGGCTACTTCATTCTGACTGACTGTCCAGTCCCATGTTTATGGACCAAGTGTTCATGTGCTAGGCACCCCACCGGGCAATGGGGCACACAGGCAGATCGGACAGTCCCCTGTCTCAAGAGCCTTATTACCTACTTGAGGAGACAGAGGCTTGAAAACAGAGAAGCCTGAGAAAGTATAAGGTCTTTGCGCACATCTGAACTTGCAGGGGCAGCAGACGCTCAGCCTTTGGCTTTTGCAGCCTGTGGGAAGATGGGTGGCTGCCTGGCCTCGGGCTTTGATCAGTCTCCGTCCCCCACTTCACCGTGTTGGCGTGAACTCTGCCACTGCGGAATGCCAGACAGTTTCTGGCCATCCCCACCCCCCAGACATAAAGCCCAGTCTCCAAGCAGATGTCCCCATCCCTCTGTGTCTCAGTGCTATCTGAAGGTTCCCTTTGGCCAGATCCTGCTGCCCTTCCATGTGACTTCATGGGACAGGTAGAGAAGCCTGGAGCTCACCCAAGGATGCACAGAGGTATCGGTGGGAGCAATGGGATAGAGATCCAGGAGCACAGGCAGCCCTGCCCAGAGAGAGGCAGCGTGTGTGGTCCACGGGGGATTGTTTGGTGTTGCAGGATGGCAAAAGTTCTTTAGTCCCACAACTATTACTGAGCTCCTACTACGTCCTGAGTGCCCTGCTGGGTGCTGGAGGCTCTGCACTAAATGCCGGGAAGGAGCAGGGTGTACAGGTCCTGGAGTGTTGGCTGGCTTGATGGCACTGGTGGGGTCCCCTCTCTCTCTGGGCCTCAAGTTCTTTGGCCACGAGGTCTGGACTAGATGAGCTCTCTGGCTGTACTGGTAGATATTTTCCCTCAACCTGGAATAAAGATGCTCTTTTCTAGACTTCCTTAGAAGGAATGTATGGTCAGGTGACACTTCTGGCCAATGACTGAAGCAAAAATGTTATGTGATATCTTTTAGGAAACTCCCTTAAGAACCATGTGACAGGGGCGCCTGGGTGGCTCAGTGGGTTAAAGCCTCTGCCTTCGGCTCGGGTCATGATCCCAGGGTCCTGGGATGGAGCGCCGCATCGGGCTCTCTGCTCAGCAGGGAGCCTGCTTCCCTTCCTTTTTCTCTGTCTGCCTCTCTGCCTACTTGTGATCTCTGTCAAATAAATAAATAAAATCTTAAAAAAAAAGAACCATGTGACAGGTGCCCTCTGCTTGTGTCTCTTTGTGCCATTCTCCACCTTGATGCCTGGAACATGAGGACAGTGGCTGGAGCTCTGGCAGCCATCATAGACTGTGAGGTTGAAGGCCACACCAGAGGGATGGTGGAGCAGGGAGCTGGTAGGCGCTTGCATTGCTAACCTCTTTGTGGCACCTGTACACCAAGCTTGTACTACATGTCTCCAGATTGGTTTACTTAAGAGAGGATAAACTTTTGTTTTATTTAAGCCTCTGTTCATTTTATGTTTCTGTTACTTGTCAAGTCTAATCCTTCCTGATACAAGCTCCAAAATACCCTCCAGGAGTACCATTCTGAGGTTGTGGCATTAGGGGATCTTTAAACACTCACTTCCTATTTTGGGCAGAGTAATGGCCTGCTGAAGGTGCCCACATCTCAATTCCTGTAACCCACGAATATGTTCCACTGCATGGCAAGGGGGAATTAAGGTTGCTGATCAGCTGATCTTAAGAGAGGGAGATTATCTGGATTATCCAGGCAGGCCCGATGTAATCACGAGGGTCCTTAAATGTGGAGGAAGGAGGCAGAAGAGTCAAGAGTCAGAGGGATGCAACATGAGAAGGACTGTGCCTGGCACTTGCCAGCTTTGAAGATGGAGGAAGCCCTTCTGCCCCAATAGAACAAGGGCCATCTCTAGAAACTGGAAAAGGCCAGGAAACAGATTCACCCTTAGAGCCTCCAGAAGGAACACAGCCCCATTGACACCTTGATTTCAGACCAGAGAGACCAATTCCAGACTCCTGAGCTCCTGAACTCTAAGGGTGATAAGTTGGTATTATTTTAAGTTATTAAGCTTGGGGTGATTTGCTATAGCAGTCATAGGAGGTGAATATGCTCCCTTTGTTTCCTACTGGGAAGAAAAAAATCATGACACCCACGTCACAGAGTGCTCTGTGGTCTAAGCAAAGTGACATGCATGTGGTCCTTAGGACACGGCCCAACACACAGGAGACCCTCAAACACCATCAGCTCTCAGGGAAAACCATCCATTCCTGTCACACCTGTGGGCACCACCTTTAACCCTAAATAATCACATTAGCGGAAACATACTGATGGGAGGGGCCAGGGACTGAACTAATGGCTTTACCAAACTCAGGTGTTCTGAACGTACTCAGTGCTTGGGAGGAAGACCACTATCTTCATTCCAGAGGTGAGCAAAAACAGGCCCAGTTGGCTAGTGGCACAGTCAGGCTTTAGATCCGTGTCCTTTGGCCATGCTCCAAAACCTTGTTTCTCAAAGCGTGGCCTGCAGACCTGTAACATCACCCTCACCTGGGAGCTAGAAACAGCATCTCAGCCCCTGCATTGAGCCCCCCTGAATCACCACCAGCTGGTCAGTAAGACTCTCAGGGGCTTAGTGTTTCCATGAGTGTTTGAAAATGCTGCTCTAGAACAGGCACCCTGCTCTCTCCTTGGCCCCACCTGCATGGGGGCATCCTCAGGTAGTGTCATGTCCTTCTTTGGGCCATTCTCTTCAGATCTACTGGGCAAACTCCTATTCATGCTTCAAAGCCCATTGCAGAGGGCATTTCCCAAGAATCCCTTTCCTGACCTCCCCAAATAGATCTGCTGTCTCGTCCCTCCCATACCCACAACTTTATCGGCGTGGGAGCTCCCTGGCAATGCTTCTCATACGGATCTGTCTCTTCTGCAAGGCCTCCATCTCTTTCAGAGCGGGGCCATGTATTTTGTCATCCAACAAACGTTTACTAAGTACCTACTATGTGCCAGACACTGATCTCAGTCCTGGGGCTATGGCAGTAAATAGGACAAAGGACCCTGGTCCCCCAGGGTTTCTGTTCTGGTTGGGAGAGAAATAATATACACTGTACACAAATTCAGGGAGTGGGAAGTATGATGGAGACAACGAAGTAGGGAGGAGAGGCAGGGAAGAGGACGGGCGATGTCGGGAGCAGGGCAGAACCCCTTCCCCAGGTTTCCGAACCCCACGAATCAGCACAGAACCTGGCATACCAAGCATCCAACACGTGTCAGCCGGGATCAGATGTGAGCATCCCCCAGATCCAGCTGCACGGCTTCACGTTCGTATCCTATCCGTCCAGAGCAATGGCTGGGCGCCTCCCGCCCCCCCCAACCCCAAAGACTCCAGAAATTTCCCTCTTCTCTCTGAAGCTTCCTGAGGCAACCACGGAAAGCAGAGAATCCCCCGTGCCCCCGCGCTCCAGCAACACCCCCGCCCTCTCTCCTCAGCCGGGGCGACAGTGTGGGCTGTCTCCCCGGAGCCTGCCATTTAGTTATTGAATAAAGCTCACCACGTGGTCTGCACGACAGGGTGCGCTTCCCCGAACCGGGGTCAAGGTCAGAAAATGTCAACCTCTGAGCGAGAAGCTATGGGGGTGGCATAAAATGGGTGAGAGCCTCTGTTTACAAGCAGCAAGTTACTGTAGAGATGCTTTGTGAAAGGGGGCCAATGAGGCTGGCTTCCCCCTCCCCCTAATCAATCTGGTCAGCAGCCGAGGCCAGGGGACATTGGTTCCCCGTGTGCGTTTGTTTCCAGAGGCACAGCTTCCCTCATTCCGTTGGTGGCTCTGCCCCACCTGGGCCGCTCTTGGTTGACTTACATTTCCAGCACCGGGGGCCATCAGAAGACAAAGACTCCGTCTACAAACTGCCATTGGCATCAGAAGAGCTGGGCGTTCGAGGCGGGCAGCCAGGGAAGACACTTGGGAGCAGAGGGGACTTTGGGGGGAACCGCAGAGCCCCTGCCACACCTGGCGGGACAGCTGCTGCCTGCTGCGCCCCTGCCAATTGTGGCCAGATAGGAAAAGGGGCCCATGCTTACAAAAACCAGATCGTTTTTCTCAAGAGAAGCTGAAAATAGGGATTTTTGTAGGGAAGTTCTTCATTTGTGGAAGATTTGAGGGCTATACCCAACTCACGCGCAGGTCACCGTTTGCAACCCCTGGCTAGGTCAGGAGGTGTGATCCGTAGCAAGCCCCCGATGGATAAGCACGCCCTTGGGATTCAACCAGCACGCACTCTGAGCTAGCCTGTTGCTAAACACTTGACACGGAACATCTTACTAAAAATGTCATAGCCAGCTCAGGAGTGAGATATAACTTTCCCCATTTACCCTTGAGGAAATCAAGTCAGTGAGGTGACATTCCTTGCCCAAGGTCACCTAGCTGGTAAGGGACAGGGCCGAGATTTGAACCCAGGACTACCCTTTGACTATGATGGTGCTGGGGAAAATCTGACATTAATATGTATCCCGATCTCGGGATGCAAAGCTACGTTCTATGCCTTTTTCTTCATTCATTCATTCAACACAACACTCACCGAGCTCCTACTACGTGCCTGGCCCTGGGCGAGGCCTGGGGGGACACAGGTATGGAATTCCTCTATCCAAGATAGAGGCAAGTTTCTCTTCTTTGCCCCATCTCGGACAAGGTCACTCACGGTCACATCTTATTAACAACAGTCCCCAGGTCCTGTGGATCCTCTGGGGTCAGCCCTCTGCCCTGGGTCAGCTGCTTCATCACTTGCCAGACTGCTCAGTCCTCTCCTTCCTGGAACCCCTTCTCTGTCCTCCTCCTCCCATCCCTACTTCCCGAACCATCCTCCCAAGGTACGAGTTTGACAGAGTCATTCCCTTCTTGACAATCTCCTCTCTGGTCTCTTTGTACAGCGTAGCTGTCCCTCCACGATGTGGGCTCTGTCCAGTTTTATCCCTTGGTACTAATACCTTCCCCTCCCACCCCTCTGAGCAATACCAGAAACCTTGTGTGGTCCCTTGGACACTCCATGCTCTCTCACACCTCTTCCTTGGAGCAGGGTCCCCACCCCGAGTGTGCTTGCTTGGGTCCCTACATCCCTCACTAAAGCAAAAGCTCCTGGAGGGCGGGGCTACATCCTCTCACCCTTTTTAAACCGGAGCCTAAGTGGTACTTGGCACGTAGGAACCAAGTGAATTTTGTTGATGAAGTGGCTAAGGGAACTTGTGGTCTAGAAGTGGAGACAGAGCCGGAAACAAGCAATGGGAAGATGGACGATGTGTTAGAGGCATGTGTGGACGCTGTGGAAGGAAAGAGGGATGGGATGTCACCTACGTGGGGGGCAGCTGAGGTGTTGGGGAAGTGGGAATTTAGTCGAATCCTGGAGACAAGTAGAATGTGGTTGGGAACAGGCCCTCTGGGCAGTAGGTTGGGGAGAGGGTGCATATATATATATCCGCAGATTACAGAGAAAGGGATGTTTGTGCATTTTGAGGCATTCTTCTGTTTTCAAAGCAGTAAGGAACAACTAGCAGCCCCTCCTCTTGTCCCCACTCTGCCCTGGGTAAGGAGCCTATCCGACTGAAGTGTCACGGCTTCGAAGACTTCATCATGTGTGGAGTGTACATGACAATTTCTGCTCGGTCTTGCCTTCAACTTCTCCGAGAAACTTATCTATATATCTGGGGGCTAGGGGAACATTGTAAATACACTTAGTGTAACAGAAGTCTGTGCACAAGTTTTGGGGATGGACAGGCTTGGGCTGGAATCCCAGCCCTACCAGCTCTGCTGTGTGACCTTGGCTGAGTTACTTCTCTGAGCCTCTTAAGATGGAGATAATGGGCATCGCTGCACATACCTTCAGAATCGTAAAGGTTAAATAAGAGCTAACCTCTGAAAAGCCTCTAAATAGTGCTTAGCACCAAGGAAGAACTCAGTGAATGATTAGCTGTTACTATTAGAGTTACTGTGAGTTTCGAAGTGATGCCGAGGTTGCCTGATGAATAGATATCGGAGGAAAACTGGGGAGAAGGGTTTCCAACCTTAGGATCAATTCAAGGAGGATGAAGGATCAGAGGTGCGGGGAGGGAAGTGACAGAAAAGAATGCATGATCCTTTGTGCAGAGAAAGCAAGAGAGGGGAGCAATAGGGCAAGATTGGAATAAAGGTCTCAGGGTCAGCAGCAGCCTGTCTCACTAGCAGTCACTAGTGAATTTTGCCCCATAGCCAGGCCAGAGAGAGGCTGGTGCTGGGGGACTTAAATGGCCTGTCGCTGGTGTAGCAAAGCAAGGTGCTGATTCCCCGCCCAATGACACCGCAGCAACCATGCACCTGGGATCGCACACCTAATCCTCAGCATTCTTGTTAGCAGCTGGAAGACTACCCAAGGTCAAGGAAGTTCAGGGAAGAGGGAATAAAGACTGTTGGCTCCTCAGAGCAGACCCAGCACTGCTAAGTCAGTGCCTCTGGGCCAGGTGATAATGAACAAGGATTTAGATCGCAAGAAAAGGTGACTGCTTCCCGGGAAAGAGCTAGCGCTGGGCAGCGTATCAGCTTCCTGAGGCTTTATGCCAAAGCTGTGGCCAGGAGGCACCCCTCACCCCGCCCCAGAGAGCCTCCCAGGGTGCAGGATGCAAGTGGGAACACCTGCCTATTCTCGAGTCTTTCACTGTGTGGTTCCAGTCAAGACTTGTCAAGAGGATGCTGGGACTTTTTGTCGGAGCCTGTCTGTCCCCTCCCTCGATGGGAGCTCCTTGAGGGCAGGAGCTGTTTCTTTAGTCATTCATCCAATGTGGGGCTCCGTGGCACTCTTTCTCTCTCTTTCTCTCTGGGCTAAGGCAGACATGGTGCCCACCTTCATGGAGCATACAGTCTTAGAGAGGGGCACAGATCACAGACAAGTAAATGCTAGGAAGGGAAAAGTCAGTGTTAAAGGTTGAAGAGGGAAAGGAAAGAAGGTAGCAGGACTGGGGGATTCTTTAGAATAGGGTGGTCAAGAAGTCTCCTCAAGAAGGTGACATCTGAGCAGAGATTTCCTGCATCTTTGCAACCATGGCAGGTGGCGGGGGGTGGGGCGTTATACTGGGACGTCAGAAGAGAAGGGAGGACCTCGATGCACCTGTTTTGTGCATCCCTTATAATCTTCTATCTTCCCTCTGTTTACTACAACCAGCTCTGCAGAAGTCACCTGCTCACTGCGACAACCTGCACGTCGTGCCTCACCCCTTCCCAGTAAAGCTCACCAGCTCCGGCCAAGCCCTGATGCCCTCCGAGACAGCCTCCACATTCAATGAGCTCGCTGATGGGCAAAGCCACTGGCTGCCCTTGCTTGTGCCTTACTGGGCCTCCTTTTCTCCCATGCTGAAGCACATACTGCCTTGTGAGCCATTCTATTCCTTTGGGAGCACATCCGCACGGCCTCCCATGCTCACTCCTCCCTGCCTTCTCTCTTCCAGCAGCGCGGGGCCCTCGGCATGGTGGCTTGGGCATCTGTTTCGGCCCTTCCTTCAGTCTGAGGTGCTCTTCCTCTCCCTACCTTGCTCACCCCTATGCATCCTTCAGGACCCGGTCTCCTGCGGCATCCACTACCTCCCTAGTCTCTGTGCTCCCAGAATCCCCTGAGCTCATGTTTCGTGCTGTGCTGTTGTTGTCTTCTGCTCACTGGTGTGTCTCCTGTGCTCGATGAGAAGTCCCTCTTGCCCGAGGGCAGGGACAGAGCCTTTGACTCCGTCTTAGACCCTCGCACAGTACCTGCTAGTTCTCAGGGAACGGCTGTTGGACAGAGATACACTATCACCCTATACCTTGTCAAGAAAGGTGCTGGTGGGACCACATTCTTCTGTCCTCTGCTGCTCCCTGAGTCACGGGACAGGCACCAGCTGTGTGCTGGCGAAATCCCTCGGGCTCTCTCAGCACCCTGCCTGCATTTCCCTCTGCCAGCAAGATAGCTTACCATCTTCCTTTGCTTCTAAGGCACATATTTTAGGTTCCAAGGTTTCTGAACCTCGAGCGTGTTTTACAATCGATGTGTCCATTAAATTCGTTCTCCCCTCCGCCAAAAGCTGTTTTAGTTGATAGTTCACTTTATAACTGATCGTGCCTTGGAACCAAGGGGAGAACGGAAGTGGGAGAAGAAGGTCCTCTCGTACCCAGGAGAGAGGACCAGGATACCGTGAGACCCACGCAGCTCACCGATGATCTCACAGTGGTTGACATGCATTCCTTTGCATCGGGGATGAGCATCTCTCCTCTCTCATTCTTATTTTCAAAAAGTCTGCTGGATATAATTGAGCCTCATTCAAATTCCAGCTCGAATCCTTGATGATCCTAACCGATTGGGAGAGATGCCAGGAGTCTCTCTGAATTTGTGGGAGGGGGAGTGGAGGTGGCAACAGGCTACCTCAAATGTCTGGTATGGACTGAGATGCCTGTTTTTCGGTATCCCTGGTGGGGACTGGCCTGGATGGTTCTCAGGCCGGTGGGGGCCTGCTCCCCACTGCCTTCCCATGTTAGCTCAGGGCTGGCATCTGCAGTCAACCCTTCCACTGAGCTGATTTTGAATTTTGTTTGATTGGAGTTGAGTCGATCTATTCCCTCCCTTCTCTGTACTGTCAGCGGAAGTTGGGAGGCCAGAGAGACCAGCATGATTAGATTGGGATGGAAGTGGGAGGAGCATGACAGGAAGAGCAGGGAGTGGGGCTTGAATCCTCACAACCTGACCCAAAGGGTGGTTACTGTCGTCTCCACTAAACGGATGGCACAAAGGAGGCACAGAGATGGGATTAACTAATCCAGGGTCACACAGCTTATAAGCAAGAAGCCAGAAGTCAAAGAGCAAAACCTTTTAACAAGACTAACACACCTTTGGGACTTAACTACTTCTGCACCCCCATCCCTACACCATCCAGCACTGTCCCCCAACCCTATACCCCGCCCCCCAGCTCTATTCTCCAGCCACCAGCCTTCACTCAGGCCTTGTCTTCCTCTTCCTCACTGATCTCTGCACTCACTGCCCTCTGACCCGGAATGGTCTTTCTTCCTCTCTTTACCCAATTAATTCCTACTCCTTCAAATATTCATTCTCATGTCCCCTCCTCCGGGAAGTCTTCTCTGATTCGATATAATCTTGATATTATGAACTCGCAGTCCCATGCGACCTCCCTTGAGAGCCCTTATCATGGTTGTAATTCACATGTATGTGTGAATGTCTATTCTTTGAATTAGGGACTATCTCTCCCAGTGGGTTGTAAGGACTGAGGGCAGTGACCCCGAAAGGAGCCTCATCCCATCCTGACTTCCACCTGGCATTTTGCAGAACTTCATCCAAGATTTAACAAATAAATGAGCAAAGGAATGGCCTGATCCATACCCGTAAACTGACCGAGAAACTGAAAATGCCTGTATCATTTGAATACAGGTCTTGTGGCCAAAATACTTATATTTGAGGCTAAACGGAACCATCGAATTTTGAACAGGTTAAAAATCTTTTGCATTATTCGTCCGGGATCTTCTCCTCAAACCCCCCCCCCCCCCCCCCCCCCGCTCCCCGACCTGAAAGCGAACACTCAGGGGAAGCTGTCCCCGAGCATCCCTGTGCCAGCCACCGTGAGTGATGTGGAGGCAGGAAAGCGCGGCCAGGATCTATTTAGAGGACGCTCATCCCCCCAGCACTTCCTTCTCAGGCATTTATTTTTTCTCCACTTTCCTTTTTGTTATCTTTCCTTATTCTTATCCTTTGTGTGTTGAACACCACTCTCTCTCTCTTGCTCTCTCTCTTTCTCTTCCCTACCCTAACCACCCCCCTCCAACCTGCCTCCCCTGCCAGCTCTCCTCTGTGTCAAGTTCACCGTTTTCTGGAATGTCAAAAAAAAAAAAGATGCTTTTGCCACCACCAATCACTGTGTATCACTGAAAGAACAGCCCTGTGATGGTGTGACGGGACCGCCATTTCCGAATCCCCACCTGTCCTACGTTTCCTGCCCCAACAAAGGCGGGTTGGTGGCTTGCAAGGTCCTGGTTGCCATGGTTACAGCAACATGCAAAAAATGGATGGCAGTCCCTGCCCTCCTGGAGCGCACAGTCCGGGGGTGGAGACAGACACCAAATATCATGAGGAGACGAGGTACTGTGCTAGAAGGTGGTAAGTACTCTGTAAAGAAGAAGACAGAGTCAGGAGGGCTGTAGGAGGGGTGCAGGTTGGGGTGCTTGATTGCAACCGCAGGCAAGTCCGTCAGAGAAACCACCCCGTGAGAACGCTATTTCGGAGAAGGAAACAGGCTTGGAGAGGAGAAAGAGCCCGCCCGGGATCTCCCAGGCTGCAGTGTTTGGAATGAACCCAGGCCCGTGCGGCTGCGAAATTCTCTCAACCACCCCACACGCCACGAAGCTTCCTCTGAAGACTTCCATGACTTCCAGGGGACCGAAATTTGCTGTTTCCTGAAACATGTTTGCAAACATAAAACCAATGGATAGTTGACATTGAGGATACTTCCGAAAATGAAAGGGCAAAACCCAAAGAGGCGCTTGGTGGGTCTGGCCTGAAGTTCAGTGTCGCATTTCCTCGGCCTCGCAGGAATGAGGGGGGTTATGGCAGAAGGGTCACTCCGCAAGGCGCATGGCAGCTGGAGTGAGTGGCGTTTGGAGAGTCAGGCGTGTCAGAACCCAGATTTCCCGGCAAGCTCAGGCTGGGCCCTCGATGGGGGACACTTAATGGGACACAGAATAAAATCCAGGGCTAACAGTGACTATGAGCACAGGGCCACAGTAGGCCAGGGTATGTGCGTAGAGCCCTCTGAAGGCGCGCAGGGTGGAAGCGAGGGGCTTGGATTCAAGTTCTGAATGGCTCTGCCCATGTGGCCGTGGTACGTGATGTCACTTCTGTGTGCCTAGTTCTGCTCAGCTGTAAAGGGCGGCTGTGGGTGGAGGGTGGCGGCGGGAAGGGCATTGTGAGTGGGCAAGGACTCCCAGAGTGTGTTCCACAGTAAAGGGTTCAAGTTTGCCTTCCCAGGTGAGGATGCTTAGGAATGTGGGGCTTGGCTCTTTGGAAAACCGATGGTCAGAACCTAAGACCTTAGGGACTATTCTCAGGGTCCTGGGTGCTGGGTGGGGGAGGTTTGCTAGAGAATAGAAGGTTCTGGAGTACCGAAATGGGGATGGTCCATAATGGCTGCTCTCTACCCAAAGTGTCTATTCTGGTGACTATTACAATCCAACTGGACTTTGGTGTACTTTCAAAGCAGAAAAGGGGAGAAAATCGATCGGTTATTTTTTTCCTTGCTTGCAGAGAGTCTGCTGATAATTTTCCACTAGCCAATTAGGAGCTGCACAACCCTAATGACGGACTCCTTCTGAACTGAATTAATGAATCTTGTGACTCGTTATTATTCTTTTAAAAAAGAAGCACCAGGAGGAACAAACCAACCATCCTGACTTCCTCACCCCCTTGTCCCTCTCTTGATCACTCTCTTGTCACATGTCCTTATGATGTTTGAATTTACCTAAATAATTTGAAGAATTTCAAAATCCATCCCTTGATAAATATTTTTATGCACCTATGGTGTGCAAAGTGCCTACAAAGAATCAGATTATCTTGGGGATTCTCGAGTGATATTTGCATCAAGCGATGGCCCATTAGGAAATTCCATACTCAGAGCATCCACACTTAAAAGGCAAGATTATCTGGGAAGCTGTTGTCATCCCTAAAATAAAAGATGGATGTTTTCCTTCTGGAGAACCAGAGAGCCAGGGCCGGACCCAGCGTGGAGCACTTGCCACCCTGCAGGCCAAGCAAAGGGTATGCAACTCTCAGCTTGGCAAAGACAGTTCAAGAAGATGGAGACACTTCTTGCTCAAAGGGAGTGGGGAGGTAGCAACGGTGAGCAAGCAGCACCCGGAAGCCAAGACGGGAGAAACCGTGGATGAAAGAGGAGCTCGGAAATCCAACAGAGAGAATGAAACAGTGGAGACAGAGAGGAAGATTTCTGCGCTGCCGCACGGCAATGCAAGGAGCGAGAGAGGGAGGGTGGTTTCTGCTATAGACCACGTTGTACTGCCGTTGGCTCCTCCTCTGCAGGGCTGGAAATCCTCTAGGGGAGACGTGGAGCCAGGGCAGAGGGGAGGGAGGCGAAGGAGAGAACAAACACAGAGTGAATTTCTTGCTGTCCCTGGAGACGATGATTCCTTTAGGTGACAACAGAGGTTAATATCCTGAGCAGCAAGCCACAGCACGGCCCAGAGATGCCTCGCTCAGAAATGATGTTTTCGGGTCCTGTTGTGGATCTTATTGAACGGTTCCCTGAAAGGGCCAACTCATCTCTCCATTCGGAGGCACTAGCACAGCTTTCCTGAAAAGTTCAAGGACTTCTCCTATCGGGCTCCACCTACCTGTATCTTCTCGCAGCCTGTCCCACACCTTCAGTCCCACTAAGGACTCGCAGTCTGCTAGAGAGCTCAAGTTCACACACAGAGACGCTGCTGTTCACTATGCAGAGGAAAACATAATAAAGGTTGTCACTTCTTGGTTCCTCTCCTCTCCTGCTGGGTGTCAACCGCGAACAGGTGGTCCCGACCCTCCTCATTCGTCAGCAGACTGATTCACTTCAGAAGGAGCAACAGAGGCAGGGAACTATTTCCTGATTATTATTTTCATCAATAAGTGAATGGAAGAAAACGCATCTCAGGCGACAAAAAGCCCGAGTGAAAGCCAGAAAGCAGAAGAGATCAGAAGCCGACAGGGTTGTTTTTCATCTGGAGTTATCAGCAGCATCTTGGGGGCGATTTGAGGTCTGTTCACAACTTTTTTGGGGGGTGCGGGCAGGAAACACAATGGAGAGGTGACTGGGGAGTCTTTTTTGAAAGTCCAAGTTCTCACACAAAAAAACATAGATTGGGGGACGGGTGAAATGCTGACAACATGATCTCCGTAAAGGCTGACCCTATTTTGAATGCTCCGGAAAGGAAGGAGAACGGTTCCCCATGAGAACCGTCTATGCCAATCTTCAGAAGTAAATGCTCTGAACAGTCTTCGGAAATCAGTGCAGTCTGTGAAAATAAGTGGCTTAAAATCTTTAAACCACTTCCTAAGGGTCCAAAGCCCAACTTCCATAGGTGGTCCCAACCCACAGAGCCCCACAGGGACAGATGCTTTGGAAATGGAAGGCCACGTTGAATGGGGGTCTCCAAGCACCCACCCTTCCTGCCTGGGCCTTGGCTACAAGTGGAAAGGGAATAGAGTCCTGAAGGGAGCTTGGTCCAGTCCTGCCCTCACTGCCTGGAAGCCCCAGACCTGGGAGAGGGGCCAAACCCACAGTTCCCGCTGAGCATCACACAACCCTTGGGAAAGTGTTGTAATGCTAACCCTTTTACCGATAGTTCAGGGTGGGGAGAGGTAGGGGTGGAAGGTGACAGGAGGTGCAGCATGGAGAGAAAGTTAAAGGGGATGGGCAGCAAATTTGGGGACGTAGGCACCAAACAGATGGAATTTAAAAGAAAATACTTCAGCTTTTTAATACACAAGTGATCCAAAGCCACCTCTAGTCCTCTTGCCTTCTGGGAATTATAAACTGTTTCAGAGAACACAGTCTGAAGAATTTGCAAGTAAAACCCTGATAACAAAGTATATTTATGCTAACTTACCAATTTCTGAGTATATTTCTCCTAAAATAATGTCCCGTCTTTCCTCTAATTTCTTGGCTCCATCCATCTAACTAAAATCCAAGGAAGGCAAATTGCTACTACGATCATTTCCCTAAAGCAACTCTCATTCACTTTGCTTTTCTTCTCTTTGGGAAGAGAAGTCTGCCATAAATGTTTAATTAAATGGAAGCCTTTCCACTGCTAATGACAAGCTGCTTGAAAGGCTTTTCATTTTTTAAGGACGGGTGTGTTTAAAACAGTCCCTATTAATTTCCTGATATTGATTCTCTGGCTGGGGAAGAGCACAGAGCACTCAGCATACAGCTCCTCTGCAGACTATGTTCAAGGCAGCGGTCTGGATTGAGAAAGGGCACAAAATGCAGTATGCGTCAAATAGACCATCGCTCAATGAAGTCACTTAGCTATTCAAAACATGTTCGGCCATCACTCAACCGTTTGCACCAAGAATGTGGGGAGGGGGGCACGAAACGGTGCTCTTTCCCAGACATAACCATTTCCCAAAGAGCGGCTTTTGCACAGTTTGGGTTAGACCCTGGGGCCACATCAGTTTCTCCCTCTCCAATCCGTTTCCCTCTCTTCTCCCCCATCTCCTGGCTTCCAGTGCCTGCATCGCTATCCCATGTTGAGCTTAACAAACAATCCTGCAGTCCCCGCTTCCCAGCGCTGCCTCAAACAGCCTCCGGCACTGGTTCATGTCAGAAGCAAAGCACATAAGCCTTTCTCTCCACACAAACATGTAGCTCTCTGTTCACATCCTTCTATGGGTAGCTGTAGCTTGTACATACAGATAGGTATATATATATACATAGCCGTTTGAATGCAGTCCCTCATATTCAAGTCTGTTGCTAAATGCAGGTTGTATGACCTGCAGGAGTTTTTTCTTTCTTTCTTTCTTTCTTTCTTTCTTTCTTTCTTTCTTTCTTTCTTTCTTTCTTTCTTTCTTTTCTGTGCTTGTTAATGTATCTCAGAAACACATGCCTTCATCTGTACCCTGAGCTCCCAGGCTTTACACCGCGGGGACCCCTTGGCCCACAGCACATGCACAGACACACACGTCTCAGTGACCCTGCAAAATCAAGGCAAACAGCTGATACCCCAGGTCCACTGCCCCCCCTTCCCCCTCTCAGGCTCCCCAAGCCCTCGCCTCGCTCCTGGCCTCCCTGCACAAATGTCTGATGCTCAAGCTGGCTGCAATGCTGCTGTCCCTTCTGGATAACAGACATGTCACTCTGCGTGCAAGTGAATTGGTTCTCAGACGAACCCTCAAGTGAATTGCTGTTTATTAGAACTTGGGCTTGTTTCCTGCGAGAGACGTATGTATTTTTAGACTTTGTAAACGTTAAAACACACACATACACACACGCAGTCAGTCGCCCCGAAAGATATGTGTGGCTCATAGACATTACGAAATGCTCTTGAACTCAGCTTGAGATCCTGGAATAATTAGGATTTACCAAATAAGGATTCTTAGAAACAACAGATTCTTTTTTTTTTTTTAAAGGAGATTTGCAGATGATGATGTGTCTGGGACTTTTGGGGAGTAAGGGGTGGAGGAGGGGGAAAGGAAGAGCATTTTCCAATTCTTCATTACGAAAAGAGGAGCAGTGTTGAGAGAAGCAATTATTTTCCCCCCTTGTAAATGGCAATGCTACACCAAATGGCAAATCCTAATGATTCCAAAGCAGGCAGAGCTCATTCGACTTTTAAAGACAATCTCTGATTGTTTTCATCATATCACAGATGATTCCAATGAAGAGGTTGAAGGGAAGGGGGTGGTGGAGGTTTGAGAGTTGAGTATGGTTTTTGCTTATTGATTTTCTTTCCTCTGAAACTAACCCAGCCAACCTTGATCTGTGGTGGAAGGAGTGAAGTAAGAAAATGGTGGAATGTAAAGGGGACTTATTTGGAGGAGGGTGGGGAGGGGGAGTGAGAAGGGGAGGGGTGAGGTGGAGAGGGGGAGGAGATGGGAAATCAAATACCTTCTAGGCAGCAGGTTCTCCATAATCCAGAATGGGTCATAACTTCCTCGTTCTTTTTGCTGGTTTCATTCTCACTGACACTTTTGGTCTTGCAAACCCCTCTGGAGTAGAGCCAATAGTCTGTTCCCACAGCTATGGTCATCAGACTGAAGGCAGCGAAAGCACCAACGGTGGTTAAAAGCATTTGAACACCTCGATCAAACAGCCCCATAATTCTTCATTATATAAACACCCAACCGACTTCTGGTTCTCGGGAGAGTGGTGTGAGGGTACAAGTACTAAAGCAAAAAAAATAAATAAATAAAAATAATTCCACTACTAATATAATGGATATATGTGTGAATAGAGACTATGGAGAGATATAAAAACAGGGAGGTAAGAAAGCTCACGGAAAAGAGTGTAAATTATAAAGATCACACGGGAAGAGAGGCTTGCCTTTTGAGATCAGAAACTGTTCCAGTTGCAGTATTTTTTTTTTAAAAAAGAAAAAAATAAAAAGACACCCCCCACCCCCCCAAGTGAGATGCCTTAATCTCTTTTCCTAAAATTCTGGTCTCCAGTTTCCATATGTGATAGCTAATTTGGAGATGGCTTCCACAGTGAACCAGGGAACAGCCGCATTCTCAACACAATCTCTCATGGTCGGGACCTAGACAGTTAGAGATTGTAAAAGCCGGGAGGCAACCTTCGGTCTTCGTGCTCGGCTCTGCGGCCTGCGCCATGAAAATCCTTTGCTTCGCCAGTTCTCTTCCTTGGAGGGGTCTCGGGCGCTTTCGTTTCAGACCAGACTTCCCAGTATTCTGTAAGCCCTTGATCTCAGCTGAACAGGTGCGGGGGTCTCGCCTTCCATGGTTTTGCCCCGGCAGCGGCAGCGGCGGCGGCGGCGGCGGCGGCGGCAGCAGGGCGGGCAGGCACGGCGGCGGCAGCGGCGGCGGCGGCAGGACGAGCAGCGGCGGCGGTTATTGTTGTTGGTGGCGGGGGTAGTGTTGGCGAAGTGGGGGAGGGAAGGGGTTTCTCCCGGAGAATCGAGGCGGGTTTCCCTCCCCCTATCTGCAAAGCTCCTGGAAGCAAGGGAGCCGGCGTCTTGCTGCAGGATGGGCCGCCCGCCTGCCCCCCCACTCGCAGCCGGCTCGGCCCCCGGCGGAGGCGCTCCCACCTACTGCATTACCGGGTGGTGCTGAACTGGACAGCTCCCTGCGCCGCCTGCTCCGCGCGCTCCCCGGCTCGCTGGGCGGCCCGCCAGGAGGGGGGCGCGGGGCTGGAGTCCTCCCTCCCTTCGGGGGTGGCAAGGCCAGGGCAGAGAGGGGGGCTGCCTTTCCTCTTTTTACCCTTCTCCCCAGTCCTAAAATGAGCGCTCTCCTGGGCTCCCGGAGCTCAGAGGAAGGCGTAGCTAGAGATAGCTCTCTCTCTCTCTCTCTCTCTCTCTCACTCTCTCTCCCCTGCCCTCCCCCCTTGGTGTTTCTTCCAGCTCAGCCTCCTTCTCATTCCATCTCTACGTGCCCAGAGCTTCAAATGCAACCCTCCCATCACAGTCAGATGGGCACAAAACTTCAACCCGTCGTTTCTCTGCCTGGAAGCGGTGAAAATATAGCCTGGATGGGTAACTACAAACACCGTCTATATGTGTTTTCACTTTGCTGCTTCGGGGGATTTGTTTCGTTTTATTTTATTGGCATGTTGGCCACGTCTCCTTTTGGTGGTTCCTCTCTCCTCTCTTTGTCTCTTCCGGCTCACAGGGGGTGTATAGTGCCTTGTGTGTGTCTCTCTAGTTCTCGGTGAAATTCTGAATCTGCTCCTACTAGCAGACATTTTGGAAAGATTATTCATGGAAAAAGAGGTGCGAAAGGGTGACTGGTGGCTGGGGTTTGGGCAATGATTTCCATTGCAGGGATGAACATGTTTGCAGGGGAAGTGGGAGAGATGTGAATCCCTCTAACTTTCCACGTCATTCATAAACTGGATTGGAGGAGATATAAATCTCCCTGCTGTGAACCCCGAGACACATCACAACCCTCCCCTCTTCCTCAGCAGAATGCTATCCTGGGTTAATTACAGCGCTACTTCTTTCTGCATGTGCAACTTTTCCTTAATGTGACTCCTGGAGAAAGAAGCCCGTCAGATTCGTACTGCTATTGATTACAATTTTCTCTGATCAGTTTCGTAGTTAAGTGAGTGGGAGAACATGAGGCATGATAGGTGCAGTTTTTCATTTTTGGGGGGAGGAGCCTACAGAGAGGTGTAAGTCTGGCGGGTTCTTTGGGGGTTACAGATGTTTTAATCACAAAACTCAGTTATTCCATATTTTCTTCTCTTTCCCTCCATTTTTGTCTCAAGATCACAATTTCTCAGTGATTTGGTGATTATCAAAGAGTATGTGATAGGTGATCGAATTAAAAACAGACTTTTTTTTGGTGTTGTCTATCTTCCTTCCCTTAGGAAGTTGGTCTGCAGGTATAACTGGTGTAGAAACCCGACCTGTTTCTCCATCCTGCAGAAAACTTCTTTTCTCATGCTCCGTTTCTTCCTCAGAAGGGCAGGCCTCTTACGAGGGGCAATTGCTGTGCCCCTGGCATATGGGATACGGTGTTGGTGTCTGGAGAACAGAAGGACAATTTCAACAACTTCTGCTAAGGTACCTTTAGGATAGAGCAAGACATTTGCAGACTGAGGATTTCTCCAGTTTTGTTTCTTATCCTCTGAGGACGGGGATGGGAATTGGGGTGGGAGAGGGGCTAATGTGCTGATCCACTGAGCAGGGAACTTAGCAGGTTCAGCCCGTGGTTCGGGTGGGTGATTTTCTTGGCTCTGGTCTGTAGGGAGGAAGTGAAGGACAAGCAGGAAGGCCTCTTAGGAGGGTTAGGCCTTTTGGCGGGGGTAGGGGGGTAGTGGAGAGAGGGTTGGCTAAAGCCACACAGGACTGAGCAGCTTGCCCTCTCCTATGCTTGTCACCTTGATAGCCTCTGACCTGTCCACAAAGTCCATTCAGACTAGAGACAGAGTCCTCCTTATCTGCCCATCCCATTACATACCAACCCCTGAATCTTTTGCTCAAAGGGAATCAGTAGCAGAGGCTCAGGAACTTCAGTTTGCCCACAGAAGCTGGTAACACCTTAGCCACTGACGGTAGCTACAGCTTTAGCAGCATTGATTAATCTCCTGGCCAGATCATCATTGAGAGAAGAAAAGGGGTTGGGGGGAATGTAACAGCTTTGGGCTGTCAGTATGGACAGAGCAGACTTCTGGAGACAGAACAGGCCTGAGGCCACAGGTTAACCTCTGCTGCTTAACTGCATGACTGCAAATAAGTTGGCTTCTTAGAGCCTCAGGTCTACCATACATAAAACAAAAGCATTGGTACTGCTTCCTCCTCCTTTCTGGAGTGGTTCCTAGTTACTCCCTGCTTTTCACCGCTGCCACCACCACCACCATGCTCAGGCCTCTACCATCCCATTTCCAACACTTCACTGTGAAGGCATCATCTCTCTCACTGACTTGTGAGCCCTTATGTCCTGTTCATCATGACGTCTTGGGGACCTCGTGCTGGGCTTGAGACATAGCCGATGCTTGATAGCAATGGCTGAATGATTATAGTATGAGATGGGTGATGTGCCTGGCACACAGTAGGCGCTCAATAAATGTGGCTTGCCTCTCATTTCTTCTCCCCACTTTTACATCCAGTTTGGTCTCCAGCGTCCTTCGCTCTAACTCCTGTTCTGCGCCCCCTTCCCCCTCACTGACCTACCCTTCTCCTCAGGTCCCTTCTGCAGACCCAACAAGGCTGCCTGGGAAGAGCTGGCTCGGTGTGAGCCCCATTACATGGTTTGGGTCCACCGGGCACACAGACTTAGCAGCTGCTGAATGGGTGCTCTTAGGGGAGCAGCTTTGTGTGCCTGCGGTTGGTTACTTGGGAAAGGCTTAGAGGAAATTAGCTGAAATGCCACAGGCCTATTTTGAGCTCCTTCTTTGATGGAGTGGAAATAACATGGGATTTGGGTGCAGCAGACCTGGCCTTGAAGCACAAGACTGCCATTTCCTCATTTTTGACCTTGGGCAGTCTCTTAACCTCTCTGGGAACCTCTCTTCATCTGTCAAGGAGGACCAGGGGAGGAACATTACAGTGTGGTTGTCAGTATCACATGTTAATAGCAGTAACAGAAGCCAACAGACTAGGCACAGATCTGGGCTGAATCCCACTACAACCCTATGAGACATGTACGATCATGATTCCCATTTTACAGATGAGGAAACCAAGGCACGTCATGGTTTCAGTATCTGGCCTGAGGCTGCCCAGTTAGTGAGTGACAGAGCTGAGATTCTAGTCCAGCAGCCGAGCCTGAGGGCCTATGTCTTAACTGTAGCCTTGACCCGAGACACAAACTATCTGAATGAGGGTGTTCCACTGGGTTTTACTTCTCATCCACAGACTTGGCAAGAATTTAGGGAGTGACTTCTAGGTGCTGGGTGTTTTCACAGAATGCTTACACCTACCTTTCCAACAACGTTGTCAATGCAGATTACATCTCATGCTGCAGGTGAGTGAGCAGAAGCTCATGTATCAAGTTAACTGGAAGGATGGGGATTGGAATATTTCAGGTTGCTTTAAGTTCTGCTAGCTCCAAACCCCGCAGTTCATTTATTGGTTCAAAAAATCAACCATGTACTATGTGTCCAACTTCATGCTACTCCCTGGGCATGTTGAGCAGGGCAGACGTGGTTCTTTCCTCCAAGGACCCGAAGACAAGCAGGAAGAGCAGACAGCTAAGGAAAAGCCACACCGAGGCGAGGAGAATTGTAGGTGACGGAGACCAAACCCAACCTAGGTCATTCCTTGCCCCTGGAGGAATGTCCTTAAACTGAGATGTAGGAATGAGAAAGAGCTAGGCCAGGATGCAGGTGAGAGGGTGAAGAGGAACTGAGAAGAGGAAGAACGTTCTAGGCTGAGGGAACAGCATGGGCCAGGGTTTAAAAGGATGCACAGACGGGAAAAGATGATTGGCCGGTTTTAGGGAAATCATGCTAACTATGACTGATCTAAAGAGAGTGACAGGAAATGTTTTAGGCTCAGAACATGGAGGCTGTGGAAAGGAGGTGGGAAGGTAAGAAGCTATCCAGAGGAGGCTGGGGGGACGGGGCATGTGAGAAGCAAACAGGGAAGCAGAGAGCTAGTAGGGCAGCTGTGACGGGGCTCCCGGGAATACAGAGTGGTGGGTTGGACCAGTAGTGGCAATGGGGATGGAAAAAAGTGGAGGTTTGGGGGGTGCTGGGGAGCAAATTAATCTATACTGGTGCATGTCACCGAGATAGTCATTCTGAGAAAGAAGCAGCCTGGAGGGGGGTGGATGTGGGGTGTGGGGAGACTGAGAATTCTGCTGTGGTCCTGAGTGTGGTTCTGGTACGTTCTACTGCCTCTCCACTCCCTGCTCCCATTCTTCCTCTTCTCCGCATGTTTATTCATTAATTAGGACTATCAGTCCTTCATTCAATTACATTCTATTCCCAACTCCATTCCCAGAGTAAAACCTTGCAAAGGTAGGGATTTTGGTCTGTCATGTTCGTACTATATTTCCAACACCTGGAATCCTGCCAGCACATGGTAGGTGCTCTATAAAAATGAATTACTTTATTGGTACAAAAATCTAAATGCATGCGTCTAAATGCATGTCTGCTCTGGGTCAGGCCATAGGCTGAGGTGCAAGGGAGGCAGATGAGATTAAAATACCCAAATCAGGGAGATTGGCAAGCGGACGGCTAATTCCTGGGGCAGTGTGACCCTGCCCAATGAAGGTCTGGGGTGTATGTGGCATTCTTCACCGTGCTCCCACAGCCCCCTGGGGAGTATCCTCTTGTGGTACTTCTCTCCAGATTTGGAATTTCTGTTTAACGGCTGGCACATAGTAGGTCCACAATATATTTTTGCTGAACCAATGAATGAATGAATGAGTGAAGTTCAGAAGGACACATTTCTTTCTCTCTTGGAGTATCTCAGAAGGTTTCGCTTTGCTAAGGAGCTCACTCTCAAAGGCCAGGAGAAAGGTCATATGGGTCAAGGAAGAGAGGAGGGCATTTGGAGCAGAGGAACAGCACATACAAATGCAAAGGGATCTGAAGCAGTGTGAGGACCTCAGGAGGTTGGTGTGGCTGATGGGAATGGAAGGAAGGCTGGGGTTGACTCCAGAGAGACCACTGTGCCCAGGGTGATGGGTCACCTATAGGGGTACCGGGGCAATGGGCACCCATTGGGGTCACTGTCCATGTGGCCCTTGTCTGGGCAGAAGCATTGAAGTGGGAAGAGGACAGGCCACGGAGTCAGACAGTGTTGGGTTTGAATCCTCGTTCTACCACTTCCTGGCAGAAACTGGCCTGTGCCTCAGCTTATCTCATCTGTAAGTGGGGCTAATAGGTACCGAGTTTTTTCCTACCTTAAATCCTTTGCGCTTACTATTCCTTCTTTTGGAATGTTTTCCTCCCTGAACACTGGATCTCCAGCTCATCATTCAGGTCTTAGCTGAAAGATCACCTCCAGGAAGTCATTGCTGGTCGCACAATTTAACATGCCACTCTATATGCCATTGGCCTGTTTTTTTTTTTTAAGATTTTATTTATCTGACAGAGAGATACAGTGAGAGAGGGAACACAAGCAGGGGCAGAGGGAGAGGGAGAAGCAGGCTTTCTGCTGAGCAGGGAGCTGGATTCAGGATCATGACCCAGGCCGAAGGCAGACTTAATGCCTGAGCCACCCAGGTGCCCCAATTAGCCTGTTTTTGTTCACATCATAGTGTTTCTTACAACTTGACATTTCTTGTTTATTATCTGAAGTCTCTCCCTAGCCACCTGCCTCCCCCAGGATGTCAGGCCACACTGGTCCTGTTCACTACAGTATCCCCAATGCTTGAAAGTGCTGGAAATATTGTAGGTGCTCAGAGAATATTTTTTGAATGAAGGAATAAGGTCAAGGTTGTAAGGAGTAAACAGTAGGGACCAGATACAAGCATTTGGAAGATAGTGGGAGCAGGCCTCTAGAAACTCCTGACACTTGGCGGATGGGGTGGGGAGAGGGAGGTGTGGGTGGCCCCCAGATGCTGTGGGAAGACTGGAAGCCAGCGCTGGCCTGGCTTCTCTGCGCTGCCCCTCGTGGGCCTGCTCTGCTCTCCTCTGCTCTCTGCTCTCTTAACCCAAGCATAGGCCACCATGGATGACCAGAGACTTCTCGTGCGGTTGGCTGTTCAGCCTCATGCTGAGCAGGCACTACAGGGAGGCCCTGTGGGGCTGGGAGGAAGGACAATGCTAGGAGACAAGGCGGGATTCATGCCTTGCAGTGCTGAGGGCCATGGAGAGAGCCTCAGGGAGACCCAAGTATTTACTGCCAGAAAGGGCTGGAAGAGTGGGACCAGCTCATCTCGTAAAGGAGTACATGAAGTTAGTCCTGAGCCTGGGGAGAACCAGAAGCTGAACATCCACACATGGACGTGGCCATGACCGGAAGTCCCACAGAGAAGTGGCTTTCGCACCTGGGACTCACAGCCCCAGTCTGAGCTCGGAATCGCCGAAGTGCTCCCCCACACCTGGGTCCCCGGCCAGTGTGCAGTTTCTCCAGGAACCGAGCCATGATAGAGAATAAGATGATAGAAAATCAATCAGAAAGTTACAGAGTAGAAAAAAATAATACAATAAAGAGGATACATAAAGATGCAGAGGTAAAACAAGAGACAGTAGGGCAGAAGGGCAGGGAGAAAAGGCGATTTCCAGTGACTCTTTGGGGGAATCCAGTGGTGGAAGAAGTGAGAGGGAGCCCTTGTGTGTGGACAAGCAGGTTTGGGAGGGGACAGAGAATGGGTCCTGGGTGTCCCTCATGACCAGGCTCAGCCACCTCGAAGTCCTTCCTCTGCCACTTCCCTCCCTCTCTCCTCTCTTCCAGTCAATCCAGACTCCATGCCTGGATCCCACGGCCCCACATCCACCGTAGGGCTTTTGCATCACAGTTTTGGTGTCTGGGATGCCTGTCCCCTGGCAGCTGATTCAGTCCCTCCTTCCCACAGTTGTCTGTTCAGAGACCCAATCGACCACTGGGTAGAGAAACCTACCTGCCCCTCCTCTATCATCGTTCATTCTTTACCTGCTGAAATTTTCTCCTTAACCCTTAGTAGCACCCCTGCACCACACACCTTATGTATACATCTATCCTCTGAGTTCTAGTGTAAGGACAAGGGTCTGGCCGTATTATTATTATCCTCCCTGCCTCCCCCACGGTGTTGGCCCCACACTGTCTAGCACATGGCAGGTGCTCACCAAATACTTGTGTATTGCTCGAGAAAGCCCCTGGGCTAGTAGGAAGAGAAACAGAGGCTCCAGCAGGCAAGAGGAGGCAGGAAATCAGAATGGCCTGGTTGGAACATCCCAGGAGAGTTGGCCTGGAACTCTGCACAGGGAAGCCAACAGTGTCTTCAGAAGGTGCTGGAGGTTTCTGGGAGGAAGGGGGGGTGGACTTCCAACGTCCCCTGGCAAAGTGGAACTTGGAAAGGTGACAAGCAGCAAAGAGAAGGGAGGGCACTCCTCTCTCTGTAGATTTTGGGCAGATCCAGAGGAGGGGCAGCTGAGTGGCGGAGCAGGACCACAAGGTCCACAAGAGCCGAAGGATGGGGATCAGATGTTCCCTAGCCTTGTGGCTTTGGGCAAGCGACCAGACATTCCCAAGTCTCAGCTGGCCTGTCTGAAAAATGGGGCAGTGTCGTTGGCCTCGAGGTGTTATGCTGACAATTAAATGAAATAAAAAAGTACTTCCAGTGCCTCCTTCATGGTAAGCCCTAAATAAATATTAGCTACATGTTGAGCTCCTATTGGATGTTACGTGCTTTGAATAAAATACAAAAATGAAAAAAGATGTGGTCCCTGCTCAGAGGCAATCTGTCAAGTGGAGAGAGACCTGCTGGTGGCAGTCAGTATGATGTGGACGGAGGGCAGAGGGGGACACGCGGACACGGCGAGGAAGGCAAGGCAGTGTCACCTGGGTATTCAGCAATAGGGTTTCTGGGACTTCGTGGCTGCGGAGCTGGGTCTGGAAGGATGAACAGGAGACAGGGACAGAGAAGGCCAGGCACAGTTTTCCAGGCAGAAGGAACAGTAGTTGAAAAGACAGGGAAGGTGAAACTTTCCCACAACAAGAATTTGTTAGAAAATAAATACTTGAAAAAAAAAAAAGATTTAGAAAATCAATCCCTCAATCTTTTAATTATTTCTAACCCAAGAGGTGTTTGTGATTTTTGCAAACCATTTGTTAAAAATAAAATCTTTATCCTCTAACTTTTTTTTTTTTTTTTGGTGTTGAGCACCTGCTATGTGCCAAGGCACATAGTGAGTGAGACTGGCGTGGTCCCAGCCCCCGGGATCACACACGCCCAGGAAGCAGACCTTGGGTAATTGATTACAAATTAATTGTTTAATTGCTATCATGTGTGTGTGGGGGGGACTGCAGGTAATTCTGTTTTGCTAAGGTGCCAGGAGGGACTGGCGGAGATCACGCTGGCAGGGGAGGTGGGCCAGATCAGGGAGGGTATTGAATCAAGAGCAGTGCTAGCTGGGTGAGAGCTCTGTGCGAAGAACACAAAAGTGAGCAAAACTAAGGCCGTCACTGGCAGGAACCAATGCCCGAAGATGGAGTGGTAGAGGGCAGTCCCCGGTGTGACAGGAGGACAGCCCAGAAAACAACAGAGGGGAGGACTTCATGGAGGAGGTGACCTTTGCCTCTTCCTCCAGTGGACTAGCAGTCCCAAAGCCGACGGTCCTGCCTTTTAGGGATGGGCTTCCATAACTTAAAGGGGCTTAAAGGGGCATTAATCACACCCAAGAATGGCTCAAGAGCGAAGAGTTCTGAGCCTGGCAGAGTTCTCTCTCTAGGCCTTGGGTATAAGGGAAGGAGGAGCTGGTACCATATTGAGCTATTGACCCAAAGACCAGAACGTGGGGAACCTGGGGGGTGCTAGGGCCAAGGGCTAGAAATCCTGATTCACGCCTGCCCCACAAGCTAGGTGAGCTTGAGATGGGTTCTTCCCCCTCTCTGCCTCTGTCTGCTTATCTGTAAAATGCACGTCATGGTGACTTTATGGGGCTGTTGTCATCATGAAGATCGATCGAGTGTGTGTCTCCCCCTTGGAAGTTTTCAGTACGAACGATTGGTTGTTATGCTCTACCAAGTTCATTGCTGATTCTGTAAGTGAGCTGACCTGGCTCCTTGTAGGAGGGGTCAAGATGGCGAAGGGGGCTCTGTGGTGGGCAGGGAGGGTAGCCAGGTCCAAAGCCTACCAGATATGGCCCAGCACCTGTTGTCCAGGCCTGATGGGGACAATCAGTGGTGGCAGGTAGAGAAGACCCTGCCTCCTGACCTCGGTGAATTTTGCAGGGTGTCAAGTTCGTCTTTCCCCAATGTAGCATTCTCTTCAACAATCCCTGTGCGCCTGTGCGTGCCCCCGTTGGTGTCAGCGGAGTCTCTTGCACACCCTGAGCTTCCTTCCCTGGGGCCTCACTTCCCTGTGCTGCAAACACTGTTCCTCGTCTTTCCTGGTCAGTCCTGGGTCCCAAGAGACTGCACTCTTGTCTTCGTGAGCATTGCTCTGTCCTTTCCATCCTGCGCAGAGTTGGGCACAAAACAGGCACAAAACCACAACATGTTGGTTGATAAATGGTGGGGGGGGGCTGGGGGGAAGGAGAGAGATGAGGAGCAAAAGTGATAGAGGAGCACATTTTCTTCAATGACGGGGGGTCTGTTGACCACCCAGCTCCCACATTGGTTGAGCGTGGCCTGTGCACCAGGTCTGTTTCAGGTCACGTGAACTCCCGTGACCCTCACAGTAAGCCCTCCAGGGGAGGTCTGTCATAGTTCTTATTCAACAGATGGGGAATCCAAGGCACAGAGAGGGTAAGCAACTTACCCAAGGTTACACAGCCAGGAAATGAGACAGTCAAGATGCCAGCCCTCAGGTTCTTGCGCTGTAGGGTCTCGTTTTTGCTGACTGCCTACTGTGTGCCAGCCTCATCATCCTTTAATAGTACAGAAAACCTGGGGAAACTGAGGCTCAGGGAGGGGAACATGCCAAGTCAAGCAGCAAATGGCAGATTCATGATGGTTTGCCCACAGCTCTGCCCGTGTAGAGTTTCTGCCCCAGAGAGGGGAGAGGTCCTGCGGGGCACCTGTCCTTCCCCTTCCTTGAGTCAGTGACAGGTGGGCATCTACTGAGCTCTTGCTTTCTTGCTGGCCTCACACCTAGTCCTAACCCCTGATGTAGTGGGTTGTACTTAGCTACAGAGACCACACTGAATGGGGTAGGGGGAACAACACGGAGTCTAGAACTAGAAGACGGGGTTAGAGTCCTAGGGATCTCGGGGAAGATGCTTCCCTTCTCAGAGGCTCAATTCCTCCAGCTTGGAAATGGGAGAAATCACACGGCCGCCTCAGATAGTATGGATTAATTCAGATCACGCACCTAGAGCTGTGCATAGAGGGTACACAGAGGGTGCCCGGCAAAGGTGGGAGATGGTAGCATCTCCCTGCTGAGAATCCTCAGTGGGGTCTACGCTCTGTGAGGCCTGGCCGCGTCTCCTCCAATCTCATCTGCTTTATTCCCTCCATAGCCCCCGACCCCCACATATACCCCAAGTTCCAGCCATGCTCCCCTTCTTCCTCTGATCAAGCCAGGCCCTTTGGTGCTACCCCTTCTCACACATCTCCTCTCACCTCCCCACTGGGATTGGCGAGCAGATGATCTGCAGAAGGGCTTAACAGGGACCACATCACCATGTTAGCTCTTTCCCCGTTTTTTTTCCTTTGGCCTGTCTCCCTCCTCCGTACACATTTCTCTCTCCCATCCCTTTCATCCCCATGTTAATATCCTGTGTATTCCTAGGCGTTCACACAATCATAAGTATCTGCAGCAGTGCGCCCGTCAACCCCCACCTGCTCCTATTCCTGTGCCCCGCACGTGTGGGCCTTGAGTGCTGTTTCACAAAGCAGGGTCCTAGGAGGCCCCCGCTTTTGCATCTTGCTTTATCATTCAAATAGCAACTCCTGTGAGGCTCTGAGTCAGCTGGATCAGCCCTAATTCATTCCTGTAATGCATTACAAGCATTATATTTCATAGTGAGCAGTCACTCTCGTTTCTTCATCCGGTCTTTGACGGACAGGCATTCACTCTACTTCCTGTCAGCCCCTGCACCCTGAGCCTGTAAGCAGTGCTGTAGGACCCACCCATGTATGCGTATCCTGCAGCTGGAGCTTTTATTTCGATGGACTAGAGACCCAGGAGTGGGATTGCTCGGTTGGAGGGTATATGTATTTTTAAAAATTTCACATCACTTTCCAGCAATGCTGTAACTTGTCGCCTTTCCAACAACAATCTTATGAGTCGATTTCCCCGCATCCATGCCAGCAATAGGTGTTAGTAGTATTTTTAGTTTTTGCCAGTCTGATGGGGACAAAATGAAATCTCACAGTTACTGTCATTTCAAGTTCCCGTGCAACTAGTGAGTTAGGGCCTCTCTCCATGTGTTGGTTGGCCGTCTGGATTTGCACCTTGTCTTCCTGAGTCTTACCCTTTGACACAATCCTCTTCGTGAATTTCTTATCCATTTATAAGAGCTCTTTGTCTATTATAAATATTAACTTTTTATTTGACAACTATGTTGGGAATAGTTTCTTTTAATTGAAGAATAATTGACATATAACCTCATATTAGTTTCAGGTGCACAACACAATGATTTAATTTTTGTATATGCTGCAAAATGCCAAATAGTTTTATACTTGAATTCCTTATTTTCATATTGATGTTGTGAATGGAATCTGTTCCTGCAAAAGTAATTTTGGAGAGTAAGGTGTCTTTTTACATACTACTTTGTTGTTTTCTTTTCCTTTTTTTTTTTTTGAGATTTATTTATTTATTTATTGGACAGAGAGAGAGAGGGAGTGAGAGTACAAGCAGGGGGAGCAGGAGAGAGAGTACAAGCAGGGGGAGCAGGAGAGAGAGAAGCAGACTCTCTGCTGAGCAGGGAGCCCGACATAGGACTCCATCCCAGGACCCTGAGATCATGACCTGAGCTGAAGATAGATGCTTAACCGACTGAGCCACCCAGGTGTCCGACTTTCTTGTTTTTAAATGCTCTATGACTGACCCTGTCCTCTTCCACCTTTTCCTCCAAGATATTTATTGTTTTGGTTTATTTTTTTGGATGTCAACACTTTGATCCATCTGAGGTCAAATGAGGTTTCAACTTCCTTGCAAAAGAGAGCTGGTTGTGCAAATTTCATTAATTAAACAATTACCCCTCTTCCAACTGAATTGCAATACTGTCTCTGCCCCATATTAAATCCCCGTGAATTGTTGATCTAGTCCTCCTCTCTCGGTTTGTTGCCCCCATGGCTTCCCCACCACCTCCAGCTGAATTTGGTTAACAGGGGCCTCAATACGTTCTCACTTCTAGTAAACTGTGTTCTTCCCTGATACTTTCCCTTTCATTGGATCTGGTTATTACCAGGTCTCCCTTCCTCCAGGTGAACTTTGAGATCATTCTAGTCAATGGCATGCTGGCCACCCCTGGAGCCCAGTGACTTACGTGGGGTCAAGCAACTAACTGGGGAGCGGGAGATATTGATTGAATGCTGTTGCTGCCCTTCTCCTCTAGGACTAGAGAAGATATTAAAGACCAATGCAAGCTCAAAGGAAGTTAACACGAACGTGTGGACAGAGTAGATGACTCTAACTAGAGAAAGCCTCAGGGATACTGAGACTCTCATAGACACTTGAAGCAAAGAGAAAGAATCATTGGTTTTCTCCAACCCCTGTTAGTTGGACACCTACTGTATGCCAGACCTTAATCTAGGTCTGGGGGTAGCCAAGGCCAAGACAGAAGTTTGGCTCTGAGGTGTGACAGTGGTATCGTGCTCATTATTTTTCTGTATGATGACAATATTGTGGTTAGATTTAATACCAAGAGTCCCTGTGTTTTAGAGATGCATCTGGAAGTATTTCCAGATAAAATTATATGAAGTCTGAATCTGTTTCTAAGTAAGCTAGGGGTGGGAGAACTGAATGGAAGTACAGCTCAAACAAGGCTGAATTGATCATTATGGAAGCTCCGTGATGGTTTCACAGGGTTTAATGGCTTCATAGTATAATATTTATTATACTACTCTCTCTACTTTTGTCTGTGTTTGAAATATTCCATAATAAAAAGTTTTAAAAACGCATACAGAGCTTATTATGTTTCAGGCATTATTCTAATTGCCTCACATCCATTAATTCATCAAGTCCTCAAAAAAGCCCTGTCTCAGTCAGCTGGGGCTTCTAGAACAAAATTCCGTAGACATTTATTTCTCACGGTTTAGGACACTGGGAAGGCCAAGATCAAAGCGCCGACAGACTCAGTTCCTGGGGAGAGCCCTCTTCCTGCCTGCAGATGGCCGCCTGTTTGCTGTGTCCTCACAGCACAGAGCAAGCGAGTGAGCAAGCTCTCTGATCTCTTCTTTTTAAAAAATTTTTAAAAAGATTTTATTTATTTATTTGACACACAGAGAGAGATCATAAGTAGGGAGAGAGGCAGAGAAAGAGGGGGAAGCAAGCTCCCCGCTGAGCACGATGCAGGTCTCAATCCCAGGACCCTGAGATCATGACCTGAGCTGAAGGCAGAGCCTTAACCCACTGAGCCACCCTGGTGCCCCTCTCTGATGTCTCCTTTCAAGGGTCATGATTCTATCCTGAGAGCTCCTTCCATAGACCCCCACCTCCAAATACTATCACCTTGGGGGTTAGGGTTTCGACACATGAATTTGGTGGTGGTGGTGACAGTAGGGGGCACAGTTCAGTCCATAGGAAGCCCTACGAAGTGGGTATTATCATCCCAGTTGAGAAAAACAAGTCTCTACAAGGTTCGGTAACTCGCCCAGGATCCCCGCTGGTGGGAGCAGAGCTCTCTGACCCCAAGGCCTTGCTGTCAACACTGTGTTCTACTTTTCTCTTTTAAAAAGATTTTATTTATTTATTTGAGACAAAGGGAGTGAGAGAGAGAGAAAGCATGAGATGGGGTGGGGAAGGGCAGAGGGAGAGGGAGAAGTAGACTCTCTGATGATCAGGGAACCCGATATGGGGCTCGATCCCAGGACCCCAAGATCATGACCTGAGCTGAAAGCAGACGCTTAACTGACTGAGCCACCCAGGCGCCCCTGCTATGTTCTACTTCTACATCTGTTCATTCCAATGAAACTATAAATGAAGAGCTATGTATGTAATACATAATATGATACAGTATATATAATAAAATAATTTCATATAGCAGGAAGGGCTATGAAAGATAAAAAGGTAGGATTGTGGGAAAGAGAGAAAGAAGACCAGTCACCCAATAGTGGGAGGAGGAGGGGGCAGAGTCCCCCTTCAGCAGGTGTGACCAGAGAAGGACCCTCCAAGGAGCCGAGACCTGAAAGAAGATGGGGAGGCCGTGTGGAGATCTGGGAAGGACATTCAAGCACAGGACTAGCAGGTGCAAAGACTTCGAGACAGAATCCGGAGGCTTGGTGGGGCTGGAGCGTGGCTGGTGAGGTGGAAGGCGGTGTAGGCACAGTGGTGCGGAGAGATCTTACTGCAGACTGTGGTACGGCATTTATAGGTTCAAACAAAGGAACCGAGAGACTCAGTAGGATCAAAACGATTTATTGGATTTATTACCTCAATGATCATTTAAATACATTTTCCTACATTTTGCCCTGCTAAATTCGTCTGTAACAGAGGAATAATTTAATTCCGAAGCCAAATTAACTGCTCTTTGCCTTCTTGCAAAGTCACCCGCTTTAATTTTTTTTTTTTGCATAACTTGATTCAATTTTTCCGCTCTTGCCACATTTTCTCCAGCTCCTACACACTTTTTGAGGTGGTTATAACGTTATTATCTTATTATTAGTCACTACCAGGGATAATTCACTTTCCAATTGATCTATGCTGCCTATAAAATGCCAAATCAACTGGAAACATAGGAAGCGAGTGGTTGGTGACTCCTCAAAGCGAGTGTAGACACAAAAGTGTGTGTGAGAGGCTGGGGGCCGGGCCTTGCTGACCTCCGATGAGTTGAATTTACCTGGTTGAACAGTGCAAATGTCAGGAGCCTCCACGGGGCAGGTTGTCAGGGGCGCAGGTGGTGGTAAGTGCTTGCATCAGATTCACGTTGTGTGTGCTGAATATTTGATGTGGTTCCTGCTAGTTTGTATTTGTTCTAAGTAAGTATCCAGCAATGTCAAGTTCAATGGATTCTGTAGATAAAATGTGCCCAAGCACAATGTTTCCCTTGAAAAAAGAAGCTGGCAATACCCAGACCTTTGTCGTGTAGCCTTTACACAAGTCACACTGACGCAGGTAGAGGGGGAATGTGAATGGGGGTCAGGGGCCCTTCTGCCATTTTGACTCGAGTCAGGAGAGTGTCAGTTGTGGATGAGCAAGGTTCAGGGCATAGACGTTTGCTGGTTTATTTCATAGTAGCATCGCTTGTGATGTTGCAAGTTGGAAGAAAAGAAGCTGAGGACATAACATCAGGTGGACAAAACGGAGAGGCTATAAAATAAAACTTATTCTTTGGATAAGAGGATGCCGTGGAAAAGAACAGTTTATTTCTGAAGGAGTGTTCCTGGTTTTTCCTTTCAGGCTGTCAGCTTGTGAGGTTTGGCTGAGGTTTTTTTGTTTGTTTGTTTGTTTTGTTTTGTTTTGTTTTCCTTCTGATTCCTGACTAGTTTTTTGGGGGGCGGTGGGGAGGCATCCTGGGGGCTACAGAATCAAGAAGAAAGGGACAGAAGGAAATGGACAAGAAGCCCACCATTTAAGGCTCAGGAGGAATTTTTCAGGGTGCTGGAGGAGAGCACATAGAAGGAGCTATAGGGGCGGTGAGAGAGGCCAATGGGAAGGTGGATTTAAGACATTTTGCTGCAGTGTATGTTCCTTTGCTGTGTCCGAGACACATAAGGAAGGAGCATGGATTATCTGGAGTGTTTTGGTTGTTGGATTGATTCTTTGTTACACATCTTCGTGGACTGGACCACATGGCCCCAGCTATAGCCAGGCTGCAGGGAGCAAAGGCCTGGGTGCCAGGGGAGGCTGCTTGGGGAGGATGGTGGAAGGGGTAAAGATCTGGTGAAAGTTCATGCCAAACTATATAATTTAGACATTAGACATTTGTTTTTTGGTTTTGGGTGCTAGGTTAAAAAAAAAGTCAAGAGAAATAAATAGCTCTGGATAGAGATTCAGGACACCTTCATATTTGTCTTTGCTATTTCATTAGATGGTCCCTTCCTTTATTCAATAGATTGCTAAGTGATCAGTTCTTTTTTTTTTTTTTAAGATTTTTTTTTATTTATTTGTCAGAGAGAGAGGGAGAGAGAGCGAGCACAGGCGGACAGAATGGCAGGCAGAGGCAGAGGGAGAAGCAGGCTCCCCGCCAAGCAAGGAGCCCAATGTGGGACTCGATCCCAGGATGCTGGGATCATGACCTGAGCCGAAGGCAGCTGCTTAACCAACTGAGCCACCCAGGCGTCCCTAAGTGATCAGTTCTATATGTCAAGCTATATGCCAAGCCCGAGCTAGGTGGGGGCCATATAAAAATACATTGTTCATTTTTCTGGGTAAGTCTGTGCTGTGTGTTGAAGAGTGGGCAGGAAATTATAGACAGACAATGCAGGGAAGGGAATTTTAGCAGAGGGAACAGCATGTGCAAAGACATGAAGTTAAGTTTGAAGTGGCAAGTCTTCCAAAAATGGAGAGCAGTTTAATGGACCCCAAATCCAGAGGCTGTGTAGTTGGGGACATATGCGACCGATTTCCTTCTTGTTGGTGGTAAGGATGTTTCCATTCTTCGTGATTATAAAGAATGATGAGATGAACGTTTTAATGCAAAAGTGGTTTCTGGATTTTGCCATGGGATGGTTTCCTACAAGTGAGAATCACAGTGAATTTCAATGGGAGAGTAATCCGGTGGGTCTTGCCCTGTGAGTTTCTCCAGGACAATGGCCCTTCTGGGTTTCACTTTCCCCGTCTCAGAGCGTGGATCCCAGGCATGAAAAGGACCTTTCTAGCTCTCGCACATAGACACCTAGTGGCATCTTCAAACTGGGCTTTGTCCCGGACTTGCGAGAGAGATCTGGATTCCTACTGACTGAGAAAACGATTCATTATTTCATCTCAAACAAGTCACATCCCTCCTGGATGCCTTGATTATTCTATTGGCTCAGCAAGGATACTAAACGAGACTTAGGGAGCCACAAAGTGATGTTCCTGAAGCTTTTTTTTTTTTTTTTTTAAATAAAATAATTCCATGGTCCGGAGCACGGAGTTTCCTTCCACACCATCTCTTGTATGCGGGCTTCTCCTTCTCTTGCTCTCCTGTTCCCTGGTCCGTTGCCTCCTCCCTCCTCCTCAGGGGGGTGGAGGAGGACGTGGCCTGGGAGTGCCATCCTCCCTAAGGGTGGCCGCTAACTTTATCCGAGTTCAGCAACTGTTCACCACCGATGTGCTGATACGGCCTGAGTGCCTCTCCGTGGAACCCACTCCCTGGAGACTGTGCCCTTCTCTGGGAGGAGTCCCTGAAGCTCTACTAAGCGCCAAACTCACTTTTTTTTTTTTTAAAAGATTTTATTTATTTGAGAGAGAGAGAGAGCATGTGTGGGTGTGTATGTGTGTGAAAGAGAGAGAGAGAGCACGAGCAGGGGGAGGGGCAGAGAGAGAGAAACAGGCTCCCCACTGAGCAGGGAGCCCAACATGGGGCTCAATCTCAAGACCCTGGGATCATGACCTGAGCCAAAGGCAGACGCTTAACCCACTGAGCCACCCAGGCGCCCCATAGTAGGGGGGGAGGTCAGTCTTTGTTGAATACTAATTCTATCACATTTTGACATGGTTTGTTGTGAAGGTTAAAAGAGATAATAACTTTTAAGTGCTTATAACAATATTTGGCACGTAATATGGGTTCAATGACAAATACCCTGTGAAAACAGGGACATACTAGGGATGATATCAATACTGGTGTTTGTATTAGTATAATCACATAACAGATACTCTTCAAAATACACATTCAGGGATGTCTGGGTGGCTCAGTTGTTTAGGTGTCTGCCTTTGCTCAGGTCATGATCCCAGGGTCCTGGGATCGAGTCCTTCACCCAGCTCCTTGCTCAGGAAGGAGCCTGCTTCTCCCTCTGCCTGCCACTCCCTCTGCTTGTGCTCTCATTCTCTCTCTCTCTGACCAAAAAAAAAAAAAATCATATTTAAAAAAAAACCCCAAAATACACATTCACACCCACTGTAAATGCCTGATAAGATAGTGTGACACAGACCTCAAATGTTTATGTTGAACAGCAGATGTTTAAGTCAAAGGGGTGAATGCTTAAATGTGGACTTTGGAGAATCAGTAACATCTAGCAGCTGAGAAAAAGGGTTCTGGAATTAGCTAAATTTAGGTCATAATTCCAGTTCTGCCACTTTTTTGTTGAGTGGCCATTGGCCGGTTTATTAATCTTCTTTTTTTGCTTGGTTTTGTTTTGTTAAATGGTGATTGGCATATTTTTTAAAGTTTGCTTATTTAAGTAATCTCTATACCCAACATGGGGCTTGAACTCACAACCCTGAGATGAAAAGTCGCATGTTCGTCTGATTGACCCCACTGGGAGCCCCTAGTTTCTTATCTTCTCCATGTGTCATAGAGCTGTCATGTGAACGGGAGAAGATATTGTAAGTAAGATATGTAGTAAAGTGCTTGGCACACAGTAAGGTCCATAAATGCTCACGGTCTGGAGTGGGGGGGAGGGTTTGACAGAAAGCCTCCCCCGGAGCCCTGACCCTTCCCGGATGGTGGGCACTGCTTCAGCTGTGTCTCCTCGTCCAGCCAACAAACGTTCTCACGGTACCCACTGTGTGCCAGACGTTCCTCTGTTCGACCCGTGCATGCCCACAGCTCACTTCTTCATGGTGAATTCCAATGGAACATTAGTTCCATTAGTTCCATTGCATGTTTCCTAGGGTGTCAGACTGAAAATGACAGCAAGTCCTGTGGCAAGTCGAATTTGGGAAGCTGAATTCGAGAGCACTCAACACGTTCTACAGCTCTAGGGCTTTGAGATTGGCCTATGCTGGTGTGCCTTGAGGGCTGAGGGCTGTCGGTGTTGGGTCTCCTGTGACTGCGGACTCCTTCTTATGGAAGCATCGGGGGTTTCCTTCACATGTCCTGAGCATGCATCTTCCTCTCCACCCACTGTCACTGCCTGCGGGAGGCGTGTCCCCACCCTGCTGGGCACCATAGCCCTGTTCCTGGTTTCCAGCCCACCAGAAGGGGACTTAGTGTCAGCTTTCCAAACTTCATGTCCTTTGAGCCATATACTGTCCCCCCACATGCATGGTGTGGGGAACTCCTCTCTCTTCCTTTGCCGTGCCTGTTCTGTTCACCTTGCAGGACTCCACCCCCACTTCCCGACAGGAAGACTCCTGTTGTCCTGGTCTGGGATGGGAACTGCTCCTCTTTTGGTTATTTCTTCTTTTAAAAATTTTATTATTATTACTTTTTTTAAACATATAATGTGTTATTTCTTTCAGGGGTACAGGTCTGTGAATCATCAGTCTTACACAATTCACAGCACTCACCATAGCACATACCCTCCCCAATGTGCATCACCCGGCCACTCTATCCCTTCACCCCTCTCCCCGCCCAACAACCCTCAGTTTGTTTCCTAAGATTGAGAGTCTCTTATGGTTTGTCTCCCTCTCTGGTTTTGTCTTGTTTCATTTTCCCTCCCTTCCCCTATGATCTTCTGTCTTGTTTTTCAAATTCCTCATATCAGTCAGATTGTATGATAATTGTCTTTCTCTGATTGACTTATTTTGTTTAGCTAGTTAGTACTAGTACTAGTTAGAACTAGTACCCTCTAGTTATTACTAGTTAGTACTAGTACTAGTTAGAACTAGTACCCTCTAGTTCTATCCACGTCATTGTGAATGGCAAGATTTCGGTTTTTTGATGGCTGCATAGTATTCCATTGTATATACGTACCACATCTTCTTTATCCATTCATCTGTTGATGGACATCTGGGTTCTTTCCATAGTTTGGCTATTGTGGACATTGCTGCTATAAACATTCAGGGGCACTTGCCCCTTCAAATCACTACATTTGTATCTTTAGGGTAAATACCCAGTAGTGCTATTGCTGGGTCATAGGGTAGCTCTATTTTCAACTTTTTGGGGAAACTCCATGCTGAACCTCTCTCATACCTAACGGTACTGCCTGGCACCCCCATGCTTCCCACTGTTTCCTTCCCAGCATCTTCCGGGGCGCCTCCACATGGGGACTGCTGTGTAGCCCCATGGCTAAGCTCATAGGCTCTGTGGCCAGAGGGTGGCAATTTGTGACTATGGGCATGTACCTGGGCCTCAGTGTCCTGCCCTGTGAGGTAGGAATCATGACCATAGCAGCTCACAGGGCACCACTCAGAGGGAGAAGCAGCTTTAACAATCCATTCCCCGCGCCCCATCCTGGTGGGGAGGTGGCGGAGTATGACGGAAGGAGCTCAGACCTGGAGCCTGGTTTTGAATCTCAGCTATGGGACAACAGGCAAATGACTATACACCCGAAAACCTAAACTTCCCTCTCGGCCATATGGGGTGATTCAATTTCCCTTTCGTCGGGTTGAACTGAGGATGACCAGAGGCTCTGTGTGTACGGAAACTGACACAGGGCAAGGGTTTAGTAAATACAGTTTTGACAATTGCGTAGGGGTTGCATTTGACCAGTCCCACGGACCTAGGAAATGTGACTCCGGGGCTCCCTGAAAGCCAGCGTGGGAAGGCACCGTGGAGGACAGATGATTCTACAACCTCATTTACAGAGGAGGAAATCCTACTTTTGCTTCCCTTTTACCCTGAGCATGGTGTGAGGGTCACCTGCCTTAAGATGAAAAAAGCAATTGTAGTCATTATTATTACCCTATTTAATACCAACCCTGAAAATTGAGGGTACAAGGGGGCCTGAAGACACACCCAGGTGTCCTTGGCCTCCAGGAGGGGATCGTTCTGTTAGCCCTTTTTCTCACGCTCCCAGGACCAGTGGCTTGTCCACACCCGGGACAGCATTCTCCTGACATCGTGAAAGGCACAACCCAGTAGCTCCCCGGTGTTTGCAAAGGCACGGATGCCCGGCACGGGTGTCGCATTTCACAGCCTACGAAGCCCTTTATCCTGCACCACACATCGCTACCCCCTCACTCCTCTAGAACTTTACAGTGTGTACATCACAAAGCATCTGCAGGGATCAGGGATGCCGACCCCAGCCTTACAGATGAGGACATGTAGGCCCAGGGAGTCACACTTGGGCCCGAGACCCTGCCTCTGGGGGTGGCCTTGGGGATGAGGTTCCCCGAGGGGAAGAGGTCCGTTTCCGGCTCTGCCCCAGTGCCCTGGGCTCGGCCTCCTGCCGATGATGGAGCCTTCCTGAATGAGGCTTGGGAACGCTGCCACTGTTCAATGAGCTAATGGTGAAATCAGAAACTCAAGGGCTGGTAGCAGAGGCAAAAAAAAAAAAAAAAAAAAAAAAAAAAAAAAAAAGACAAGCTTTGATTCATGGGCCAGAGGATCAGTGAATGGGGAAGACAGCCCGTGGTAAGAGAGGAAAAGCCTGAGCTTCTAGCAGAGTCCCTCCCAGGGAGAGGAAGGTCAGGCTAGCGGAGGCCTCGGTCAGCATCGGAGCCTGATGGGGGAAGCGAAGGAGCACTGCGGTCCTGTCCGAGCAGCCCTGGTGAGCCCCATCTGTGAACAGGGGTGGGAGGGGGAGAGCATACGGGTTGTCACGGGCTCCCCCAGGCAGGAGGTGTGAAGTCAGGTGGTAGGAGCGAGGCGCAAAAGAGGGGCTTGCCAAAAAAGAAAAAAAAAAACAAACCCACCCAGAAACTTCTTTCGTTAGGACAAAGTGGAGAGAGTGTCCTGTCTCTTTAGAAGACGGGGACCAAGTCTCTTAGTTGCCTCTACTGGTCTTGAATGAAAGAACAAGGGAATTTTTACGGTGTCAGATCTGGTTCCTAGTGGCGGGTAAGTAGCTGGGGTCACGAAAATGTTTAGAAAGGGAGTAACTCGCACGTCTAGGGGGTTACCACCCGCGAGGGGGCCTTTCCCATCCAGGGTCTTCCGTCTGCTCTTCTTACAGCCTCCCTGAGCCGGGCGTTATCATCACAGGACAGGTGAGGACGCAGGGATCAGAGAGGGGCAGTGATTTGTCCCAGGTCACACAGCTGGTATATGCCAGGAGCGGGCTTCCCATCCCCAGCTCCTTCCCATACTTCATTTTAATTTGGGAGGAAATGGAGATGCCTGAAGGGGGTGGGGGAGCGGGGAACATGACAGTGTATGGAGGAGAGTGTTATTGTACCTTGACTAGGTACAGAAGTTTCTCTAGCCCCTTTACGCTGGTGAACCTCTCTGCAAACGTACTCTTCGGCATGAAGGCAGCTAAGTTGCAGCAAGAAATCCTCCGACTCCCCCAAATTTTAGCTTATGCACCAGTTTCCCAAATTAACGGAGATGTCTTCCGTGTGCTGGGAGGGTGACAACGAAACTTCCTGGCCTGAGATGGGGCAACAAAGGTAATTAATGAAGCCGGTTTGCATGAAGGGCCTCAGCTTTCGAGGTCAACAGGGAAAGGTGATCACGCATCTTACTTTGTCTAACAACCGCTCCCACGGTGCTCCGTTGAGCCTCATCCTCTGGCTGGCCTCCCCTCAGGACAACAGGCCCGTCCTGTTACTTTCTGATCACTTGTGGTTATTGAAAAGAATCTTTTCATTTTGATCGTTAAGATTCATTTTAAAACGTCGATCTCACATGAACGCTGGGCTCCACACCAGGGTCTTGCGTGTGCATTGGCGGGGGGCACGAGTGTGCATGTGTGCCTGTGCACGTGTCTGCAGGCGTGTTTGCACGTGCATATACACGTGCACCCGTGTTCATACCTGGGCATGTGAACATACGTGCGTGTGCTGTGGTGTGTTCCTTGTCTGGAGTCTGGTCCCAGAGAAAGCTGCCTCCTCGTGTGCTGGCGCCCTGCAGGTGAGCTCTGCTCTTCTGGGCGGTTCAGACCGGCTGCGTCTTGCGGACAGCCCCGTGTCAGAGATAGCAGCTTTACTACTCTTCTGCCCCAGGGTTTTGCCTGTATTTCTGTCCAACACGTTGAGGCTGCCTCCTGTGAGGCGGGTGCCTGAGGGGAGGCTCTCTCAGGAAGAGGTGCCTGTTGGAGGCAGCCCTGGCTCAGCCTCTACCTCCTTCTCTTAGTGCTCACGGTCAGCAGGGGTCCGCTCTCGGCTCTGACTCCTAGCGTCCCTGATCTTGGAGGCTGGCTCACAGCTACAACTCCCAGCATCCCTCCCTGAACTCAGCAGGGGGCTGTGACGTTGACCTGAGCCCTGAATTCCTACTTTCAGGTCTGCTCATGCCCCGAGAAACCCACAGGTCCTTCCCACACCTAGCAGTGGGCAGCCTCCTGTTTGCCCCAAAGTCTCCCTGTCGCTTTCTCCACACTCCTTGCAGATCTCCTTGACTCCGGGGTAGGGCAGGGCAGGTGGTCCAGGGTGTTCCAGGTCTTATAGATGAAGGGTCCGACGCGCCTTCTTCATCCCACCCCAGACTGACCTCTTGCATGTCTTGCTGATAAATGCTGTCCTGCCAGGAGTCTCCTGCCTCTGGGGCTACAGGACATCCTAGGAATCAGGCCTTCTTGGAGACAGTCTGGAGAATTCAGCCCCTTTGTCTACAGTGAACCTGTGGAGTCTCTTCTGGGGGACAGTGGGGTGGGTTAGAGCCAGACCTCCCGGCGTCCTGTTACCTGAGGTCCTAGCCTGTGCCAGGCACGGCCAGGGGCTTCCTAAGCACCATCTGGTGATGCTTCTCCTGACCCTCAGAGCGCATTCTGTTATCCCCATTTTGTGGATGAGGAAACCGAGGTTCAGACTGCACATGGCAGATCATAAATGTGAATCCAGGTCTGCCTGTCTTCTGAGCCCAAGGCCATGGGTGTCGGTTGTCTGCAGGACTCCCCCCCCCCCGAATCGATTCCTAATTCTGTGGTCACAGCACCCTGATTTCTTGGAGGTACAGTCTCAGGGCATCCTCAATTCAGGTGACTTGCCCACTGCCCGTTCTTAGACGGCTGGCCCAAACTCGACTTCTTGGACCGTTCGTCTAAAACAGAGAGATATGTGACAAACATCTCCCCTTCCAGCAGGAAAGCCACGAACAATAAAGAGTTGGAGCACGGGCACCCCCGTGGGGTGTGGTGAGCAGCTGAGCCACGCCGGCTCCCCAGGACCTGGAACTGCCCCGCTCCAGCCCCCACCCCGCCCCGGGGCAGACCCTCGTTCTCTGGCTCACCCATCGCTTCAGCCAACTAGCCGATGTCCTCCCATCAACTACCTCGGTCCCCCATGTTATATGCTCACAGCTGGTTTCCGTTGTTGTCATCCAACAAGCCTGCCTGGTACCTAAGCGTGCTTGCAGCCAGGGTCCGGCTCTGGGCCTGATGGGAGCCCCTCTATGCTCTGGGTCTCCGGGTCTCCGTGAGTTATGACCTGAGAAGCACTCAGGACAGGACCTGACACTCAAGATCACTGTTCTGTCCTTGGGCTCTGGTTCACATCAGGGGCCCAGCAGAGTGTGGGGTCATGCCGGACCCTCCCGGGCCTCAGAGCTGTGGGAGCAGTGCGAGTTTGGGGGAAGCCGGCCCTGCTGCTGTCTGCGGAGCATTCCAGGGTCCCCGGCCTGGGGCTGATCATCTTGTCCGGCAGTTCTGTGGGCTCTCACCAGCAAGAGGCAGGGCCCTAGCAGGGAAAGGCCAGACTCGCCATTCTCCCCATCACTACTGTCATCCTCATTGTCAGAAAGAGTGACCATCACTACTGTCTGAGCACCTACCATGGGCTGGGCCCTTTATGAGATTAAGAACGGCCCTAATCACGAAAGCAGCAGCAACATAGGATGCTATGGTTACTCTTTCCAGAACTCTGCTGCAGAGGTGTATACCCATTATATGGATGAGTAGGTTGAGGCAGGGGAATGTTGCTGGGGACAATGGAAAGTCCTTGGGTTCTGCTACATGTCATTCCTCAGCAGTGGCAGTGGCTGCTTTCTCCTGATTTACTGCGAGGCAGGCACGGAAGTATTTGATTTTCCCAAGACAATAGTTTGACCCACAGGAGAAGCACACACCCTTCTCCTATGAATGTGGTTTTGCTCCTGCTCCTTAGAAAAAAATCATCCCGGCTCTGGGATGCTAAAGGGAACTTCACCTCCTTCCTGGGTCATGTCCAGATCCTGGGGACAAAGGGCGCTCTCCTTACCCATGCTCCCTACACAATGATGACTCCCAGACTCCTACCCTCCGTCAGACCCCTGTCCTGAATCCAGACTCATACCTCCAGCGCCCTTCGCACCTGCAGCCAAATGTGGGTGGACATGGCAAACTCCATGCCCCTGGGCCCCTGGTCTCCTCCAGCCCCAGCCCCTGCTTCTCCTGTAGCTCACTCCACTTGATTACCGTCCCTCTCGTGCCCAGTCCCAAAGCCCCGGAATCCTCGTTGCTTCCTTTCCTTTTTTTATCCCACATTAGGAAATCCTATATTCCCAATCGATTATTTCTCTCTGCTTTGTCCTGGTTTGAACCACCATCCTCTGGTGCTTGGATTAGCCCATTGGCTTCCTAACTGGTCTTTCCGCTGCGACACCAGCTCTACCTCCATCCATTCCCACTGCAATGACTGAAATGATCCTTTTAAGACATAAGTTAGACTGTGTCACCCCTGGGTGGTGACTCCCCATTTCACTCTGAGTGAAGTCAAAGGTTCAAGGTAGCCTCCAGGAGCCTTCCTGACCTGGGCGCATATCTACAGCTCCCCTCTGCCCACTCAGTTCGGCCCCCACCCTGGTTCCCTTGCCCTCCCCCTGCACACCATACACCCTCCTGCCTCAGGCCCTTTGCACTGGCCACTCCGCTTACCCCAGATACGCGCATAGCTCACTCCCTCACTTTCTTTGAGTCTCTGCTCAACTGGCTGCTTCCTGTCTAGCCACACTAGGATTGCATCATCCACACCCCACCCCCAAAACTCCCAAGCCCCTCACCCTGACCCCCTTTCTTTGGTTTCATACTATGTGTTTCCTCCTGGCTACTTACACAACACACCTAAGGAGCATTAGGATGGCTATTTATTGTCTGACTCCTGCGGCCAGTATCTTGGCTCCCAGAAGTGAAGCTCTTTGCCTGTTTTGCTCACCCACATGCCACAGGATTCTGGTACGCGGCTCAGAACATGGGGGACACTCTATAAACCACTTCCTTATCACTTTCCTCTGATCCTCGACTTGCTCCCTGAAATTGGGGATCAGGAGAGCATTGGTTTATTCCACTGTACTAGTTATTGTGAGAATCCTCAGGAGGCCAAGGGATCCTGCCTGGTAGGTTGCTGACCTGGTCCCTGCCCCCACTTCTAGGCGCATTCTAATCTTGTTCTCACCTTTAGGCTCTATCAGTGTTAAAGCCCTGACAAGGCTCTATGCTGTCATACCTCAGGCCCTTTGCATGTGCTGCTGTGCCTCTCACCTGATGGACTCCTAGGTGTTAGTCAAAGCCCCGGTTAGGTGTTGCATCTTCCCTGAGGTCCTCCATGATACTTCCACCCTCCAAAGTCTGGAGAGACCCCTTCCTTCTTTCCTTCCTTCCCTCCTCTCTTCCTTTCTTCCTTCCAACCATTTTCCTTCCTTCCTCTCTCTCTCTCTCCCTCCCTCCCTCCCTCCCTCCCTTCATTCCTCTGAGTGACTTCTGTACCTCGCGTGCATTTCTCAGTGTGTGCGTCCCCTGTCTCACTGGGGCTCATCTTCAAGTCTATTGCACCATCAGACTGTGAGCTCCTTGAAGGCAGAGGCTGGGCTCTGTGTCCCGAGCTGCCCCAGAGCCTGGAACACAGCAACTGTCTCCCCAGTGTGTGTCTGTTGCGGACGACAGAGCAAATCTGACATGAGCCGGGAGAGAACAAAGACTGTTCGAAGACCCTTTCAAGGTCACCGGCTGGCAGGGAATGAACAATGTCTTATTATTTGATCATTTATTTATACTCTATTTTCAACTAGGATTTGAGGCAGCCTGAGATGAAAGGCACAGATATGACAAAAACAAAGGCCTGTGTCTCAAACACCTCCCTCTCTTCCTCAACTGCTTTTTCCTCACTGGCCTATAAAGACCCCCAGCCTCTGTTCCCTTAACAAAAGTGCCCCAGTGCTCGGCAGCTCTCCGTCCCAAGGCAGCCAGTGCCTCCAGCCGGGCCTCCGATGCCTGTCCTCCTCCTTCCACCTGCCCACCTGTCAAGTGGGCAGCTCCTAGGGAGGGCAGCGGCCCCCTCTGTTGCTAAACACAGTGGACACTTGCAGAACCTAGATCTCGTGAGCTCCGGCAGCACCAGACCTCTGGACATCTCCCCCCTCCTCCAGCCCCTTACGTCCCTTGGCTCATATGCTGCAACCTCTTGAAGTTTCTTTCTGCCGCTCGGTTTCTCCTTCCCAGCCCCGCTGGCTGCTGGCTTTCCTCTGCCCATCCTGGAACCATCTGAGCCCCCAGGAACCCCTCTCGGGCCCCTCTCTGCTCACCCCACGCACTTTATCTGAGCAGCCCTCTATTCTCAGTTAGGGATTCTTTAGGGTCCTTCTAGAACCAGTCGCCGCCTAAACCTCAGTGGCTGTCTCACTTACATAAAGTCCGTTTGGCAGCAAGGGGAGGGAGGGGCGCTCTGCTTCCTCTGGTCATCTAGGAATACAGGCCCCTTTCGCTCATCTGCCCCTGCCCCTGGCTCTGTGCTGCGCTAGGAACATGACTTCAGATGAGGGGGGGTGGTGGAGGGGGCATCATGGACAAGAGTTCGAGGTCCCCAACTCAGCATGTCCACTTGGTGTTCCCACCACTGGTGATGGTTACCCTGTCTCTCCGAGCATCCTTTTTCTCTGGCCGGAGAGGAATATACCACTTTTAGGTTGTTCTGAGGTTCTGTGAAAATATAGATTCCTCAGGCGCTGATGAGGGAGTCCTCCGGGGCAAGGACAAGCTTCCTGCTCTCACATTCACACTTTTCTTGGGCCCAGGAGAGACCTGCCAGCTGGCTGATCCCAGGAGTTTAGCATATGGTTGGAAGAAGGAATCAAGAACCAGCCATGGGTAGCTTGCTGCTGGGGACTGTGCAGGGACATCCCGGCCAGAGGACAGCTCTCTGCCCGGCTCCTCCTCTACACATTCATGGCCCAGGGGATGGACTCAGCCTCCGCGTCCGTGCTCCGCGCTGGATGTGCAGCATGGCTGACTGTCAAATCCATCACGCTCAGTCAATGGCATGACAGTGGGCATATGTCACTGGCTCTTGAAGCCAAACAGGCTAGACCCGCTGTCCTCTGTAAGGAAAGGAGAGTTGACATTGATTGAGCACCTACTGGGTACCAGACATTCTCCTAAGCGTTTTACACCCACACTCATTGAGTTCTCATAACAGCCCTGGAAGGAAGGGCTCAGTGCCCCTATTCACAGACTCAGACACCAGGACTTGGGAAGCTTGGCATTTGAAAATATCAGTAAAAGCACAGTGACAAGGACACTGCTACGTGCAGCGGCTGATGTCTGAGCTCTCACCTGACCCACATCTTTGACTCTCTTAGGACCGTAAGACAGAAAGACAAGAGGCACAGACTGGGGGTGGGAACCCCTGGGCTTGAAACCTGGAGTCCAGCGCTCAGCAGATAAGTTACCTTGTACAAGCCACTTCTACCTCGTAAAGGCTCAGTTTTCTCATCTGTCAAATGGGCACGATTATGCTGATCTCCCAGGGGCAAGTGAGAGAGTTTAACAAACCTTCAAAATCTGTTACAGAAGTAGTCATCTCCTGTTTAGATATTTCTTAGGGGCTTCTGTTTACTCTGACTCCTTCCTCTGCATCCTCTACTCTGCATAGCAGCTAGAGGAATTACTATTTTGGAAACAGAATCAGTTCGTGTCACATACTTGCTTAAGACCTTTAAATGGATTCACATGTGTTCCAAGGACCCTGTATGATGGGCCTATCTCTCTCTCTCCCTCAGGCCTATCTCTTGCCCCTGCCTCTGCCTTTAGCTCTCTCTCTCTCTAGCCCCCTAGCCATCTTTCAGTTCCTTCACTGCATTAGGCTCTCTCCTGCCCCAGGACCTTTGTACATGCTCACCCCTCTTCCTGGAACATGCTTTTCTCACGCTCTTCATGCTCTTCACCTGGCAACACCACTGCCCCTTCAGATTGCTATAGAAACTTTGTACTCTCAGGGACGTTCCTTTCTGCTGCCTCTATCTCAATTAGGTTCCTTGGCCTCCCTCTTCTGTATGACTCTGCATGCTTCCTTTGCCCCAACAAGCTGTCCTTGCAGTTTTACTTGTGCATGTGATTTGGTTGGGCTTTGATGTCCGTCTCTCTCTCAGAATGTGAACCTCAAGAGGACAGGCCCCCCCTTGTCTAAGGGCACTTGGCGTTGAATGAATGGAGATGCTGCCTGCTGTTTCCCCAGGATGCCCGCAACGGCTGCCTCGGTCCTGTGCTGGAAAAGGTGAGTGCGAGGAAGCATCTGCCCCAGACGCAGGGGCTAACAAGCAGTTCCGGAGCTCTTGTCCCGTCTCGGATCTCCTTGAACCCTCACGATAGTTCAGCTTTGATTTCTTCATTTGTAAGATGGGAGTAACTGGTGGGAAGGTTTGATGGAATATGGTATGGAGGTGTCCAGAGCAGAAATTCTGTTCTGGAGGTGCCTGGGGGGCTCAGTCAGTGAAGCCTCAGACTCTGGATTTCAGCTCAGGTCATGATCTTGGGGTTATGAGATCGAGCCCCACCTCGGGCTCTGTGCTCAGGAAGGAGTCTGCTTAAGAGTACCCCTTCCTCTCCCTTTGCCCCTCTCCCTCCTTGAGCACTCATGCACCCTCTCTCTCTCAAATGAATACACAAATCTTAAAAAAAAATTAAAAAAATTTTTTGTTTTATTTTAATTTTGTTTTTATTTAAAATTTTACCCCATCCTCATTTTACAAATGTCCCTCTGTGAGGGGTATTTCTGCCATTTTTCAGGGCAGAACCTGAGGACTAGAGAAGTTCAGCAGTTAGCCCAAGAACGCAGCAGCAGAGCTGGGCCCAAGATGGGGTTCTTTGCACTTCCTGTGAGATTGGGCTGCTCCGTCCACCTGCCAGCCATCGGGAGCCGTCCCAGGATCCTCCCTGCGGAGAAGGCCCTCTGTGCTCGAAGGCCCTGTGGAGAAGCGGGAAGATCCTCCCAGAAGAGCAGCCAGCGAAGCCTCCTCTCCTGCCATTGTCCCAAGTCCCCTCCTCACAGCTTCCCTCTGCAGAGCCAGCCCCCAGTGACCAGGTCTCCTCTCCCCGGGACCACTGGGACAACGCTTGGCAACTGACCTATATTCCTCTCCAGCGCTATTTGCCGCCTGAGTCCCCTCCCACCCAGCGCACAACCCCACCCTGCACTGACACCTCCATCCATCCAAGGACGTTGTAAAAATAAAATGATCACCACCTGGCCCTCTGGGAGCCGCGGCTATACAGCACGTCCTGCTCCGAGGGGGAGGCTTTCACAGCCTGGTTCTCCGTGGAGGAGGAGCAGACGTGGTGGTGTGGGCGGGGGGGAGGACTTGGGAGGAGAGACGGGAGGCAGGTAGCACTGCTCTCAAGGCGCAGGGGCGTGGAGGAGGATGGGGAGGAGGACAGGGAGGAAGGGCACAGGGAAGAGGAGTCACCAAAACAGGTGAGGGATCTGGGGTCCCTGAGTCGCAGGAACCTGGGGTAAAAAGCACCAATGGAGCCTCAGAAAGGTGCTGAGTGGGTAGAAGCAGATCCAAGAAGGGTCCCGGGAGAAAACCCGTGGAAGGGGAAGAGCTGGGGGAAGGGGCCCAAGACAGGCCAGAGGGGAGCACCCAGGACAGGGGACCGGGCTTTTGTGGGAGATAGAGACTGAGGGCGTGAGAGAGTCCAGGACCAGCCTAGAGGCTGCAAAGTCAAGAGTCGAGGGCCGGCTGGCAAGACAGAAAGTGGGTTCAGCTGGTGTGGGCACCTGGGGCCTGGGGCACTGAGCAGACCAGTCTCTCTGCAGGCTGCATGGACCGTAGCCTGACAGCTGGCAGGTGCGACCTGCAGTGCTGGCCCCCCGCGGGGTCTTCTTGGCCTGGACCTCATTTCCTCTTGTGGACAGATTTCGAGAAAAGTCTTCAAGCCCAGTACGTCCTGTCTCCGTTATGTTTAATGGTCTGTTCTTCAGCTTCTCCTACTGACAGAGCAGGACTTGTACCCAGGACTCTCAGTTCTCAAAGCCTGCACTCTCGCTGAGAGACGCTGTTGCCTCTAGTTAGGGTGGAGCGCACGGAGATTCCGAGAAGTCCTGAAAGGGGGGGTGGGGAGCTGAAGCAGGAGGGAGAAGGGAGGGCGTCCAGGCACAGCTACTGCATGGACAAGACCTTGGCAATGGAGAGGGAAATGCAGGAAATGCACATGGCCGGGGGAGGGAGCACAACAAAGCATCCAAGAGGGCAGCACCTTTCCATCCCTCTTGGCTGCGCCTTATCTGTCATATATCAGTTCCTACCTCCCTGTCACTCAGCACCCCCTTTTCTGTCCCATTTGCAGCCCCAGCCCTTCCATATCTGCCCCACTACATTCCACTCCTCCCTCTGCTGGCTCACAGAGGTCCCACCCTCCCCAAGAACACCCCTCCTCATCTTGCCCACCCCCCACCCCGGACAGTGACTTCCTTACCTGCCAGGGCCCAAGAGGAGTGTCACCTCCTCCAGGAAGCCTTCCATCATAGTTAGGACACGTGATCTATTATAAAAACACTCCAGGCCAGCAGCAGCTTGACAAATAGGAGTGTATTTCTCACTTGGAGCACAGTTGAGTGAAAGTGGGCTGGGGTGGGGGGTGGTGGGCTCTGCTCCATGTTATGTGGGGGCTTGGGTTCCTCCTGCAGGGCCTCCCCTGTCTTCTAGGGCAGAGATGGGCAAACTGTGATCTGTTTTTATAAATAAAGTTTTATCGGGACAAACCCATGCCTGTTCAGCTACATAGCTGCTGAGGTGGCCCTAGTGTTACCACCATGGCCCCAGGAGACAGACCATAGGCTCTGGAGGCCTAGGAAGAGAGAGTGGGAAGGTTTCAACGGGCTGGGCCATGAACTGTTGGGCCTCACCGGCTCCCACGTTCCACTGGTGACAGCTGGTCACGTGACCCCACTGAGCTGCGGGGAGCTGGGGAATGGCACACACACAGCCCTGTCCCTCCACACTTTGCCCTTGGCTTTGTGCTGCTTCTCCCCCTGCTCCCTGCATGCATGCCCCCTCAAGATGGGAAGCCCTGTGTCCGTGGAGGCCGAGACTGTGTCTGTCTTGTTTATCACTGGCTCAGCACAGACTATATATTCTAGAAATAGTTATTGAAGAAAGGGATGGATTGGTCTGTCATGTGTGCTCCTGCGGCACTTTGTAAATATCCCGGACCTGAAACTGACATCTCTGGGTTACACTCACTCCGTGCCTGTTCCCCCCCACCCGCCCCTGTCTCTGTTCCACCAGTTTCTTACCACGCATCTCCATGTGGTTACACTGTGCCAGGCCCCGGGCATGTATTTGTGAACAAAACAGACCCAGCGGTGTGCTCAGGGAGCTTCCAGTCCAGCGGGAGAGACTGGCCAGGAGCAGAGAATCATACCATCGTGCCAATAAATGGAAATGATAATAGTGATCGCATGCTCTGAAAGGAAGGGGCCGAGCAGGTGCTCTGAGCACATCCAAGCAGAGATGATCTAATCTGTGAGGCAGGGAGGGCTTCCCCGAGGAGGTGACTTTGGGGCTACAACTCGAACCACACGCAGACATGAACCAAGTGGAGGGAGGGTGGGGAGCGGCGTGTGCCAGACAGGGGCATATGAAGGCCCCGAGATCACAGACAGCTCGACCTCCCTCCTGATGACAGCGACATCATTCACATCACTACAGCTCAGACTCGCTGAAGGCTTACTATGTGACAGGCCCTGGATTAAGTTCTTTACATGTATTATGTCGGTTAATCTGCAGGATGCTATGAGAGAGGTACTCACTAGGGCACAAGCTGCTAAGGTCCAGCCCCTGCTCCTTCAGTCTGCCTCAGAGGTCCCCTGAGGACGGTTCTCCTGCTTCTCTGGCTCTGGCTCTGCCACCTGCAGGGGTGGGCTGGAAGTGCCGGGGAGTCAGAGCCACTTCCCAGGAGCACCGGCACAGACACCACCCCCCATGGGGATTCGGGGGGTAAATGTCCCCTCGGTGGGGAATTCAGTGTCGGTCCTCCCACGGCCTCTCTGAGCCCCTCCCCCTGACATGGAGGCTCTGTTGCCCACAGGAGTGGCCCCATCAGGGCACATGTCACCAGCTCCCTCCCTCCCTGAGCTCCTGGCACCACTCCAAAACAACTATTTGCTCCTGAATACTTGTCTCAGGCTCTGTTTTGGAAGTAACCCAAACTAAGACGCTATGAAGTGTCCCATTTCATAGAGGAGGAAGCCGAGGCACAGAACTGATGGAAGGTCTTTGAAACTAAAGCCCTGAGTGTGTGCACGTCTGTGTGTGTGTGAGTGTGTGTGCATGTGTGTATACACATGTGTGAGAATGCATGCACATGCACCCACGTGTACGGGTTCATGCGTGTGCCCATGCCTGTGTGCAACAGTCATGCACGTGCGTGTGCTGGAACAGAGGAGGCGGGTGAGGCGCGTGTGCAGGCCAGGACAAGGATCTGGGTCACTAACTTAGAGCACAGGAGGCTGTTCAGTGCTCTCTGCAGACGGGTGACACGTTCTGATTGATGGTGGGACGCAGTCACGGTGGTGACTGAGGCAGACCCGGGTTAGAGGAGCTAGAGCACATGCAAGGAGGCGGTTGGCAGTCACTGGAGGCGCCCTGGCGACCCACCAGGATAGGGACACTGAGCTCACTCATTGGTCTCTGGAGATCCGTGGGGCCCTGTGAGAGCCAGGGAATATTTGGGTGTCCGAGGGGCTTCGTTTCCCGCACCCTGCTCAGAATTCATCTCTCTAGGAGGAACGCACACTTGGTATCCCAGCTGCTCCCCTCCCCACATCCCTTTCCTGCCCTCTTAGGTCCCAGAGTCCCCCTACCTCCCCCGCCACTGACCCTGGGACCTCCATCAGGGAGGGTCTGTGCCGGGCGCCTGGTACTTTCTGCAGCAGAGCTGGGGCCGGCAGCTGCCGCGGGAAGGCCAGCCGGGCCTCCTGACCGGGCAGGCCCCAGAGCCCAGCACGTGGCCAGCCGGGTGCCCGCTGTTTCTGCCCCAGCGCCCCGTGCGGCCCGCCACCGCCTGAGCAGATGGATGGAAGGGATGGTGGACTGAATGGGGTCAGGAGGGTCTGCCGGCCCCTCTTCTCCTCCTCTGTCTCTGCTGGGCTCCTCTGCCCTTGCCACCGTCCTGGAGAGCCTGATGAGTCCCGGTGGCCGGTGGCACTGTGCAGCGTGGTGAGGGGGGGATGGGACACGCCCCAGGCGTCCCGTGGTGCTGGGTATGCGGGACGTGGATCTGGGGGTGCTTTGGGGCAGTGGTTGCAGGACTGGAGGGTGGGAGGGTGGCAGGAGAGTGGCGAGGGGTGCAGGGCACCCTGCAGATGCCTCAGGGAGCCCCGGATGGCACAGTGAGCCCCTCACTGGGTGGCCTATGGTGGTGACTCCATGGAGGTCCCCAAAGGACGAGGTTAAAGGAACGCATGTTTACTGAGAGGCTAGTCCTCAGCTAAGTGCTACCCTGGACCATTACCTGATTCTCACCACCGCTTCATCACCCTGCTTCTGCCCTTCCTGGGGGGCCGTTCTCCAGCCCCTTTCCTGGGGGCTTTAGGTCTCAAAGTCCAGTACTTATTATGTGATCTTCCCCTGCATATCCTCCAGGTCAGCTGCTTCCCTGCAGCCCTGTCCTCGAACATTCCCATCTGTGGTGTCCTTCCTGCTTCATGGGGCTCTGCCTCCCTCTGTCTCTCATTTCCAAGGGTCAGGGGAAGCCTTCCTCGGGCCTTTGCTCTGATCTTGGAGCTCACTGATGGGTCTTGTGGTGGGTCGGTCCTGTGTGGGACCCCCGGGGCTGCCCATGCTATGAGGGGGAGAGCTGGAGCCCCACCTTAGCTCAAGGCTCATATCTGAGCCTTGTTCTTATCTGAGCATTTGCTCACCAATGTCTGGTGTCTGCTATCCTCTCAGGCTGGCGGGGGCCAGTACCTGGCAGAGAAGGGCATGTGGAAACCCCAGGAGAGTGAGGACAGAGGAGAAGGCTCTGCTGAGATCTGCTACAGAATTGGTGCTGTTATTCCTCTCTGCCTCAGGATCTTTGAACGTGCTGTTACCGTTGGCTGATAGACAATTTTCCTGCATCACTGCCCAACTCTTCCTTGTTCACATCTCAACATAGGGACTTTCGCTGGACAACCTCCTCCCCAACTGAAAATTGGTCTCCTCTGAAACCTAGTTCAGAAGGCTCTGGTCTCCTTCAAGCAGCTTTTGCAACTTGATTATATTGTGTTCGTGAAGTTGCTTATTGTCTCCCTCACGAGATTGCATGGAGAGGGCCCTCACCAATCCTTTTCAGCTCAGAAGATCTTGCACATAAAACAGGGCCTGGCACGTAGCTGGTGCTCAAAAGGTCAAGGTCAACGGAGACACACTGTCCCTGTGCCTATAGCTGTTCCATAAGCCCTCTTGCCTGCCTGCTGTGTGTGGAGAAGCAGAGAAGTTAGAAGCACAGGACTCTTAGGGATTATTAGCCCAAGCTTGTCTTTACAGAAGCCGCTGAAGGCTGGCCCTCCTGCTGAGGGACGAGGTGGACTTGAACCCAGGTCTCCTGGCCCCTAGTCACTTCTCTCTCGTCTGCTCTGGGCTGTGGTGGACCACTTCCTAGGGGGCCCTCGTGGGGGACTCAGGCCTGCCAGCACCAGAGCTCCTCTGGATGGAAGGTGGGGGGGGGTGGGCAGCGGACTCAGCCCCTTGGGATGACACAGGATGGGACAGCAGGAGCATCCACGGTCACAGCCAGACACAAATGGTGGCCGTTCCAGTGCTCTGTTCCAGCGGCTGAGGGTTCTGTAAGTACTGCCGTGTTGGGAATCCTTACGGCCATTGGGGAAGGGGGGATACTGAGGCCCAGGGCAGTGACCTGATTTGCTCAAGTCCGTTCAGTGAGAAAGCCGCTGAGCAGAGATCAGAACCCAGGGCTGTTCACCTCCAGCGCCGAGAATGCCGTGAGGGGCCCATGGCTCCACACTCTGCTAATATGAGCTGTTGCCACCTCCTGCCTGGGGAAGGGGAAGGTGCTGAAGGAAGGCTGCCGCCAAGGACCCAACCTTCCTCAAGATCTTTCCTGAGATTCACAGATCCCCGAAGGCGGCTGCGGGCGTTTCCTGGAAAGCCGTGTGTTCCGGAACGGAGGTCACAGGCCCAGTGTGTCTTCAGCTTTTAAGGAGGAACAGGGTCTTGGCCTCCTGGTTTGTTTTGAAGGTTGAATGAGAGGAAAGAACTTGAACAGAACTTGGGGAGTTCCCGGCACAGAGCGGGACTCTCAGAGGCTACGTTCTCCTGCTGGGCCCCCCACGTGGCCCCAGAGTCCCAGCCCCCTCTGGGAAAGGGAGCCACTGTTGGATCCACGAGGATGCGGACATCCACGGTTGGGGACAGAAAAGGCTCACAGATGCCAAGAAGAGAGCCTGAGGTCCTGGAAAGATGCCTGAGTAGGAGGGACCCCAGGTTTGAGTCCTGACCCCTACCGGTCAGGTGAGTCACATCACCTGCTGGAACTCATGTTTCCTTTTGTGTGAAATTGAGTACAGAATGTCTACTTCACAGAGCTGCCATAGAAAATGAAATTGAGATAGCACGTGTGGACTGACCCATACATTGCTCATGAAACTGGTTCTTGGTCTTTGCTTAAGAACTTCCTTTCACACCAGCAAGAATCCACAATGACCTGGATCCTCTGCGCTCCTAATTTCAATACCATCTTACGAAAGATACAGCACTTAAGAGCGTTCTGGGCTCGTTCTAAACCCATGAACTTACCCTAGACCTATGGTCCCATTGTCAGTTGGAGATTGATGACTTTAGTCCTTGTACTTGACAGATGGGTGCCAAGAGTGGAGGGGGTGAGTCGTAGGCAAGGCAAGCGTCATGCCGTCCCCCTCCAGAGTGACACTCTGACTTTACCCAGCCCGTAAGAGCCAGAGCCGGGCCTCAAATGTATCTTCATTTTATTTACTCTTCTCAACCCTGAAATTAATTTTCATTTTTAAGCCAGAACAAAAAAGCAACAGCAGCAAGGTAGGGTACCTACCTACCCACGAGTTCCGTGGGGGCCCCCTCCCTGCCCCTCAGCCCCGCCCTGAGCAAGTGCAGAATGGAACATCCCTGGTCTCCGGTGGTGGAAAGTCTTGCCCAAGTCCAATTTATAACCTTCAGAACAGGGGCCCCTGGACTGTGACCACAGTGGATGAAGCTTTTGGGATTTTAGGAAAACAGATAAGCTTTGAGCACAGCTGGGCTGCAGCTCCCCACTGCCCCTCCCCGCCCCCCTTCAGTGGTGGCAGCCTGCTCCTGATTTCTCTGGAAAGGCAGCTCCTAATTAGAATGGATCGAAGAGTCTTTGCTCCAGCTTTGTTCTTGGTCTTGATTGAATCGTTGCTTTAGGACTTAATCTGGTGTAGTCGCCGGTGGGCTGGGACCCTTGGCTCTCTGAGCTCTTCTCAGGCTCGGGCAAGCTGGCACTTGGAGCATGGGTGGGGAAGGGAGAGATGGGGGGGTGACACTCAGGGGGCACCAGGACCTCTGCGTCACCCCTCTCTCTGCACCCTCTCCCTCCCTCCAGCTCTCTTCTTTTCTATTTTTCTCCCCACCTGCTTTGTCTCCCTTTAATTTCCTTTCATTAACAACCCAAGGCTGTCCAGGATGCCAGTCCCTGCTGGTGGGAGTGCAAATTGGTACGATTGCACTGGCGGACAATTTGTCAAATGCTATTAAAAGCCTTAATAAAGTGCATAGGCTTTGACCTGGAAAGTCCCCTTCTAGGAATTTGTCCTAGAAATAATAATTGGACAGGGGTCCACAAATAATGTTGCCCTCAGTGCTTTTCGTGAGTGACAACTTGGAAACCTGGAGCCCATCAGTAGGGGGTCATTAAAAATGACCATGGGATAAACCAACTAGAAAGGAACCCTTTGGAGCTAATTGGAGAAATTTGAATCTTGACTGGGTATTAGCTGCTCCTAAGGAATGGTTGTTAATTTTATCAGGTGTGGTAATGGCCTTGCTATTGGCTTAGAGACACATGACAGGAGGGCTGATACTTGGCTTAAACTGTTATTAACAACAGTAAGGGGAAGGGGAATGGGAGGAGGCAATGCCGACAAAATCGTGCAAGCTCTGACTCTGGCCAACGGGCTACTGAGTATCCATTCTGCTGTATCCATTCTAATTTTGTGCACGTTTTAAAATGTTCATGATTTAAAAAGAAATAAAACGATTGTGTAAAACCGCATTTTTTGATGCCCGCAAGATATTGCTATGTGAGAAGAGAAAAATCCCAAATAGCATATATGGCGTTACCAGATTTTTTTGGGTTTAAAAATATACACGGAATTTTATACGCAAAAGAAAAAGGATGGAAGTACACACACCGGAATGTTAATGATGGCCATTTCCAGGCGGCAGCATATGAATAATTTCCGCTTTCCTCTTCATACTTTTTGGTCATTTCTGACTTTTGTTCTTGCAATAAGCATACATTTGCACTTCTAAAAAAGGCATAGCGAACTAAAGAAAATGTGGAAATCACCTACTATGCACTGAGCATTACTATATGTCATGTCTTCCAAAAGGAGGTTTGGTATATCATAATTTACACGGAGTCATTGGTGAGGTTGATGCTGTTACACCCGTTTGATGAATGGGGAAGCTGGGCATCAGAGAGGGTAAGCGCTTTGCCTATAGACACACAGCCACAGCTCTAGTTCCACTCTTCCGATGTGACACCAGTGCTTTTGCCACACTGCGCCCCAGCTTCTTCCAGAGAACCTGCAAGGCGTATCAGGCGTGGGCCCCACCTTCCAGGAACCAACCTGTCCAGTCCCCCCGGTCTCCCGTCCCCGTGCTCTGCCCTGAGAACCAGTTAAGTCATGGCTTCTTCAAGAACGCACTGTTCCCCCCACCTTATGTCATACTTGAACTTGAACTTGAACTTGAACACTGCCCCTTTGATATTTTCTAATGAGCCTTCCCAGGCTTCTTGCCTTTTTAGGATGGCAACAAGCACTCTGCTGTTACCCTCTTCATATTTATCAGCTCGATTTACTGGCAGAGTGGAAGAGTGAACAGGCATTGTATACATAAATCATAAAATCCACAGAGGGCTGGCAAGCCTGAGTTCTTAATCCGGGCTCCATTGCTAACAATTTGCAGCCCAAAGAAGTCACTCTCTCTCTGTTTTCTCTGTCTCTAAAGTAAATAAAGGATAACCCATTAGAAAAAAATCAATTGGTGCTCTGAAGAAAGGAGGGAGGATAGACAACTCTAAGTTGGGCTGAAAATATGTTTCCCAAGTTTTTGCTAATGTTGAAAATGGACAAAGGCCAGGCTCCACCTCACCCCATCGGCTCTCAGCCGTAGTACTGTGATGTCTCTTACCTGATCTCCAAGCTCCATGCTCTTGTCTGTCCTCCCCAGCTGTCATCTGCTGGACGCCCCTCACTCCTTACCTTACCCTGCATGCATGGTTTCCAAGAGGGGCCCTAGCTTTGTGCCTCAGGGCCTTTGCATATGCTGTTCTTGGTGTCTGGAATGCTCTTCCCCAGCTAGCATCAGGTATTTCCCTTTGAGGTCCCTGGAAACCCCCTCCCTGCCCACCAGACCTGAGCTCCTCGAGAGCATAACCACAGCTTTCTCCAGCATAGAGCTGGCCCTGCACAGACACGGACAGGGGAATGGGGCAGGCAAGGGCAAAACCGAAGGCTTCTCTCTACATCTCCAGGATGGGCAAAACCTGTCCCACAGATCTAGGTTAGAAAAACACTGTTTTCATCCAGGACTCCATTGAATCTGGGGTTACTGTCACCCCAGTTTGGGACAGGACATTTTCCCAATAATCTCTTATTTATTTTTTTATTTTATTATTTTTAAAAGATTTTATTTATTTGACAGACAGAGAGAGAGAGAGAGATCACAAGTAGGCAGAGAGGCAGGCAGAGGGGGAGGGGGAAGCAGGCTCCCCGCAGAGCAGAGAGCCCCATGCGGGGCTTGATCCCAGGACCCTGAGATCATGACCTGAGCCGAAGGCAGTGACTTAACCCACTGAGCCACCCAGGCGCCCCAATCTCTTTTTTAAGACACAATGTTTAAGCACCGAAATGAATGCATTTTTACATAGACAGCGACTGCAGTGGGTTACCTCCTGCCCGTGAGTCTTTGCAGAAGATGGTCTAACCGAGGCACCTGTCTTAGCCTGGGAAACTGCAGGGCTGGCTTCCGGGGCAGAAGTGTCACAGTGAGCCAGTGCATCTAGAGACCACCTGCCTGGGGACTCCTCCCACACCATCCACATCGGAACGAGGAACCCTTCCATGGCGGGACCCCAGCGAAGGACTCAGCAGGGCAAGTACCTGATGGTCACATCATGCTTCTGTTTCTGAACACTGGCTCCAGAACTCTACCTGCCCGTGAGTCCCCACCCTCTCCCACTAGCCTGCGCTTCCCTACCCTCTTGGTGGGTAAAGCAAGCAGCAGGGCAGTCAGCTTCACGCAACCAGGGAGCAAAGGCAGAGGCCAGGCCCTGGCCCCAAGCTACTCCTCAGAGAAGGAAGGAAGCCATGGAGGGCAGTGAGAACCTTCTCCCAAGGTCCTACAAGAGATGGGGGGAGACTGGCTCCTGTGCCCTCCCACGGCAGGTGGGAGACCCTGGCTGGGGTGCTTTTTGGGTTTCACTGAGGTTTAGAACTCAAGAGTTGCTCAGCTTTCTCCTCTCTGGATTGCAGGTGATTCTAAGACAGGGTCCCACTCAGCGTGGCATTCCTTCCCCACGCGCTCACCCCCACCCCCTGCCAAGTCCGTACCAATGGGCTGTGCTCATCTTGAGTCCCAGGGCTGCATGCCAGGGACAGAAAGTGGGAAATGGGCCACCCCACGAACTGGAGGGTACCAATCACTCTGCTTTCTCAGATCTTACTAAAACGCCAACTCCGTCTCCGGAAGGTGTCTCCTGACCGCCTAGTTCATATTGCCACGCCCCTTCCCCGCACCATCCCCTGCATTCTCCTGCTCTATCGCCATCTGCCAGATGGTTACTTTCCCCACTTAACCCGACCTCTCTCTCTCACTCTGCTAGAGGGAGCGGAGGAATTTTTGTTTTACTCACTGATAAATCCCCATTCCCAGAACAGGGACTGGCACGTAGGAGGTGCTCAGCAAATGTCGAATGAGTACATCGGCAGACCTGGCGTGCATTTCATAAACATCTGCTCGCTGAGAATGGGGTCTTCAGGCCAGTGAAGACATTAATAACCACTTCCTAGATTCCCCAAATAGTATGGGGCATGGAGCCCATAAAAGCTACAGTTTCCGACTGGCTTCTGGTTGCCTTTGCCATAAAATGCAATTCCTTCTGGTATGGCCTCTGTTTTGCCTCCTTCTGCTCTTCCCAGCACATACCAGACTATGCCTCACTGGCCTTAAATTCCTGGATCCTGAGCTTGTTCATACCGCATGGCCTTTGCATTTGCTGTCCTCACTGCCTGATAGCTCATCCCTCATGGGGTGCCACGGTTGTGGGGGACCTAGCTCAAATGTCACTTTTCCTTAGACTCCTTCCCGCCCACCTAACCCAGTCACCCCAGCATTGACCCCAGCTACGTTTAACTGTCTGCGTGGCACTTAGCACAGTCTGCAATGATCTTGATCATTTATTTACTCGTAGTATGTTTATTGGAGAATCTAGACCACCTCGCTTTCCCGAATTGCTTTATTCTGTCCTGCTCCGTTGAGCCCCCTTGCCACTGGGTCTTCATGACTGCACGATCCCACATATTGTGGGCGCTCTTGCTATCAGGACTCAGACCAGGCCGGTTCGAAATCCCATCCTGGCTCAGAGCTCCTCTACAGAAGGGACAGGATGAGGAGCAAGGGCTTTGTCTTCTCCTTTCTCTGGGGTCCCTTGGAGCAGAGGGGTCAGGGGTGGGCTACTTCCGGTTCCCTCGCACGCCTCTCCTGGTCTGCTTCCACCAGCCAGCCATCTCATCTCCGTGGAGATCGGTGTCTGGTCATTTTGGGGTAGAGTCTCCTCTGTGGCTGAGATCTCCTCAGGAGGCGACAGCCATATCCCCCCACTTCAGCATTGCTGGCAGAATAGGCCCCAACCTTTTCCGGGTGGGAAGCAGCTCCCTTTGCCCAGGATCTGTCTGGGGGCCCACTGACTCCACTCTATGTGGGTCCTGCACAACTGAGTGGGGGGGACCTGTTCTTCCTGCCGGTGGCACCGACTTCTCCCCACCAGATCCCCCTGGATCTGGCACAAGTCCCAGGCATGTGTGCCAAGCTCCCCCAAGGGCACCCTCACCACCCCGTGCCTGCAGCTGGCACGAAGCTCCCGCAGTGCAGTGAGCATCCAGCAGGGGAGCGGGGTGCCAGCCTCTTGCTGGCAGTGTCCTCGGCCTCAGGAGTGTTCTCGGGGGGTGGGGCAGGAGCTGGAGAGGCACCCACTCACCAACGAATGCCCCATCTACCCACAGTCCCTCCTCTCTGCCACTCATCTTTCTTACACCAACAGGGGAGGGCAGGAGCAGAGGGGCCCGGGGCTAGTTCCTGGAAGCAGTGCCAATTCTGCCCCAGGGAAGGTGTCTGGCCCCAGCCTTTTGGGATCTCTTAGCATCTCTTTGTCTGTAGTGGTGGGTCCCAGGGACCAATTCTGGGGCAACTGGAAATGCCCCCTCCATGGCTCCTTAGTTGTTTTTTGTAGGTTTCCCTTGCAGACCACGTGACATGAGATCAGCAGTTGGCACTGCGGGCGCCTAGAGAAATGCCTGACCCACCATAGGTCCTCGGTGCCCACCATCTGAAAGAGTGACTCAGCAGGAAGACTGCTGTTACTGTGAGCTCCCACAGAGAAACAGCCGGAAGAGGAAGGGGCTGGATGGGGCCTGAAGGGGTGACACCACGTGCTCCCTCCCCACCCTTGCCTTTCACCTGTTAGTTTACTTCTCATGGTCACCTCAAGGGGTGGCCCAGCCAGCACCCTTTGCAGATGGAAAGACCTCCACCTGCTCCAGGCCAGGCCAGGGCAAGCTGGGGGGTGAGGGGGAGGCAGGAGGAGGGAGGCTGAAGAGGCTGTGGCCGTGAGCGGGTTTCTGGTGTCGACGATCCTGGCTCTGTCACCCCTTGGCTCAGCTACCAGATTCTCTGACTCCGGTTCCTTGTCTGTAGAAGCGGGATGGTAAGACTACATTGTAAGGACTGAGTCAGCTAATATAGGTCACGTGCTTAGTTCAGGTCATTAACAGCACCCAGAGTAAATTTCATGACCATCACGATCATTGGGACAGATCCAGGTCTGTCTACCTGCAAAGTCGGTGCTCTGCACCAAGCCCCCCATTCCCACGAACTGGGAGGGGTGGCACCTGACAGTGGGCAAGGGGGAACCCTCCGGGGCACCAGGATCGAAAGCAGCTGAGGCGCCCTGCAGTGGTGAAGGGCGGGGGGGGGGGGGCTTCCGTGCCAGACCGTGGCCCACGGCCCTGGTGTAAAAGGCACCATGGAACCTCTGTGGGTCTTTAATCAGGGGAGTGAAATGAGGAAAGTGAGGTTTTAGGAAGATTAATCTGGCAGCCGGCACGGGATGGAAAAGAGTCAAGCTTAGTGCAAAGAATTACGACTCCCGCCCGGCTGCGAGAGGCGGGTCATTAAAGGAGAGTGGCCCGGTTCACAGCTCCCTGGGCGCTCAAGGTTCCCGGCAGCGGGTAAGGGTGGGGCACCTTACTCAGGAGGAGGCCCCAAGGGGGCCGACCGAGGGCACTGTTGGGTCGGTGACCACGGCCATCGCACGGCAGCTTTGGCATCTGGACAGCAAAACAGGCAGCAAAGCCGGATCTGTTAGGAGGCAGCAGCCGTGGGCCAATTCCGAGCCGAGTATCCCACCGTGGGCCGTGCCATGGGTGCAGGCCCTTTGGGGCTGGCAGGACCACCCACTCTGATGGGTGCCAGCCCCCGCAGGTGCCGGGGCCACCAAGGTTCTGAGTGCCGCCCAGAACTGGCAGCCCAAGGGCAAGAAGGAACCAGGGCCACCCCGGCCACGAACGGAAGGAGCGGTGGCTCTTACATCTTCCCACTTTATTTAAAGCTGTCAGGAGATATCAAAAGTGGCTGAAGCAAGTCCAGCTTCTCTTCTCCCCCAGGAGCTGGAGTCCCTGCCGGATCCCCAGCGGCGTGGAGCTGTCGTGAGGCACTGCCCGCCCCGGGGCCCTCACACCAGCGTGTGGAAAACCTCCACCTTCTCCCGGTACAGGTGGTGGAACTGCTTGGCCAGGCAGTGGAAGGGGGCTTCGTAGTTCTCTGTTTCCTTCTGCAGAGGCAAGGTGGAGAAGTTGGTGGTGTTTCCGCCTCTTCAGGACTCCCCCACCCCTAGCGGCAGGTGCCACACCTGCCTCGCCTCCTTTGTCCCCCCCAACAGCAGGGCTGGCTACTAGCGCGCCCCTGTGACAGGGAGGAAACCGAGGCACAGACTGGTTACCTAACTTGCCAAAAGCCTCACGCCCTAAGTGGTGGGGCTGGGGCTGCACCTGGATGCTTCCACAGAGCCTGTGCTTGCGGCTGCGCTCGCCCCACGTGTGCCGGGATGCTAAAGTGAGACTCTTGTCGCTTAGTTTTGACCGGGGCTCTCAAGGGGCCATGCAAAATAACAATGGCAGGTCCTCCCCGCTGCCTCACTCTGGACAGGCAGAGCTGTGGCACTGACCCCTGGGGTGCCTCTCTCTCCCCTGAGCTCAGTGGGAGGCCGCAAGAGAAAGCCCGAGGCCCCGGGGCTCAGGCCAGTGCTGGAGCCAGGTCTGGGAAACCTCGAGGTCAGCCCGGGGCTGGCTGTGTGGACGGCTGTGTCCAGCAGCACTGGCCTGAGCCAGCAGCCGGCCGAGCAGGAGAGCCAGCCCTGAGCTACCCCAAGGGGCCTCGGCAGGGACGGGCTGAAGGAGGAGGTGAGGCGGAGTCACCGGTGAGCGGGGAAGCTTTGTGGGGGCGGTTCTACCCAGGGGCCGGGGAGGGCGCGTCAGTGCAGGGCTCCCAGGGCGCCAGTCTGAGACACCTGACAAGTCCAGAGGACCCGCGGCGGGTCCCAGCCAAGCTGCCCGAGCTCCCTCTCCTGCAGGCGGCAGGCTGGGGGCGGGAAGGGCAGGCCCGGCCCTGCTTCCCACGGCAGGCATGGGAGGGAGCCCTGACTGGACGTGGGGAACAGTTTTCAGGCGCCCAGCACTGTGTGTCTTCGCAACTGTGATGACTATTTTGTAACCAAAGGTGCCTGAAGGACTTCCTGTTCTCTGAGCGATTAGACAAGTTCTGGAACTGGCCCTAGATGACCTCCACAGGGTGGGAAGAACAGGTCCCACAGGGCGAGCATGGCCAAGCTCTTGGGGAAGGAAAACCGTCGTTTCTCAGCTTAGCTAGTGTTCTCTCACTCTGTGTGCACGCATGTCTCCCCGCTACTCTGAGGACAGAGGCTCAAGCTATGCACGCGTTAGAACCCATCTCCAGACCATCCTTGGCAGCCGGCAAAAGCGCAGCCTTGCCACAAAGCAACAAAATAACCCCAACGACAGGGAAGGGTTTCCGGACGGCAGAATGTTCTGAACTCGCCGAGCTCAGTGCCTTCACTTTGTCTGTGGCCCAGGGGTGCCGCTGGGGTGTGCGGAGCCCAGCCTAGGATTTGAGTTCCCCAACTGGAGAATAACCTTTCTGCCTGCCAGCCGGGGAGACGGAAATGCACAACGGAAACCGGTTCGCACAGAAAGCGTTACCCACACTTTCTCACAAGGGAAATCCCAAACGGGAATGGGACAAGTTAGCCAAGAGCAGAAAAAGAGGTGGCACCGCTGAGGAACGGGGGACTTTGTAGCCGAGAAGAGCACCTGTACTAAGTGTGCGATGGCCAAGGCCCCCCTCCCCCAGCCATCAGACAGAAGGGAACAAACTCATCACATCCGCGAGGTACTTTTGGCTATATGGAACACAATGGCCTAGGCAACGCCAACGTCAATAGTAAAATGTTACACTGGGGGCGCCGGGGTGGCTCAGTCGGTTGGGCATCTGACTCTTGATTTCCGCTCAGGTCATGATCTCAGCGTTGTGGGATGGAGCCCCGTGTTGGGTTCTGCTTTGTCTGTGGAGCCTGCTTAAGATTCTCTCTCTCCCTCTTCCTCTGCCCCTTCCCTCCTCCCTTTCCAAAAAAAGAATGTTACCCCAGTTGAAAGCATAGTTAAGTAAGGAGTAGACAGGGGATGAGGAATGCGTAGGACACGCACAAGGATTTCCAAATGAATTTGAAAGTTCCTGAAAGCAAGATCTGGGGAGAATGCAATATAAAAAGTAAAAATTCAGTGAAGCTGAGCCTTTCTATATGCCACGGAGCACTCCTGAAGTAGCAGATGTAAACGGCACCATTTTCTGAATGCATTACGAGGGTTTGCCGATGACAGGAACCTGTTTGTTAAAGACTAATCATAATCTCACTGACATACTAGAGAGTACATTTGCTTTGTATGAAAAGATCCTTTGATCAGACTCTCCGACTAGTGCTCAATCTGGCCTATAATTCTGCCTCTGAGAGTCCCAAAGTAGGTTCTGTGGGAGGCCAGAGCTCCTTCTAGAAGGTTCTCAAGCTTAGACTGGCATTCTAGTCCTGGTTCGGCCGCTCATAGGCTGGGCAACCAGGGAGAGCCACACAAGCTTTCTGAGTCTGCTCATCATCTGTAGAACAGGGATAGCACTGGCTGTCTTGTCGGGCTGCTAGAAGCTTCTGCGGATAATGTGTGCAGATGCCTAGCACACAGTAGGCACTCAACAAGGGTCAGTTCTCTTCCCTCACCCTGCTGTAAGAGGAGAGTCCTCCCCTCATATCCTTCTTGAACTTGTGTTTAATATTGTCCTATAGAGATGAACTTTTTTTTTAGAACTTGCTTAAAAATTTTTTTTTCATTTTTTGGTCTGAAAATGTCAAGTATCAAAGGGTATAAGAAAGTCGAAGGCTGGGGGCACCTGGTGGCTCAGTTAGTTAAATATCTGACTCCTGATTTCGGGCCAGGTTATGATCTCAGGGATCGAGCCTCCACATTGGGCTCTGTGCTCAGTGTGGAGTCTGCTTGGGATTCTCTCTCTCCGTCTTCTGTTGCCTTTCCCCCCACTTATGCTCTCTCTCTCTCTCAAATAAATAAATAAAATCTTAAAACAAGTCCAAGAGGAACTATAAAAAATCCCAAATAGCCAAAGCAATCCTGAGAAAAAAGAACAAAGTTGGAGGCGTCACACGTCCTGATTTCAAACTATATTAAAAAGCCATAGGCACCGAAACAGAATGGTCCTGGCATAAAAACAGACCCAAAAACCAATGGAACAGAATTGAGAGCCTAGAAATAAACCCCTGCCTACACGGACAGCTAGTATTTGACAAGGGAGCCAAGAATACTCAGTGGAGAAAAGCTAACCTCTTTAATAAATGATGTTGGGAAAACCAGATACTCACAGGCACGAGAATGAAACTGGACCCCTATTTTACACCATTCACAAAAACTAACTCAGAATGGATTCAAGATTTGAACTTGAGACCTGAAACCATAAAACTCCCAGAAGAAAACATTGGGACAAAGCTCTGGGGCAGGAAACTTGGCAATGATTTTATGGCTCTAATGGCAGAGCACAAGCAACAGAAGCAAAACCCAATAAATGGGACTACATCAAACTAAAAGCTTCTGCACAGTGAAAGAAGCCACCCACAAAATGAAAAGGCTATTTGCAAACCACACATCTGAGAAGGGGTTAATATCCAAAATATGTAAGGAACTCTGGGAACTCTACGGCAAAAACACTGATAGTCTGATTTTAAAAATGGACTGAGGAGCAAATAGACATTTTTCCCAAAAAGATATTCAAGCGGCCACCAGGCCCATCAAAAGATGAGGGACACCACTCATCCGCAGGTAAATGCAAATCAAAATCACAATGAGATTACTACCTCACACCTGTTAGCACATCTATTACCCTGGAAACAAGAGATAACAAGTGTCGGGGAGGAGATGGAGAAAAAGAAACTACTTTTGTGCACTGTTGGTGAGAAAGCAAGCTGGTGCTGCGGAAAACCACACGGAGGTGCCTCAAAATGTTAAAAATAGAGCTACGAAACAATTGAGCAATTCCACATCTGGGTAGACAACCAAAGGAAATGAAATCGCTACTTTGAAGAGACACCTGCACCCCCACGTTCCCTGCAGCATTACTTGAACAGCCAAGACACAGAAACAACCCGAAGGTCCATCAACAGATTAAAGACCCTGCGGTTGGTATGCAAATGGACACGATGGAACAGTATTCAGCCTGGAAAAGGAGGGGATCCTGCTATTTGTGATGACGGGGGTGACCCTTGAGGACGTTAGGCTCAGTGAAACAAGGGAGACAGAGAAAGACAGATACTGCATCTTTTCACTTATATGTGGGATCTAAAAACACCCTTAGTCATAGAAAAACACAAAGCAGACTGGTGGGTGCTAGGAGCGGTGGGGAACACGGGGGATGGTGCATCGAAGGGGGCCAAGTTCCAGTTTTAAGATGAGCCTGTTCTGGGGATGGAATGAAGGGCAGAGAGAGAGAAGGTCAGACGGCCATGTGAATGAAGGGTAGAGAGAGAGAAGGTCAGACGACCACGTGGGGACCGTCAGGATGGTGGCCGCCGCGCAGCCATCAGGAGGGCGGAGCTGGGCGCCAGGTGTCAAGGCTTGGCTGCGTCTCAGGCGGCATCGGGTTCTATTTCCTTTTTAATTACAGCCTTCTTACCCGAGCTGCCAGTGGTGCTTCTGTTAGCATCAACTCGGGGGACTAGTTAGCTTACACAGTTAATACCAAGTGCTTAACCGCGGCCTCCCCTGGCATAATTGATACCCACCCGTTTCGCTGGTGCAGCAACAAACACCCACGCAGAGTTGAAGCACGTAGCCCAGTGGCCTGTGATGACTCATGGGTTGGGAGTGGGCGTTAATTTTTGAGCTCCATCAAGAGTTCTGGGGACTGTGGGATCCTGGGGTAGGGAGGCAATTCCGCAAATGTGAATGGAGGCAGAGGGAGTAGTAAAATATGTCTCGATGTGGGTAGTACACCATTCGCTTGGCTCAAAGGGGCACCGCGTACAAGGGAAGACGCCCTCCATCCCGTAAAAGCGGCTAACGCAAAATTCATTAGTTTAGCATCTGTGATCATCGGGCCAGAGGCAAGCGGGACATCTATCTTTGTATCATCTATGAATCTGAAACTTTTAAGTAACAATAGTATCAATTAGATTCCTAGGGGGAATGGGCATACTTCAAAAGCAAACATTTATTGTTTACTACGCACCAGACTTTGTGCTGATGTTTTCCTATTCACCATCTGACGGAATTCTCACATTCATCACTCAACAAGGAATAGATTTTCTTATTCCCATTTTACAGGTGAGGAAGCCGAAGCATTGGCAGCTCGATGAATAGGCTAAGTTCTCTGCCTCGCCCCCAGCGGACAGAGTGTTGGCCTCCACCTGCTACACTTTCCCAAGAAAGCACGCCGCTTTGGGGGGGGGGATTTAAAAAGTTCACATCCACACAGCATCTGAACAGCCACACTTGCCAAGTTTTGTAAATGGAACAGTGGAAGTGTCTGCAGCAAAACCACTTCTAGACTATTTCTTAACTAGCTCACGGACTCTTTTGGAAGGCCAAAGATTCAGGCCAGGGGGCCAGAAGGCCAGGAGTGAGGTCCGAGTGACAACCATGGGTGTTTCTGGCCACGCGGGCCTTGGCAAGTCTCCCCACCAACCCTGGGGAGGGGCACTGCAGCCAAGAACCTTGGCCCCAGCTGGCTGGAATGGATACTTCTGGGTTGCTCCTGCAGGGGGAGCTGTTACTTTCCTTCCTTCTGGAAAGTCTGACAGGAGCATGTCTGACTGGTGCAGACGGGGTCCCATGCCTGTACCTTGGCTGCAGGGAGGCTGGGACCTAAAAGGTCTCAAAAACAGGAACGGGGTTCTCAGGTGCTGGAGAGCCAGAACTGTGAGATGGCGCCAGTAGCAAATCCCGCTGGCTGTCCCCTTTCTCTCAAGGGCTCCCGCGGACTCTGAGGGTACTTTGTGGCCTGGTGTCACGCTGGTGCTGCGGGAAGTTGGGACAGGGAGCCAGCACTCATAGCCCCGGCTCAAGTCTTCACAAATCATGTGACCCTGGGCAAGTCACTTCACCTTCTCAACACGGAAATGGGGATTATGGGACCAGCGCCCAATGTCACGGTACTGACTGTGAGGGCCCGTGAGATAATGCTCCAAGGGCACTGTAACCCACACTATCTCACGTGGACACCAAGGGTCGCTACGATTGAACCTGACGCACCTGTATTTCTCATTAATTGAGATACAACTATGTCGGCGCAGGCCGGCGCTTCTGCTTTCCTGTAAGTGCACTGGTGACTCTGCTGTATCGAGAAAGGTTTTGAACCAAGAATGTGCACGACAGTTCCAGAGGAGACTCTCCCTATGGTGGGGTTCGAGGCTGTAAGATCACGTGAAAGACCACCTCCAGCAGAGGCCCACTCTAGACTCGGCTCCGGGGCGAGCGGGGCTACTTACCACGGATGTTTCGAAACATTCCAGGCCTTGGCCCAGGGCCCATGCCCGGGCCTGAGCCGAATCCACCACTCGTCTGCTGGCCAGGTCTGTCTTGTTCCCCACTAACACACCTGCTTGAAAGAAACAACCATTTAACTGGTTTAACTGTGGCAGCCTGGAGGGCTGCTGGGGAGATCAAAGGGCGAGCATACTAATTCTGAGGGGTCTAAAACATTGTCAAGGAGAGGCCAACTGATCCGAGGTGCTGAGCACTGCGGAAGGGGGAGAGGGAGAGGAGGGGGAGAGAGAGGCTCCCAGGCTGCACACCCGCCCTCGCCACCCCTGCCTCGGGAAAGCCACCGGGCTTTGCTTTTCACACCCAGCTTTCGCTAGGCCCCTTTTCCAGACTTCACGCCGATCTGTCTGCCCGGTCTCCTTCAGGCTGCAAGGCGAGAGCCAAATTTATGCGAGCATTTGCAATAATTCCGAGCGCATGGAGCAGACGTTAAAAATGGTCATTAATACTAATCTAAGGACTGGGCTCCGAGCCAGGGACTCAGCGGCAATTTAGAGCTGTTCCCAGCTGCATCAGCTGCAGCTAATTTCTGAGCCCGTCTCTGGAGATCGCTTTCCCTGGTCTCTAATGAGGGGAATTTGTTGATCTCACATAGGGATGAAAAATAAACTGATTTAAAGCATTCAGAAGTGACAATAGGACTTGAATGTTTACTTGTGCCCCACATATAGGAGAAAATGAGGAATTCATCCCCGGGGCTGGCTTTCAGAAATAAAAACTCATTCATATCACAGCACCTTCTCCGTATTGTCCTTGAGTCTCCTCTCCATGACCCTGCGGGGCGCAAGGGCCGTCTTCATGCCCATTTTACAGACTCACAGAGGTGTGTGTGGTAACTCGCTGAGGTTTCCGGGGCAGCTAAGAGACAGTGCTGCCGTACCATGAAGGCCACTACACTCTAAGCCAGGGGCACCGCACCCTCTTTTCTAGCCTTAGGCACTTCTGCAATGACCTTGAACTCGTGAACTCGAGGGACAGCCGCTGCTGGAAGTCCCACAGCTGATGGCAGCTCCTACCTGGGAGGGAGGTGCCTGGAATCTGTGACCGAGCCTTCTCCAGCCATTTGCTGCAGTTGATGAAGGACTGCTCGTTGGTTACGTCATAGACGAGACACAAGACGTTGGGACTCTCCCACTGTGCCAGAGGGACAGGATGAGCATGTCAGTAACCATGGGAATGATTCCTAGGTGGGACTTCCCAGGGAAGCGATGGGTTGGCGGCGGGGGCGGGTGGGAGATGAAAAACCACAATGGGGACGGGAGTCAGACATCTGAGCCCACCCACAGGTACCAAGGAGAGGGCTGGGCTGAAGGTGAGGGCCGGGGCTCACCCCTGCACCAGGCTGCCGTTCTGGGCACGTTCTGTGCGTGGTTGAAAAACCTCCCAACTTTGCAAGGCTGGTCTCAAGATCCCTACTGAGCTCGGGGAGGGTAACTGACTTGCCCAGATCAGACATGCTTTAAAGACTGGGGTAGGACTGAGGCTTTGTTCCGACCCAGAAATGCTTTGGCCTGTCGCTGGTTTCATCCATTCATTCTCTGTCGCATTCCTCTCAAGGGCCCACTGTTATGTCGGTTATTATGTTTTCCTGCTTTGCAGGCCTAAAAGAGCATCCTTCTTCCACTAGCCAGCCCCTGGAAGCTTGCTTGTTGGCATCTTCTTAATAAGGGCTGGCTTTTCAAAATGCGAAGAGCACTTTCTGCTTCTCCTGCAGTACATCAGCCCTAATCCAAACCAGACTGACAAGTGGACAGGGCTTGCTGTCCCAATTAAGAAGCAGGCCTATGCTCTCAGGGGCTGTGGCCTGGGACATCCTGGGACGTCCTGTGGCCTCACACAAGGCCACAGGTTGGCCCTGCTCAGAGGTTGTGATGCTCGTCCTGGTGCACGAGGCTCTGGCCAGGCCCCCATCTCTGGGGACCCCTATCCTGCACAATTACAGCCTGGTTTATTTCTGGTGTGTCAGTAACCTCCCAGGGTGTGGGGAGGAATCTTTTCCCTCCAGTTGTCCTTGGAAGGCTGGTCCAGCATTGGCTCTGGAGGGTTTACTGTACCCCAAGGCTACGCTGCCGCTTTAACGGAACTGACGAACACCCCCCACCAACTTCACGCTGCACACTAACTCAAGAAATTTTGCTAGAACCACAGTGACCTCGCCTTTGTGCATGCAGGGACACCTCCTTCCTCTAGGCCTCAGTAAGGGGACCCAGGATAGGCTTGGGATCAAGCTGGGGCTAGAATAGGAGCCCAGCGTCAGGGCTGGCTGGAGGCAGGGTGTGGGCTGACCGGTACCCCTCTGGCTTGCCCAGACACGTCCTCCCTTCTGCCCAGTAGGGCAGCACCCAGTGAGAGGCCATGCACACAGCACGCACGTGGTAGGCATCACAGATGGATGCGTGAAGCCAGCCCATGAGAAATGACTGTCATTAGATCTGTTTCCCTTAGACAACAAAAAAGGGGCAGAAAACAGTTTCTATTAAAATGTAGCTGTTCTTGGAAAGGCAGGGGAGGGCTCTGGAGAGCTCAAAACTTCTAATTAGCTCACTGGCCCAGATTAGCAGAACTGTTACCTTGATAGTACAGGGAGCTGGACCCTGCAAGGATGGCTGGGTGGGCCAGAGAAGGACCCCCCAGGGGTCGGGGGGGCAGCAGGTGCAGGTCCCAGAGTGGACCCCAGGCTGGACCCCAGAGGTGGGCAGGGAAGGTGAGCCTTGCTACGGGGCCTCCAGGGTGCCCCCTAGAGGGGAAGGAAATGTTTGCTTCTGTCCTGTGAGGCTGGGGAGGGTGGACTGCGCAGCACCATCACCATCAGGAGGGAGCTGGCCAAAGGAGGGGGCCCAGAGCGCTGCGGGGACTGAGTCACACAGCTCGGGTGCATTTGGAACCTGGCCATTCCAGAGCTGGGGGAAGGGGGACTCAACACGCACGTGCCAGTCCTCCTGGCCAAGGGGCTGTGCATCCCAAGGCTGGGAGGACTGCTCCTGGAAGAATTCTGTCGTGGTAGCTTCTGGGAGGGCAGGGAAGGGGGAAAGTTTGTGTGGACGGTGGTAGTGGTTAAGGAAAAGATCGCATGCTACTTGCCAGTTTATCCAGCATTTCGGAAAACAGCTCCTTGCCGGCAGAGTCAAAAATGAAGAGTTCCTAGAACCAGAAAGGCAGGTCCCCAGAAAGTCTACACATAGGCAAATGGCTGGCCGCAAGTCCCCGAGGTGACCCTCCGCTCCCTGCAGACCCGGCTTCATGGTGAGATACACGCATTCCCACAGGCTTGGTAAAGACGGATGGGGGAAATGAACGATCTGGAGAGCCTGAGACGGGCAGCGCAATGGTCTCCCGTACCAACTAGCACTTTCTGTTCAACAGCTCACCTCTCCTAACCCCAAGTGCAGAAATACCAGGAACAAGCTGACTTCCCACCTGGCAGAACAGAATGCTAAACAGGCTGACAAGTGCTCTGCTTTCCAAAAGGTCATCCTGCACTTTGTTAACCGAATTGATTTTCAAATCTTAAAACAATTCTTTTTAAAGCAGGTCACAGAGTAGGCCTGGAGAAGGTGTTTAAAGTAGGACAGCCTGCCATCCTTCCCCGATGGCAGGGGTGGGATTCGGACAGAGGGCGCAGGGTGACTCTTCCTGCCCCTCGACGCAACCTCGGCCAGCCCATGCGAGGGCCCCTCCCTGCTGCTGCTGCTCTGGGAAATCTCCCCTTCGGCTCCCCTGGGGCACTGGATGCCCCTGGCTGGCTTCTGACCCCAGCACCTGCGGTCTGAAGGTCAGGGCTGTACTCTGCGTTGCACGCCGCTTATCTGCACTCATGTTAGCCCTTCTCCCTGCACTGGGGGTACTTCAAGCTGTGTTTCCTCATGGACCTCTTTAAGAAGGTGGTGATTCATCCGTCTTCTCTCCAGGATAGTACTACACACGTGATGCCTTTGCAATTCAATTTCCAGAGTTACAGATTCCAAAGAAGGGACCTCGGTTAAGAACCCTGGTACTACTCCAGTTCTATGAGTGCAGGGCTCCTATCCCTGTCTTCTTACTCCCCCTTCTTTGGCCTGGGTCAGTGACGCTTCCCAAGTGCTGAGACAAGCCTCGGCCAAGTCCTGGCACTGTGTCCCTCTTAGGGAAGATGACACGGACCCCAGAGACTCTGAGCCCAGCTGGAGGAGCACTGACCTTTCTGGGGTCAAGGGCACCACTTACCACACTGTCCCCCGTGTCAGGGACTGGCACTGTCTTCACCACCAAGTCCACCCCTGTTGTCTGTGGGAGAGAACCGAGAATATGTGCATCAGAGGGTCCCAAGAGGCGTGTCGCAGGACACGATGAACACCCGATACCCAGAAGGCACAGATACTATGTTCTGGATTGGTTTTTGGTGCAGAAGTCAGACAGGACCGACCAGCCTCGTCCAAGTCCCCACCCACAAGGAGCAGCACATGAGAACCAGGCCGACCACCTGCCAGTCTGTTCCATGGACAGCCTCGTGCCCTGTGGCTTGTGGCCATTCAAATAGCTTCTCATCAAACTTCTCAGGGCTTCTTAAAAAATTCTGGAAAGTCACTCCTTCAGGGTTAGGGGATGACCGCTTCTCTTTAAGCCTCGACCAGCCCCCAACTCCCACATCTCACCAGGGTGTAGTTCTTCTGGAAATGGGCTCCGTCGCTGCGGAAGCTCTGTGCCAGGGCAGTCTTGCCCACTGCTGGGTCTCCTGTGAGGTCAGAGGAGAAGAAAACCATCACTGCCGTCCCGATCTGACCGCAGAAGCTCTCACTCCCGAAAGCTAGTTAGAAACCAGAAACTTCAATGGCTTTTCAGAGAAAATGTACTTGATTCTCCTGGGGACTTGTGAGGTGGCCGGCAGGGCCATGGGCCCAGGAGAGCGATCTTCAAAGCCCAGTCGAGTTTCTTCAAGGGTAACCCTTTCATCCGAAAGAACCAACCCGGAAGGTAACAGAGCGCGGGCGGGGGCGCTTTCGAGCACTGGAAACAGAACATTTGCTACCGAACACACCCTATGGGGGAAAACTCTCACTCTCAAACTTGAATTTACTTTGAAGTCTTATAAGGTAAAGGTGTGTGACCCGCTCAGTCTTATGGGGCTCACCTGCCTGACGGAACTAATTCGAGCTTCGAGCTCCCATACGTGGGTCCCTGCACTCTTCTTTTAGGATGGGGGGTAGAGGTTGGGAGGGCATCTGTATTTACAGGAAGCAAGGGATGGGTGCTAAATTTATCAACCTGAAATCCATTTCCAAGTGATACATTCTGTCCCCTGCCTCCCCGCGCCCGAGACCACTGCGGACCCATCTTCCCAGGGGCTTTGCCATGTCTGTCCTCAATGGCCACTGTTTCCTCTAGGCTCGCCTTATACGCTCTGGGGTTTCTCTCCCTGCCCTTCCTTCATGAGTCCATAGCCCCATAAATTGGTATCTCCAAACTGAAGGTGTATGGCATAGGTTCAGTCTGAGATCTGGACCTTCTGCAAGACTGTCGGGAGAGATTTAATCTGCAGGCTCTTCCCTGCCCCCAAGGACGATGCAGGCTCTCCACGCCCCTCCTTAATCCCGCTGTGGGCATCGCCTCCCCCCCCCCCCCCCCTGCCCCCATGCATGGCTCAGCTCAGCCTCCTGGGACTCCACACTGTTCTCATCTGCAAGATCTTCCGGGGCCGGGGCCGGGGCCGGGGCCGTGAGTCTGGCACAGACGCTCCTTCAGAACACCTGTTTTCTGCTCTCTCACACCCTGGGTCCCAGCAAAACCACCACTGCACTCGCGGGGCTCTGACTCGTATCCTACGGTGTGATCCCCTCCCTCCCCACCTTCGCTGTTTACAGTCGGATCCCACGCACCTCTTCACTTGACTTCTCCACAGCCCGCTGCTCTGTTCACTTTTCAGTTTTGACTTTTCCCACCTATAATTTTCTCTTGCGAGACAATTACTTGACTACTTGTGGCATTTCATTTCCTGTGAACTCCTCCAGCATTGAGTGAGCTGTTCAGTCTTGCTTTTTTCTGTTTACCATCATGACTTAGAAGGGAATCATTCCCACGATTCCCTCCTTCCCAGCCCCCACCCCCTACCGTCGCCATCATCAACCTCATTGGGCAGAGGAAGGGTCCGAGGCTCAGAGAAAGCTGGGTAACTGGCCCAGAATTCCAACATCTCATTCTCCCCACCAGACCCCTCTCCTCTCCTAGAGCTTGAGGACACTCCTGACCCATTTCTAACATTGCCCCATCACCGCAGCCTTGCCTGCCATCAGGGGCGACCGTGGACTGGACTGTGGCGGGGTACCCATCCATCTCCGAACAAACAGAGCGTATCGCTTTCCTTCTTGCGCTTCGACTGCATCCACGCTCCTGACTCCAATTTTGCTTCTGAATCCAGTTAGAAATTGGCTCTTCTCGCTCGTGAAATTCCCCACAGATTTATTTGTTCTAGTTAATTTCGTGAACCTTTCTTCCGACTGTCAGTCAGAGTCACCCACACTTATGGAAAGCCGCCTCGTGTGCCGGCTGAGGAGGGATCCAGCACAGGGAAGGGAATAACTGATAAACACGTTTGCAGAGCAACAAGATGACAAGTGCAAAGGCAAATAGCACAAGCTGAGAACCAAAGTGTCTGAGGGCGCATCGAGGAACGAAACAAATGAGCAGTTTCATCAGCAAGGACGACTTCCCCGGGGCCAGGCAGAGCCCAGGGTGACGGCAGGGAGGGGCCCTGATGGACAAAGACGGTGACACCTGCAAAGGCACCATGCAAGGTCACCTGTGACCTCTTAATTGCCAAGTCCAGTGGCTTTTTCCTCAGTTCTCATGCTCCCTGATGTCTCTGAAGGATGACTCAGCCCAAAGCAGCCCCCTCTTTCCTGAGCCCTCTGGCCCTATGGCTCCAGTGTCCTCGCACGGGTCTGATTCTTCCACTTCCTGCTTCTGAAATGTGGCCACTCCTGTAGGTCTGTCCTCGGCCCTCTGCTCCCAGTGGCTCTGTCCCGTTTACTCTCTTTCCCCAAGTCATCTCTCAGGTCAGGATCTCTCTCCCACGCTCTGTATCTCCAATAACCTGTGGAAGCTTCCACGAGAATGCTGGGCCTCCACCCAATCTGTCGACAGCCTGGCTCGTGTCGCACCCCCAGGTCCCACGTGGTCTTGCTCACCCATCTCTCTGGTACTGCTCATGTCACCATTTGCCCACGGCTCCCAGCTGTACACAGTCACCTCTGACCGCATCTCCCCGCTCCTCCCACACCTCATACTCTCCTCCTTGCTCCTGATGTCCTTTGTTGGGTCTCAAGCCCGCATGGCCTTTGTTGTCACTGCTGACACTGCACTAGTTACCTCAACCTGGGCTCTGTGCCCTGCCTTGTGATGCGGGAGCAGGGACTTTGCAAACATGTGTCTCCTTTGCCAGGGAATTCCTGTCCGGCTCTGCCAATGTGAGTTCTAGAGAGACTGGCAGCTGGGAGAGGGGGGATGGGCTTGCTCCTTTCCCACCTGCCTGCTGTGTCTCTTAGGAGTACCCTGGCAATGGCCTTCACCCAGCAGCAGGTGGTAACATCTCTCCAGTTTTTTTTTTTTTTTTTTTTTTTTTTGGTACTCACAGACCAGCCTTATTATTCCCCCTAAGAGATGCCAGGATCGGGGGGCGGGGGGGGGGGGCAGTGTCCCCTTCTCAGAGATCTGCATATTGGCTCCCCAGGGCACTCCTGGGTTTCTGATGTCCCTTCATCCTTCCAGGCCTCCAGAACCTGTGTGATGAACACCCCGCATGAAATCTCACTGGTGCAATACCTACTGTAGGTTCTGCTTTTTTGCCCGGACCCCGACTTCTGTAGCAGTGGTAGCTCAAGAGTGGTCTCCAAACCCAGACCCTCAGGATGGTCTGGAATGGGTTTGGTCGCGTCTTGCCAGAACACGGGGCTCAGCTCCCTCCCAAGGGGGACTAGGGCCCAGTGATCTGTGGCACCACATGGCAGGTAACTGAATTCTTGAGGTCCCATCCCAGAGCCGTGCCCCCTCCTCGGGAATCTGGATCCCAGCTCTGTGGGGTTCCTCAAGCCTCTGACACCCCAACCTCTACCTACCACTTCTGTGTCACCTCAAGGTTCTCTTCTTGCTTTTCCATTTTTCCAACCCCTGTTGAACCAATTCTGTATAATAAAATACCCAATGTATTTTCTGTTTTCTTGAGCGGGTCTTGCCTGACGCGCTCCCCACCTGCCCCTCTCTGCTTTTTATTTTTCTTTGTTCTACCTACCCTGTTGGCACCAACAGATGGACGTTTCCAGGACAGCTTTTGATGTCACTGTACCCCTCTGCCATCAACCCTGAATCCACCTCCAATCTGCTCTCCAATTACCCTTTACACCGAATCTGGGCCCTACCCTCTTACTCTTGCTCTCTGAGAATCCCTCAAAGGTAACTTCCTTCTACGTCTCCCCGCTCAAGTCCAAATTCTCTGCCCGGCAAGGCTCCCTATCCTTCCTCCCTCTTGGAAGGCCATCCCTCCCTCTTGCCTTTACATGTGAGGCCCCCGGCTGGTAGCATGAGACTTGATGTCAGAGCCCCCGTCCCCGCTTCCATCAAGGGGCAGTAAATTGTAGTGCTTAGGGCACAAACTCCAGCCCCCTCACTTATTAGCTATGTGACCTTGGGTCAGTGATCTCTGAGCCTCAGTGGCCACTTCTGCAAAATGGGAATCACAGCACCTATCTCATGGAATTGTTGGGAGGATTTAATGAGCTGATGTGTGCAGCGCCTGACGTATATGAAGTTATATTTAAGTGATTTTTAAATATATAAATAAATCACTGTTTTATTTACAACAGATGAATGTCAAGGGTGTAATCCCTCCTCATCTCCTCAGCTGAGCCAGAACAATTAGCAGCCGGCCTTGAGGTATTTCTCTGGTGTCTGGCGCACAAAGGGCATTCTATTCATGTTTGTTGGATTATAAATTATTCTGTGCATCTCAGCAATGCGATGAGTGTAGGGTCTGGTCTGGTTCCGCCCTGTATTCCCGTTATACCTTGCATGGTGACTTACACACAGCAGGTGCTCAATAAAGATCTGTTGAATGAATGAACACTTAAGTTGAACATCAAGTCCCTCCATGACTAGTTATAGGAGAGAAAAAAGACAGATAAACTCAATTTAAACAGTAGGCCTGGGAAGGGAAAGGAAAAATAAAACCAGTGAGGGGGGTGTAGGCAGCGGGGGTGGTGTGGAGAATGAGAATTTGGTGATGGTGGTGGTGATGAGGGGGGACCTGATTTATTGTGCTGAGGTCTTATTGGTTTCTGGAAACTTCCATGAGGAAATGCCCTCGAGGCCCTGAAAGGAGGCTGCAGTTAAGGACTAGACTGGAGTTTACAAGTCACTTACTCAGGTGGTGGCCGCAATCAGGGGAAAAGTGCCTGAGGGAGTGGATATAAAGAGGGGCAAAGAGTCTAGAATTGAGGTTTGGGGACAGTAGAGCTGTGGGCTGAAAACAAAGCCCTGGAAATCAGATCACCGGGGTCTGCGTGCCAGCTCTGCCAGATCCAGCTGTGCAACCCAGGGCAAGTCTTAACCTCTCTGGGCCTCAGGTGCCCATCTGTAAATGAGGATGACAGCAATACTGATCCCACAGGGTTCTTGTGAGGATTCACTGAGATACCTGGGTTGAGGGTCCTTGTACGGTGCTGGCACACAGAAGGTGCTCAATACGTTAGTCCCATGATGGAAGTTGAATGAAGAAAGAAGAGAAAGAACAGTTAGACAGAGAAGCCCATGGAGGAAAATAAAAACGTTCTCACGGTATCTGCAAGGAAACTGAGGCTGAGGGAAGTTGCTGCGTCCCAGATGACATAGGAACAGCCAGAATTACTTCTGTTACACAACACCGCCTCCCCTGGTGTTTCTGGAAACTAGAGACCTCTCTTGAGAAGCATGGATTTTTTTTTTTTTTTTCTCTCTAGTATGATCTGAGTTACTATGGTCAGTCATCTTTCTGTGTGACTGTTTTATTTTCAAATTAGAAAAGCCCTTAAAAATGTCATCAGTTTCAGTCTGGAAGAGAGGAATCCAAACAGGCATCTCTTCTCCCTCTATATGGTTTCTGACCATTTCTTTCCTGAGCTGGTCAGGGAACCCTGGCGAGATCACGGAGTTCAAAGATAACACAAGTGAAGAGTTTTGGGAGTTGGGCAGGTCTGGGGGCTGAAATCTTGCCTATGACTTTCCTTCGCTGGGGGACGGGGGGTAACCTTGGGCAAGAGACCCTTCAGTGCCTCAGTAAGAGAACAATACAGCACCTACTCGTGTGCTACAGGGAGGGCACTGAATGAAGTACCCGTGCCTGCCATGCGCTAAAACTACACCCGTGTTCAGAGGCCCCAGATCAAAACCCAGGCGACTATCTTCCTAAAGGTGCGGACACATAAAGGGGACACCACAAATGTGAATGCCACACTGTCATTCATTCCACACATGGCTACTGAGTACCTCTTGGGTTCCAGATTTTCAGGATGCTTGAGATACAGAAGTCAACAAAACGAAGATTTGGGGGATTCAACATTCATGTCCCCTCGAGACTGGGTTGGCTAAGTAACTCTGGCTCTTAAAGACGGCACACATGGGCCTGTTGCAAACTCTGGTCAACTGCACATTATTGTCTCCAATCCCTGTTATCAGAGGGGGTGGGCTCAGGGGAAAAAAAAAAAAAATCCCACATGTAAAGATCTCCAAAGTCACTGATCCCTGACTCTGGGATACAGCACACGGTTTAGATAAAACACTTACGGTGTATTTAGCCTGACTTTTTTTTTTTTTTTTTTTTTTTTTTTTTTTAGAACGAGTCTGCTCGTCCTGAACACAGCTCGAAAACTGGTGAAGGTGGTCTCGGAGCAGCACCGGGAGTGGGCAAGTCCGCTGGAGCTACAGATGCTCTCTGGAAGATAACTCTCCCACCCTAACGGAATCTACTCTATCAGTAATTACATTAATTCGCCTTTGTTAGACACAAAAAAGGGAAAGAGGGTAGGCAATTTAGGAGAACTAAAGCTCTCATATCTTAGAAGTCTCTGGACTCCGGAGACTGTAAATTTCAAACTCACCTGCCAGGATGCATTTGGCCGCCAGCTTCACCATGGTAACCAACTACCTCCGCGAACAAGAGAGGGAAGAGCGGCTGCTAGAGGCGTTGGGGGACTTGCCTGGGAAGGGAAGTGGAGAAAGGAGACAGACGCTCAAGGGGCCTGTGGCCGCGGTACGGACCCGCTGGGCTGGGGGCGGCTACCGGGCGCGAGGACTGGGGCGGGGGCGCGGAGGAGGGCCAGATGGGGCTCAGCTCGAGGCCTCAGAAGGCGGCCTCGGAGGCGACGCGGACCCCGTTCCCAGCCCAAAGCCGGCAGCAGGGACCGAAAAGTGAGACCCGAAAGCCTGCAGCCCCAACACAGAGGCAGAGGCGCTCCCTCTCACCCGCCGCCCACCTGCCCCGCCTCCTCCTCCTCCCCAGTGACCCGCGATTGGCTGCCACCCAAAGCTCCCGCCCCGAAGGCTCTCGGAGGCCAGTGGGGGGAGGGGGCGGGGCTAACAGCCCTCCCTTCACGGACAAGTCTTTAGTGCTATTTGTGCTTCAAACTCATCCCGCTTGACGAATGGTTACGGGAGATGTCAATCATTGCTACTCCCACCCCCGCGCCGCCGGAAAGTTCGCGGAAAGGAAGCTCCGATCTCCATAGCCAGAGGCGGTGATAAGAGAAGCTTTCTGATTGGCCACAGGTTGGCTTGGACCAACTGGGGGAGGAAGGGGGATCCGCTGCTCCCCCCCGCCCTTTCGGAAGTGAGTTCGCCCATAGGGGGCGGGTCCAGCGCGCGGGAGTTTGCAGCGGCGCTTGCGCAGTAACGAGGCACCAGCTGCAGAAGCAGGTCTGTGAGCGGGTCAGACTTCATAGAGGTTTTTGGGGCTCCAGGTCGCGGGCACCTGGGAGCAAGGCTGTGTGGTGCATCAGGAAATCCGGTTCTTGCCCCACATCCCGCAGGGAAGTCCGGTATTTAAATCCCAACAATATTATGCGCTGTAAAATCTAAAATATGGACGTGTTTATAATGATGTCTGTGAACGAGAAGGAGAGCAAGTAAACTTTGCCCAGGGGGCGAGGGTTGCTCTTGGGAACGTGTAGTCCTACCTTCCGCTGAACCCACTTCCTCCCTGGTACAGTGGAGAACGTGCGACCCCCTCCTGAGTGAAAGCGGGCCTCCAGAACCTTGCGGGTCCCTCAGAGAGGCTTAAGCCCATCTCCGCTGACTGCACACCGCCCCCCCCCCGCCCCCCGCCCCCCGCAAGCCCCTCTTGCTGGGCGGTCGGTCAGGAGACCAGGCTGAAATCCCTGCAGTCTTCCTGGCCTGGCGCCTCGCTTCACCCAGAGCCTCTTAGCTCATCTTTGAAGATGGGCCAGCAGAACCCGCCTCTGGAGTTGTCCTGAGGCGTACAAGAGAGGAAGGATGTAGGGGCCTCGTGCACAGTAGGGGCTCAACAGTGATTGTCGAATGGATGAACGAGAAGAAATTTATATGGACAGATTCGGCTTATCGCCATCCCGGTGATGACATCATGGCCAGGTGTGGCCCCGAGGGCACACCTGCTGTCAACCACCCCACCCCCATCCCAGGCCGGGGGTGGCTGGCGCTGAGAGGGAAGAGCCCTCCCTGGGCACAGCTGCCTGTGCCCAGGATTCCCATCAGGAACCGCTCTGTCACCAGGCACTTCTCCCAGCCGCATGCAGGGCGGTGAGCACACGCACACTGAAATTTTCAGTCCCTAATCGAGAGAAACAATGCAAGTTGTCTGGAATTTTCTTTCCTTAGGAATCATTCCTGGGATTATCATTGAGGCCCGTCTGTCTCTCCTGTGCCCCTCTCCTTGGTTCCTTTTTGAAGACATTGTGCACAGCTGTTTCAGGCACCTCGGGCCTGGGTGAGTCAGAATGCCTCTGCCTGGTCTTTCTGCTTCCCCCTCCAGGCTGTCCTGTCCCTCGTCACCCCGTTAATCCCCTTAGAGGACCCCCTTGAGTGAGTCACCCTCCTGAGGCAGATGCATGGAGCCTAGACATGGAGATACATCTCGGGGGAGCTTTCTGGAGCTCTCGTTTCCTCCAAGGGGGTAATGGTGCCTCCCTCATAGGCTGTAGTGCTCTGTACCACATCCACTCTCCCTCTCGTTGTTGCCACTCTGTGATTTGGGTTGGTAGCATTGTGAGAGCATTTTAGATTTTTCCAGCAAGGTGCTAAACCGTGTATAGTGAATTCTAACCTGCTTACTCCACAATCCCAAGGGCCTTCTATAGATTCTTGACAACTAATGACAGCTGCCTGACTGTCCCTGGATTTAAAGGGGTCAGGGAGTTTTGGAGCCATGAGGGCCCTTGAGAAATTCTTGTCTGACCCCTCCCTGAGCAGCTGTCGTGGCTAGAGCTGGCCTTTTTTGAGCACATACTGAATGTCCTCATTCCAAGCCGTGGAAAGGCTTAATTAATTTAGTCATGTTCATGTGTGATAGTCACAATAACCCCTGTGAGGCTTGTATCATCCCTGTTTGATAGATGGGAAAACAGGCCCAGATGAGGAAAAGGCTAATACCCAGGGCCACAAAGCTAGTGAAGGGCGGAATTAGGGATTGAACACAAGGAGCCTGTCCCGCCCCCCTGTGCCTCTCACACTTGGCACGCTGGAGTTAGAACAGACCTCAGGTCCTGCTCTTGCGACTGCTGTCTTTTTCCGTTTCCCGGTGCGGTCTTCCCAGTTTCATTAATAAGCTTTTCTTGAGCACCTGCCCTAGGCCAGCCCTGGGCTGGTGGCCGGGGCTACCAAGTGACGGTGACAGACTCCTGGGCGGATCGGTCACACCGTGGCCCTGTGGGGGAGCGCTGCCAGGGTTGCAAGCCTGTTTTCTAGAGGAGGCAGGAATCTGGATTCTATGTGAAATCCTCTCAGATGATCCGAGCCTGCTTGTGTGTAAGTGTTGAGCGGGAAACGATTTGTTGCACAAAGGAAAAAATACTCTTTGCGGCGGTTTCTGGATTAGCAACGTCACCCCCACACAGTGATTTGTTGGAAATGCTCATTCCCAGGCCCCACCCAGGCCAACTGAACTCTGATGGTGTTCCTGATGGTAGGAACCACAGTCTGTTTTCATAAGCCTTTTTGGTGGGTTTGATGCATGCTATTGTTTGAGAATCTCTGCTCTTAGGTCAGGCGGACCCACCTTTATCCATTTTCTCTGTTTCACTGTTTCTCAAACTCCCCAAGACCTACCTCAGGGCCTTTGCACTTACTGTTCCCCATGTGGCCACATGACTCTTTCTCTCAAACCTTCAGATCTTTGTTCTAATGTCATCTCCTTGGAGAGGCCCTCCCAAGCACCCAATTTAAAGAATCACCCCCAATCTGTTGGTCTCAATCTCTTTGCCTTATTTTACTTTCTTCATAGCACTCCCTGCTACCCAATATTATATTCTATACTTATTTATTTGTATAGTGTCTGTCTCCCTGAACTATGAGGTAAGCTTCTTGAGGACAGGGACTTGGTCTCTTTTGTCCTCCCAAGATCTCAAATGGTGCCCAGCCTGGTGAGATACTTGGTAAATATTGTTGAATAAAGGAAGGAGTCTTGTAGAGCTTACCCTTCTGGTCATTCATTCATTCTACAAGTACTGATTCTTGAGTACCAATTCTTGTGCAGGCAACATGCTTGTTGGCCATGGCCATTCAGATGGGGACAGCCTGAGGCCTGGGTCCTCTGCTACTTCCCTCCTCCTTGTATACCAGCTCCGGATTGGTAGAACCTCCAGGCAGACCCATAGGCTCTGTGGGAGTGGAGGGGTTAAATAGGACTGCTCCCCAAAGCCAGGGATCTGGCTGTTTGGGCTGATTGGGAAGCGAGGGCTTTGGGGGAGGCAGCTGCTGACAAGTCCGTTCCCAGGGACTGTTCCATCATCCTGGGGTCGAACACTTCCTGACAGCCCTGACAAACAGCGGGCGCCCAAGCTCTGGCTTGGTGCCAGGGACAGCCACGATATTCCACGCACGTGTCTGAACTGGTCGTGCACACTGTGTGGCCCGAGTCCCTCCCTCATTGCTCCAGGGGCTTCTCTTCGGGTGGGCCACTCCTCAGAGCCCGCACGGCTCATGGAGTATATTATTAGCAAGATTATTGGATGCAAAACAACCCCTTGGAGTAAATAAGAGGCTTTAGTGCGAAATTAGTGGGGAAAGCCTCTCGAGGGTTATACAACATGAAGCCTTGGGAAGAATACCTTTCATCCAACAAAGCAGATTTGCTCTAATGCCCTCATGTCAGGGGTGGGGGCAGGGCAGTGCCAAAGAGGACCAGTAGGTTTGTGGGAATTTTATGTATTTTGATGAGAGCTTCTTCACCTTGGCGCTGTGGACATTTTAGAGGGTGATTCTTTGTTGTGGGGGGCTGTGCTGGGCATTTTAAGATATGTGGCAGCATCTTTGGCCTCTACCCACTACATGCCAGCATCATCTCCCTCGTCGTGACAAGCAAAAAATGCCTCCAGATATTGCCACATATCCCCAGGTGGCCAAAACCATCTGGGGATGAAGGGCCACTGCGGTGTGAACCCAGTGAGTAAGGAGTATTGATTTTAAAATTGGCATTTGCAGGGCCCGGGACTCAGACGCGTCTGGGTTCGAATCCTGCCTTGCTTCTTGGGTTCTGTTGTGTCATCCCGGCTCCTGTGGGTGCCGCAAGGATTGGCCGGGTTGAGACCCAGAAGGGGTCTAGAACAGCGCCTGACAAGGGGTAGGGCTCACTAAACACCAGTCCTCACTGACAGCGGTCGGGATGCTGATGAATCTCCCTTCGGGTGGTCTGTAATGCAGCCCTGGTGTCTGGTCTGTGTGACTATTTTCTACATGCAGCTGCCTCCTGGCACGTTGCCTTGTCGTGGTAATGACCTTTGCGGTTTGTTTCTCCGCTATTCACGCGGGCCTCGTTGTTTATGCCTCCACTGACGCAGTGCGTGGCGGTGGCCATCTCCATTAAAGGGCAAAGGAAATGTGCCTGCCCGGCTCACCCCCGTGCGCGGGGAATGCAAAGCAGACCCTCGAGCTGTGGCCTCCCAGTGCACGGAGGGTGCGATGCCCCAATTCTGTCAGCAGGGGGCAGCAGCAGCTGGGAAAATGCCTGTTGCAGGAGGGTGCCCCGGGCTGCCTTTGCTGGGGCTGCTGCGTGTATTTAAAGTGGAGCAAATCATCTCTAAATCATCTCTCCAGAGCCACCCGCGGCCTCCTTTAACAGCCCGCGATAGCTCATCTGTGGGGGCCAAGAGCTGCTTTTCTAGAACATTCTACATTTAGCATCTCTGTCCGTTTCCAGATGGCTCTATCTGAACCCAGGCCAAGTTCTGCTGGGGGCAAAGTTAAGCTGGTTCGTGTTGCTCCCTGGGCTTTCCCTCCCCTGCTCACCCCACCTGTCCTGCCCAGTTGTCTGAGTGACACACTGCCTTTTCTAGGGAGCATCCCAGCAGCCGCACACCACGCTCAGGCGCCGTCTTACCGTGGTCCCTATCTCCCCCTCACAAAAACAGCATTCCAGAGTCTCGTTCTCTCAGCTTCCCTGAATTCGCTCTGGACCCCATCCACTGCGTTTCCCCCGCTGCAGGCAGGGACGTCTTTCCAATTTTGAATAGACCATCTCTCCTCTAGGTTTAAAATGTAAAAGGTGGGAGAGGATGGTACAGAGAACGTTGCCTCCCAGCGTTAACACAAGCCTGCAGTTCCCAGCCCTGGGGGCCACCACTCATCAGTTTCTCTACACCGTTCACGTATTTTATGTACCTATAGCGAACACACATGAACATTCTTTTCTTCTTCTTCTCCTTCCTCTCTTCCTTCCGCCTATGAATAGAAGCTGTCACACACACTTTCCTGTGCTTTGCTTTTTCTAACAACATACTTTGGAGAGGCTCTGTGTCAGCACCCAAAATGCCCCTCATTCCTTTTTTTTTTTTTTAATGTTTGTGCAGAGAGTGATCTTTCTAAATCTTGTATTTCCACTCAAGCTCCTCAAAGACTTCCTACTGTTTTCCCCAAACAGCTGTTAAGCCTGGTAAGCAGGCCTTGGCCTAGCTCCTTTTCTGTGTCTAGGGCAGGCTGGCTTAATCCATCCTCAGACTTGACCTGCCTCTCCTGCCCCAGGGCCTTTGCCCCTGCTGTCCCCTCCTAACCGTTTGCCCCCACTGCACTTTCCTCAGTTCAAACATTACTGATGCGCTGTGTCCTGCACGTCTCGTAGCAGGGGTGATCGCTGTTTGTAGCATAGTGATTCTTCAAGGACTCTAGACCAGAGTCCTTGGTTCAAATCTCAGCTCAGGCACTTTGTAGCTGTGGGACCTTGGGCAGCTTACCACAACTCTGCCAAGTGCCATGGGAGCGATAATAGCTCCTTCATCCTGGGCTTTGGTGTTGGGGATTCAGAGACTGGATGAGTAAGCACAGAGCAGGCCTCCATGCCTGCGGTGATTGGGGCGCGTATCTCTTTCACCTACTGAGTGCTGACCCCTGAGGGCGGGGACCACGTCTTCCTCACAGGCATCCCTTCCCAGCGCCTGGTGTAGAACAGCTATTTTATAAAGATGGCTTGAACCTCCCGGGCCTGCTTACAGATTAGAAGGAGCCTCGGTACCAGCCCACAGTACTTGGCCCTTATGCCAGGCTCATCCTTGGGTAATTTTACCCCATCTTCACCTTGACAGATAGGTGTCATCACTATCCCTATTTCCCAGGTGAGGAAACTGAAGCCCAGAGAGGTTAAGTAACTTGCCAGAGGTCATACAGGAGCAGAGCTAGGAGTCAAATCCAGGAAGACTTCTAGGGAACATTAAACACTTCAAAAATCGTGTCTAGGGGCGCCTGGGTGGCTCAGTGGGTTAAAACCTCTGCCTTCGGCTCAGGTCATGATCCCAGGGTCCTGGGATCGAGTCCCGCATCGGGCTCTCTGCTCAGCAGGGAGCCTGCTTCTCCATCTCTCTCTCTCTCTCTCTCTCTCTGCCTGCCTCTCTGCCTACTTGTGATCTCTCTCTGTCCAATAAATAAATAAAATCTTTAAAAAAAAATAAAAAAAAATAAAAAATAAAAAATAAATCGTGTCTAAACTCAGGGATGGTTATCTCTGTGAGTGGGAGTGGGCTGTGCTCAGGCCCTTCCCATCTGTCTCTGCGCATTTCAGTTCTGGGCTGTGTTTGGGACCCAGCTCAAATACCCACTCCTTCCTCCAGCCCTGCAGTTGGTGTCCTGACATACCTCTGGACCCTCAGAGAGGGGAGGCAGCCAGCCCCTTCTGCTGGTTTCGGGTCCTCCACTGTCCCAGCCGGGTCCAGCTCTGTAGTTCTCCTCTGTCTGCCCCCTGCTTACATGAGTGCAAGGCCTCCTAGCTTTTGAGACTCATTCCCCACACCTCCCTTCAGAGCTTGGCTTGCCTGCCCCTCTTTTGTTCCCTCACGTCCCACTTCTGCCACGAACTGCGGCCAACAGTCTTCTCCCCATGTCGGAAGTCTCCCACGGGCCAGGGTCCGCTCCAGCGCTGGGCTGCAGGAACGGGGGGGACACCGCGCTGACTATGTGCCAGGCCCACGGTAAGCACTCCAGCCTCACGGGAGCCTTGTGGAGTGGGGTCTCTTGGTAGCTTCAGCCTCCAGAGGAGCAAAGTGAGACACAGAGGGTTTAGCAACATGCCTGGGGTCAAAGGCTTAAAGCAGCGGCCCAGATTTCAAGCCCAGGAGCCACAGCTGTGGCCACTGACCATGCTGTCTCTGAGGGGGCATCTCTGCCAAGTTGGCAAGGCCAGCCTTTCGTCTCTCTTGGCCTTCTTCTCTCCTCCTCGCTCAGTGAGGCCCCTTTCTCTGGTTCTTCTCCTGAGCCCCTTGGCTGCTCTTTTTCCAATGCACTGGAGGCTGCTGTGCTCGCTGCTCCTGAAATGGTAGACCCCAAGGCTTCGTGCTCGACCTCCCTGCCCTCTGGGCCCTCCCTGGTGTCTGCCCCCAGGCTGTGACTTCCTGTCCACAACAGGCTGTCCGACACAAGGGACTTGGGGATAATAACACCCCTGCTCACTCTCTCAAAGAGTTACTGTGAAGGTCAAAATGTTGACCAGGATAGGCTTTGCAAACTGTAAAGTGCTGGGCAAAGGTCAGCGCTGTCCCCATTACTATGATGGGCTCCATCCAGAGGTTGGTTCCTGGTCCCCTGTTCTGAGCATTCTGGGAGTGTGTCATTGGCACCTGAACGTCGCATGCCAGAGCTGGAATCTGGAAGCCTGCGGATAGGCTGTGAAAGTACCCATAGCCATTCGGAGTCAGAAGCTGACAGGCCTTTTCCAAATGGAACCATGGAGATAGAGAGACTGGCCGAGCAGTTACCTGGCTGGGCTGCCTCTGGGCCTTTTCCTGAGCCTCCAGGGACTGTCAATGGGTGCGATTGCTTGGACAGCAGGCCTCCTCCATGGCAGGAAAGGGAGCTGGTGAGACACAGCAATACAGAGCACCGACCGGCGCAGGCTGTGTGCCCAAGTGTGCGAGCACGTGGCTCCTGCAGGTGCCGGAAGGGCAGGAGGACAGACGCTGAAGTCAGCAGATGTGGATTAAGAGGCCGACTCTGAACAGAAGGATGTCTCTGATCCACCAGTGCGACCTCCAACCCCCCCCACCACCCCGTATCCCGAAAGAGAGTTCGGACATCCTGCTTGCAGGGAAAGATTCTTAAACTATCACAAATTGAAGCTTTGTCGTGGGGGAGGGGCAACAAAGATTGTGGGGTGAAGAAAACCGCTTTGGGGTTAGACAGAATGAGAAGAAGATACTGGAATGTGTTCAGTTGTCCCTCAGAGTGCTGGCCCCTCACCTGTCTGGTGGCCCTCTCCTGTCCTCTCAGACTTCAGCCGTCAGCACGTACAGTTTCTGGAGGAGGGTACTGAGGCTCAGTTCCATAAGTTAACAAATGTGTTTGGTACAACGTGGCTATTAAGAAGGGAGCGTGGGATTAGAATTCACATCGCTTTTCTCCAAATCCTGCTCCCCTACCTTCTGGCTGCTTGGCTTTGGGAGAACTAATGAGCTTGGCTGAGCCTCTGTTTCCCTATCTGTAAAATGGGATGAATGACTGACCTCAGAGGGCTTAAAAGTGCCTTAAATGAGACGATGCAGACAAAACACGTGATACGGCCACAGAGCAAATGCTCAGCAGCTGCTGGTTATTGCTACACGAGAGCACACTATTAATGAATGAATGAATGAATGAATGACTTAGATGCCCTCCTACCCTCTGTGGGGGCATACGAAGCTCTCCTTGCAAGAAACCCAAGACACAAAGACAGTTGCCTTTAGCTGAAAATGAAGTGCCCACAGAAGCAGTGTATGGTCGCGGAAGAGCCGGCTGCCACTCCCCTTGCGTTATTCACACTCCGAAGCAGAGAGAGGGCTGGCTCCCGGAGCCGACCAGCCACCCATGACCATCTTTCTGGCAGCGCTGACAAGGTGGCATTTTTGTGATGATTACGCAAGAAACCTTTCCAATCCCTGACCCTCTGCTCCAGCAGAAAGCTTTGAATTTTACAGAACTGCTGGGCCATAGCCATTTCTCATCTGGCGCTGGCTCACCCCGCGGGCTTCGCGGCCATCCCCGGGGTCGTCTGAGAAGCACTCTGCTGAAATGATCACCCTCTGCTCACTGCTCGAGAGCGAACAGATGTGAGCCTTGGGTGACAAGTGGCCCGAGACCTGGGGATGCTGGAGTGGTAATAGAGGCGCGGGCGTCTTGCTGGACCACGGCCAGGTCGGCGCCAAGGGCACCGTGGTGAACACAGGAAACGTTAGAACGTTCTCTGCTTTCACAGCAGACATGTGAGAGCCTCCCCGGTCAGAAGCTGGGGCTTCAGCCACCGCGGCGCTCCCGCATCCTGCTGCATCCTGCTGTGGGCTGCAGATAGCTGGCTACTTGTGGGTCTGGGTCCCTAAGCGTGGATGCACTGGGGGCTGTTGGGCAGATCACCGCACGGAGCAGAGGAGTTTAGTGGATCTGAGCTTGGGCTTGGGGGGCAGATAAACCAGATGGGCCCCCACACCAACACTCTGTTGCTCTTCTTATTGGTATAGTGGGCTGTTCATGTCCTGGGAAGATCGTTCTCCTCTTAACCAAACAATCCCCCGCATCCTTCAGAGACCCGGCTTAGCTGTCCCCTCTCCTGCTTTTCTGTATGTCTTACTGTCCTTGGGCTGCCATAACAAAGGGCTACAAATTTGGCGACTTAAAATGAGAGGAAGGTATTCCCTCATGGTTCTGGAAGCCAGAGTCTGAAGTTGAGGTGTTGGCAGCCCATGCTCCTCCAGAAGGCCCCGGGAGAGGGGCCCCCCTCGCCTTTGGAGGCTTCTGGTGGTTCCTGGTGCTCACGGGCTTGTGGCTGGGGCACTCCCACCCCGGCCTCCTCCTTCACGTGTCCTTTCTTCCCTCGGTGTCTTCTCTGTTTCTGTTCTGATGATACCCGTCCCCGGAGGCAGGGCCCACGCTGATCCAGGAGGGTCTCAACCTGAGATCCGCACCTTGATTACCTCTGCAGAAATTCCAGATAAGCTCACATTCTGTGGCTACGAGGGGACGATCTGTCCAACCTGCTACACTATGCTTTCTGCGTTTGCTTTAATGCCTGCTAATGGGTTAGAATTACGTTTGTTTTACGTTCTAACCACAGCAGCTCAATCCACCAAGGGCTCGTTGCACTGTTGTCAGAACCCTCCTGAGCTTGGGAGCTTCCGGGAGCCATTGGGGACTGGGCCTCTCCCAGTGTTCCGGTGACACGTCCCAGCGTGTCTCTCATCTCTATGGCTATAGGAAGGCAGCTGCGTCTTTGGGCACCAGGGCTGCACCCAGACAAGGCGAAGGAGGAGGGCGAAGGCCAAAGACTAAGGGGTCTGCTTCTCCAGAAGCTTCTCTGCAAACCCCACTCAGGGATGTAGGTTTATATCTCATGGACCAAAACCATGTTCCTGTTCAGGCTTCTTGCTCAGGGCACATGGTTATCCTACCCACATATGGGATTGTGGTAGAAAGAAGGAGGCGAGAATTAGGGATTAATAGACAAATCACAATATAACATAACATAACATAACATAACATAACATAATATAATATGTCACCTAGAAACAATTAAAATTCACATCACAGATCTTCTGCATGTTATTATAGAATATCCATAGTGTCCGGCTTAAAGGACAACCCCTAGTTTTTTTTGTGGATGCCCTGACTTTTCCCAGCCTTGTCCCTCCTCGTGTTGTAACAGCTCCTTTCTAGACACCAGGGCCTGCCTCTGGGGGTGAGGAGGGCCAGGATGTGGGCATTCTGGGGAACCCCGGGGAGCTTAGCGGCGTCAGACACAGCAGGAGCCACCGCTGGTGGCGATGCTGCTGGAAGGAGTTCGCACAGGGACCGGGAGCTGGTGAGCACACCAAGGGGACAGCAGAAGCCTGCAGGAGGGACATTAAATGCAAACCAGTCTCCTTTGAATCTGGTGACACCAGCACATGGCTTTCCCAAGGTGGCGTTCTGAACACCGGGCTGGGTCAGGATGGAGAGAATAGAAAGAATGACCTAGAAACCTCTCTGCTTTTTTAGGACAAGGCACCCTCTTTGGGTCTGTGTTTGGGTGACATCTGTGCTCAGCGGCTATCTGGAGAGTGATAGATTCAGTAATGTAGGGAGCAGCCAGCGGGAGGTTAATGGATTTGTAATGACCTGTAAGTCGGCCGAGGTCACAGCATCTCCAAGTTGGAAGGGACTCCCTGTCCAAGGGAACCTGCCTGCTGATGCATGAGTTCTCTCAACAAGTCACCTCATCTCTGTTTGCATGCCTGTCATGAAAGGAGGCTCACTGCCTCAAGGCATAGCCCGTGTCATGCCCAGGAGTTCAGGGGGTAGCTAGGCTTCTTGAGGTTTAGGCTTCATGAATCCCCCTAGTCGGTCCTGATTTTGTCCCTGTGGAACCACACAAAATAAACGCAATTCCTGTTCAGGCTACACTCCTGCCTTAGATTATGGAAAAGCTTAACTCCTCTGTATGTTGATGTTTTGCTTTCTTGCTTCCTTGTGAATGTTCTTTGGTTTCATGTTTATTTCCTTCACTAGGATATATTAAGCCCCTCCTTTGTGCCAGGGACTGTGTCCGGTGCTGGGGGTCACAGTGCTGAGTGAAGTACACATGTTTCCAGCTCTCAGGAAACCTCGCAACCGAATGGGGAACCTAGGTGGTGATGATGATTGAGGTGAAATTCACACGACGTACAAGGAACCGCGTAGAGTGAATGGTTCAGCGGCGTCTAGTGCATTCCCAATCCTGTGCAACTACCGCCTCTCCCTGGTTTCAGAATTTTCCCACCCTGCAAAAGAACACCCCCTATCCATTCCCCTTTTCCATCCATTCCCTGGGCAGCCTCTAGTCTGCTTTATATCCATATGGATTTATCTGTTCTGGATCTCTCATATAGAAGGACGCCGTGCGTCTGGCTTCTTTCACTGAACATCACGGGTATAAGGTAGCTCCCGGCTGTAGTGCGGGTCGGTGCTCTGTCCTTTTCCACGGCCGGGTACCATGCCATTGTACGGATGTACTGCATCCTGATGATCTGTTCATTCACTGATGAACCTTTGGGTTGTTTTCACCTTTTGGCTGTTACAAACAGAGCTGCGTGAACACTTGCATACACGTGTCTGTCTGGACATGTACTCTCATTTCTCTTGGATCTATACCTGGGAGTGGATTTCTGGGGTGTATGGAAATGCCATGTTGAACGTTACAAGGAGGCGCCATGCTGTTTTCCGTAATGACTATACCATTTTATGCTCTCTCATAATACTCTCTCAATAGATGAGAGTATTAACATCTCCACATCCCTGCCAGTAATATTATTTTCATTTTCTTGATTAAAGCCATCCTAGGGGGTATGAAGTGGTTTCTCGGTGTGTTTTGAATTTCTGTCTTCTTAATAACCAATGATGTTGAGCGTCTTGCCCGTGCTTTTGCCCATTGGTATATATTCTTCGGAGAAATATCTTTCAAGTCATTTGTTTATTTTTAAATTGGGGTTTTTGTGATGGTTCATTTTATGTGTCAACTTCACTGGCCCAGATATTTGGTGCCCAGATATTGGGTCAAGCAGTATTCTGGGTGTTTCTGAGATGACAGTACATTTAAATCAATAGACTGAGTAAAACAGATTGCCTTGCCTAATGAGGGTGGGCCTCATCCAATCAGTTGAAGGCCTGAACAGAATGAAAAGGCTGCCCTCCCTGAGTAGGAGAGACTTCTTCAGCCTGAGGAGGTAGGGGGAGTAGGAGGAGAATGTGGCCTTTGAATCCAGGCTCCTCATACTTTGAATCCTGGCTCTGTCCCCCACCAGGCAAAGAGCGGGGTCCAGCAAATGCGATCTGGAGTTTTGGCTAAGCTACTTAGGCTCCATGTTCTCATCTGCATAATGGCCATGATGGCTTCAGTGCCACCACCCCTGGGGAGCCTGCTTTTGCCCCTTAGAAGCCCCAGATCTGGCCATAAAACTCCAAATGTGACTATTTCTTCTACCACTTCCCAGAGGCAGTACAGAAAGAGCAGAAACAGAGGTAAGTCAGGTGAGAGCGCTTTGGACATGGTTTAGGGGTCCAGACTGGCTGCCCAGGCCTTTCTCCGGCTGGACTGAAGGAGGAGGGTACAGAGTCAGAGGGCACTGGACTTCTGTCCAACATGCTGAGCCTCTCACAAACAGCCTCCTGATTCTTCTATAAACTGGACTAGCAGGTTCAACCAACTCAAATCTTTCCAGGCTAATTGTCCCTGTGGGGTGACAGCACAGACACTGGATGGAGGTGGGGGGGGGTCTTCACTCGGGCAGGCAGAGCCAGAGGAGGCCAGACTTTGGAAAGAGGTCCAGCAGTTACTGTGATGATCCCATGAGGTAATGCTTCTCAAATGCTTAGCTGGGTTGGCTACAAGTCAGGCACACAAAAATTACTTGTTGACTGTATGCGTCAATGTTTGTTGTTTTCGGTTTAATTAGTTGTGCAATTTGGGCAAGTTCTCTTTTTTTCACCTGTAAAATAGAAATTGCTCCCTTCCTTGGAGGGTTCTGGTGGGGATCAAGAGTTGGTATTTACAAAATGTCTGGCACCTAGTAGGTGTTCAGAGGAGGAAGAGGCAGATTTGGAAGGCGGCTCTGTCCGGCCGCGTCCATGGCTGGAAGAGGACATAGTCTGAGGCCCCGACTTTTCCCACCCTGCCTCCCCACCTCTGACCCTTCCGGCTCCCTCTTCTCCCTTATCTGCGTATTCTCCGAGCTCTAGGACATTCAATCCATCATTCAGCCCTCTGCCCGCATGCTGGCTGCTCCCAGCTCTTATCAAAGGCCAGTCAGGCTCCTTCTCCCAGTCCTGAGCTCCCTCCCTCCAGGTCCCCAGCCTCTCCAGGACAGAAGGGAGATGGAGATAAGGTGTGAGCATAACAGGAAGAAACGGAGGAGGAGTTACTTTGAGCCTATGGGCAAACAAAGAGGGTGGTGACCAGGTGTCAGTGTGACTCAGGCTGGAGGCTGGTGGATGCTGGGCTAGGAGGACGTCTGTCCTCTGTGCCCCTCTCCTTGCTGGGGAGGAAGGTCTTTATGGGGGAGACACTGAGGCAGGGTAGGGAAGCAGGAGGCTGGGGTCAGGTCCCTGTTCTGCTCTGCGCTTTTGGCCTTCAGCCGGTCATTGGCCACGTCTGGCCTCTGTGGCCACATTGGCATCATGGCACCTTTTTGTGTCTTAGGCCCTAGAATCCAGCCAGGAACCCCATGGACATGGCCCTGGGCATCTTATGATCTCTGGGAGACGTGGGTGTGAATTAGGTACCACACCTGTTTTCCCCATTTCACCTGTAGCAAAAGTTCAGTTCCTCCAGCCCCAGCTGGGGTGTCCACCCAAAGGAGGGGGTTTCCCTAAAGGAATAAGACTGAGGCAGGGAGAGTGGCGGGAAGGGCAGAACAGTCCAGGCTGAGGGAGCAGCTTGGTAGGGAGCAGTGGAGGACTGAGGGAGAAGGCAGAGATGGGGAAGTGGGGGCTGTACTTGGGCAGGGAAGGCTGTGCTTGGATTCGGGGTCCTAGTCTGTGAATGGGGCAGTCACAGGACAGTTCTAGACAGAACAATATGATTTGATCATTTCAGAAAGAATGGTCAGGGGCCGTGGGTAGAGAATGGATTGGGAAGGGGAGTGGAGGCCAGGACACGGGCTAGGAAGCCACTGTGGCGGGCCAGGGAAGAGGGGAGCTGCCACCAGCATCTCTGAGAGCTGGCTTAGAGCCAGTTGAGTTCCAGGTGGTAAGGGTCCCAGCCCGAGTTACAAACAGTGACAGGGTGTATGGCCTCATTAGGAGAGAGGCCCCAGGTTTGAACTGGAGGCTTTTCACGGATGTGAGACCCTGGATGCAGGGCTTAGTGGAGGGGTCCCCTGCCCGACCCTGTGACCAGGCTTGGCTTCAGGCAGTGGTGGCAAGGGTGAGGGGCTGGACGAAATCATGAGCTGTGTAATAGGAGGCAAGAGGAGGCTTGGTGACTGCTGGCCGGTGGGCTGTCACTTGTCATCACCCCCCTCACACGCCACTCCCTACCCCCCTCAAAATGTGCCCTCCACTCAGGGAGGCCGTTTCCTCCTGATCCTGCTCACATCCCCAGACAAAAAATCCTTTCCGAATGGAGGGCCCTTGAGCAATGTCCTGTGTCCCCTTAGAGGTCGAACAGCCCCACTTTCAGACTTGCTTGGCTGCTGGACCACGTGCTGCCCTGAGTCCGAGTTGTGATGTGCGGGCTGTCACTCGGGTGTGGGATGAGAAGCACTGAAAGCCACCTCAGGCCAGTGGGCCGCAGTGGGCGGCACTGCTCCTGACCTGCCCGTCCTCCTCACAGGGCCCTGCTCTGGTTTCCGGGGAGTCGCCGCAGCTCATCAGCTTGGCCCTGACTCCTGCATGACACATGGCCTGGCCCGGCATATGGCCCCTCTTCATCTTCCCCCGCCCTCAGCTCCCATGTAGGGCCTACCTGCCCCCTTGGAGCACACCTGGTTGGGCCCCTGTAGGGGTGGCCTTCGGACCTCGCTGCTTTGGCCCACTTCCTAGCTCTGGTCCTGAGTCCCCTCCTAAACCTGAGTCAGCTGACTCTGCCCGGCGGTAGGTGGTGGCCTGTCCGTCCCCGCCCCTCAGCCTGAGCCCGGATGGGTCCCCCTGCCCTGGCCTTTCCCTCAGTGAGGGCCTTCCCTGCTAGCCCCGCCTAAGATGACAGGGCAGGGCCCAGGGGCAGGGTCCGGCGACGCAGCTGGGTACGGGGTCTGGAAACCTGACATGAGAGAGAACACACCAGTTCCCTTCCCGAGGCTGTCATGGGAAAAAGCAGAAGGCATCCTGCAGGAATGTGGCCGTCCCCACTCCTGATTTCTGCTGGAACACCTCTTTCCAAGTATCAGGCCCTGCGCCTTCTGTGGGCCCGACCCCACCTGTCTTCACAGATGGGCTCCATTTGGGGCGTGCCAATCAGGGCCCCCAGCCTTTGGGTCACAGTGACTGGTTCAGGAAGGGACACAGGCTCTGGAGGTGGCTGCCAGGGTTGGGGACCCTGGCTCCACTACTTAGACAGCAATTTGGGGCAAACATAGAGCTTCCCTGGGCCAACTTATAGGGTTGTTGTCCAGATGGAATCACGGAAGGGGTTCAGCACAAAGGAAGTACACAATAAATATTAGCTATTGGTATTGATGGAACTAAATTTGGGGTCTTCTTGATGGAGAGATTGGAAGAGAGAAGTTCTTCTTTTTACTGGCTTTGAGCTGCTGGAGGAATCTTGCCGTCATGAGGGAGCGCCTATCTGACAGTGAATCTAGCACAAAGGAACCCAGTCCTCAGAGATGTGGGAAGAAGGGATCTCACTTGAGTCCCTTGATCCAACGGTTCCTGAAGGCCTACCCCTGGACTATTCAGGCATAACCAAATCTTTGTGTGTGTGGTTTTTTTTTTTTTTCTTTTTCCTTTTTCGCTTAAGTTACTCTGGGTTGGGCTTCTGTCATTTGTAACAAAGAGACTTCAAAGCTGTCTGTTCCTCCCTCCATCCATCCACCCATAAGTCTTGGCTGTGTGGGTTTACACACACATCACTTTCCTCGCTAAGACTTAATTTCTGCATCTGTAAAATGGGAGTTTCATCACCTACCTTATGGGTGTTTCAAGGATTAATGGGTAACCCATGCAAGGTACCATTCTCAGGACTACAGGCGGAGGAGGGCTCAGGAAATTTCCCTCCGTCCTATCTTTTCAGTCTAAATCCTGCACCACCCCTGCACAGGCGTGGGAAGCCAAGGCAAGCTCCACGCCCCACCAGACCCAGGGCCTCCAGAGCAGCAAAATCCGATTGGTTCAGCCTTTATTGTTTCACCAGCATTTTTCAGAAGAATGATGTCATTTGAGGGCCACAGGGGATGGGAAGAGTAAAAAATAACATAAACACACTGAACAGAAATGCAGGAGGGCAGCAAGAGGGGCTGACATTGGGTGTTTGGGGCAGAGGGGTGGAAGACCAGGGGCAGTCACAGCCTCTTAGCTTTCGGCCACCAGAGAGGAGAATTCTGCAAAAGAAGAGGACAGAGAGGTGAGTCAGAGGAGGACAGTGTGGGAGGACTCGCCACGGCCTGACCGCTGGGCCCCACACGGTGCCTCCTGTTGGTTCTCCCACCTGCTGCAGACCCAGAGTAATGGAATGAGTGAGTGTGGGGAGGAATGAACGAACGAACGAACGAACGAACGGGAAGTGGTGAGCCTACTGTCTCTTTTGTTTTGCTTTTTAGACATTTTGATTCCAAGGTAGTGAGTACACACAGTTATATTCATGTTAGCTGTGCAGTAGAGTGATGCCATCTACCACTTCCGTATCCCACTCGGTGCCCATCTGGAGAAGTGTTCTCTTAGCGAGCCCACCACCTCTCTTGCTCATGATTTCCTGCCACCCGCAAATTCCTAATAGTAACTACAGTGATAACAGTGACAGGCATCTGATGGTTTACCCCACGCCAGGAGCTATTCTAAGCACTTGATATTCAAGATCTTGTGTGACTCTGACAATGATCTCGTGATACATACGTGGTCTTCATTCCATTCTACAGATGAGGAAACTGAGGCTCAGAGTCCAGCCGTCTTTACAGGGCTACACGGCTAGTGATTAGCAGAACCAGGGCTTAGACCCAGGTCTGTTGGAGCCTCTTGGGACCTGGAGCTCTTCCTTAGCATCTTGTCTAGTTCCTCCCCGGCTGCCTACCAGGATCACCAGCAGAATCCCAAGAAGACACAGATGGCCAGGCCCTTGCCCTAGGATTTGTGACTTAGGAGGCCCCGGGTCAGGGAGGAGTTCTTTTAGCTGTTCAGAGGGGATTCTGGTGAGCAGCTTGGTTCAAGGACCGCTGTGCGTTCTTCCTCCTCAGGGGGCCGAGCTAGACTCTGGAGGAGACCAGAGCAAGTGACATCTCCACTCAGGTCAGACAGGTGGGGGAGTGCAGGTGCTCAGAATGAGCTAGGCCCTGTCTCACACAGTGGCTCACGGAGTCCTGCCCATCCCTCAGGAAACTGGGAGCTAGTCCCATTTTACAGAAGGGGACACCAAGGCCCAGAGAGGAGAAATGACTTTTCAGAGCCTCTGGGGTCCTAATGGGCTCAGCTGGGACTCAAGCCCTGGGGTCAGGGTCTCTCTACAGGGCTTGCCCCTCCCGCCCCAGGAGTGTCTCCCTGCCCCACTTCATTGGATATGAATTGATGTCAGGGATTGGTGACAGCACTGGGGGAGATCCCATGTCCCTTTACTGAATCCCACTCCGCCTACATGAACAAAGGGATGGTCCCGACCAGGTAAGGGGAGACACGGGAGAGCCGAAGATGATCTCTGCCTTGAAGGAGCTTCTGAGAAACAGTCCTCGGCAGGACAGGCTCCTTGCTGCTGGCCTTCTGGCTGAATCTCTGGTGTGCCCAGCCCATTCCCACCTCAGGATCTTTGCACCTACTGTTCTCTTGGCCTGGTGTGTTCTCAGACTTCCCACGGCTACCTTCTTCTCACTCACCAGGTCCCAGCTTCGATGTTGCTCCCCTGGGGCCTTTTCTGACCTCTCTGGTGACAGTAGTGACCCTCCCCTACTGGGATCCTTTTTGCTGTCATCAGTTTTTATTCTAGTCATATAGCACTTACCACTCTCGAAATCCTTTTGAGTGAGTTCTTGCTTATTTATTTGTTATCCTCCTCTCCCACTGGGACATAAACATGTCCCTCTGGAGAGAGCCCACTCCCCTTCTTTCCTGCTCCATCCCACCACGTGCCTCCAAGCCCGACACTGAGGGGACCACGCGTGTTTGTGAATGGATGGAAGGCGCAGAGACTTCACTGTCACGGGGAGAAGAGCGCACCTCTACTTAAGGTGTCACCAAAACCTCAGAGGGAAGGTGGCTTTGGATAGAGTCCTGTGAGAGGGAGCAGGAGCCCACAGGAGAAAGCAGACTGTGGGCAAGGGATCACAGGCAGTGGCTTTTCATGGGGCAAGCTCAGAAGGCAGGAAACAAGGGGACAGATTTAGGAAGAACCCAGTAGCCATGCTGGGCTGGTGTCCTGTGTGATAGGGCTGGTGCTCCAAACAGGCCTGGGGCCCTGAGTCTGGCTCCACCACTTATGGACTGTGTGACCTCAGACAAATCTCCTGGCCTCTCTGAGCCTCACTGTCATCAGCTGTAAAAGGAAGAAAAGTCAGCACTGCTTCTTGAATTGGGAGACAGTCAGAAGCAAGGTGCTGGTGCACAGGAGGTCCTTGGCTCCCCCCCCACAACCCCTGGTGAGCTCCTCTGCCCCTGTTCCCTAGGTCCACCTAATAGCGGGGTCCTTGCTGTGACAGTCACAGGGGCTGCCGCTAAGCAGCAGGGTCTTTTGAGACCTTTCTTTGGAGTAAAGGGGGCCCAGGGAATGCCTGTCCTGTTGTTTTTCTCTCCAGGAGACCAGAGAGGACAAGGAGGAGTTTGCCACCCTCTACCACGATGCTCTCTGAGAAGCTGTGTCCCCAGCCTGCCGGAGAGCGTGGTGCCCAGGCAAGTCCCCACTGCATCTAGAAAGCATTGAAAGTTAGGGGTCCAGGCCCACCTGGTGTGTCTGCTGGGAAATGTGCCTCTCTGGGTGTGGGTCTGGGTGTCTGTCAGGGCAGCGGAGGTGGGGGGGCAGTAGCAATTCCTTGGGAGAGACCCGTGAAAATGAAATATGAAGTGGCCTCAGAAAGGCCACCAGAAGGACTGGGGCTCCTTAAGGGGAGCAATGCCCTCCCCAGATTTTGAATGAAGCACATATGTGCCCCCCACCCTCAATCCCATGCAACCTCATTGTATTTCTCCTCTGCTGCGGTCACGTGCAGTGGTAGCCCTAGGGGACGCTGCGTGTGGGGTATACGGAAGCCACCGTGCTGTCCTTGCGGCTCTTCTGTAAAGCGAATGTCATTTCCAAATAAAAAAGCGAAAAAACTAACATCAACCAAACCAAACACAGGCTCCCACCGCGGGATTAATGGGTGGGATCCCTGCCAGGCGGAGGGATGCGTCCCCGGGCTCCTTCTCTTCCTGGGGTATGAGCTGGAAAGTAGACACCACCCTCTCCTGTTCCCATGCTGTCCCTGAGGGCAGGAAAGGCAAGTGACCTGGATGTGGGGACCTAGGTACTGACTCAAGGTGGCAGAGAGAGAAGGTCCTCTAGCTGGTCCCGAACACCCACGGGGCCGCAGGTGGAGTGGTAACAGTGAGGGGCAGGGATGGAGCCCAAACACCGAATACTCCAAAAATCCCTCCCAGGGGCCAGGGACACAGTGTCTGGTTCCTCAGCTGGCAGCTCCTGTGATGCTACAGCCCCTTGGTGAGTCAGGCTGTTCTTCGGAGAGGTCTCTCATCAATACTGTCCATTTTTATAGAATTTAGGAATTCTTATTTATTGAATGCCAAATGGGAAGCGTTTTACACATTATACACACACACACACACGCACACACACACATATATATATATAATCTCATTAAATTCTCATGGCTCCTCCATGGGAGAGATGCTTTCGTCTGCATTTTACAGATGGGGAAACTGAGGCCCGAGAGCTAAGTAGCTTGCCCAAGATCACAGAGAAGACGTGAGCCAAGCTTCTGCTTTAAGGCTCCCTTCTTTACCCCGGAGCTTCCCGACCGACTTTGACCTAGGTGTAGAGTGACTCATGAGCCAGCTCAAATATCCCCACCCTCCACGACTCTGTCACCTTACCCCCATTTTATTTACTTCATGGTACTTTGCACTCTCTGAAATGAGCTTATTTATGGACTGACTTCCTTTTGTTGGTCTCCCCTTTACTAGAATGTAAACCCCAGGAGGGCAGGGAACCCCAACTTGTCCACCACTGTCCTAGCAACAGAGTAGAACCTGGTGCTAATAAACAAATGGATGGATGGACAGACAGATGGACAGGCCGGCTCATGAGTCCTCCGTGGGGTTCAACAAATTCCAACTAGCCTCATATAATTCTCACGTTGGGTGGTGATTCCCATGTTGCAGATGGAGAAACGGAAGGCTTGGAGACGTGAAGGGTCAGGGTCATGCAGAAAATAAGAGACAGAGGAACGATTTGGCCGGTGGTCCCGAGTGCATCCCCTGCATGAGCGTGGAGAGGCCGTTCCTGATTGGGCTGGGGTCCCAGGCTGGGTGCGGCAGGAACTCTCAACCTGCCACTGAATCTGGAAAACTGGCCAGGACCGAGGTAGCCTGTCCTTGGGCACAGAGTTCGCTCTGCGCCGGGATAAAGGAGATATGAGTCTGTCTGCCAGTGCCAGCTCACGGAGAGATTGTCGAGAGGGAAAGTTGGTCCTTACAGTTTCCCGACCTGCACTGACCTCCCTAAGCCTCCCCCTAGAGATCACGGTCCTGGGGCTGCTCGTCGGCAAAGAGCCATTTCACCACCTTCACACTAAATGGCATTTGGTGCGATCAGCATGAGGGGACCAAGGAATGCCAACCAAGGGACGTTCCAGGGGCAGAAGGTCAGGCCTTTTGGAGCCTGACTGGGAGGTATCTTGGACCCATGGGCTTTTCAAAAGCCTCTGAAGACAGACCCCTCTGCCCACCCTGGGATCTACTCTGAAGTGGGCAGGCTGTCACAAAGGCCACGTGCCCTGGCTTTTTGCAGAGAACACTGCATTCTAATTTTATCCTCCCAGAAGCTGGAGCAGGGCATTTTGTAGACAAATTGAGGGCTGCGGTCACCTCTTCTGGACCTTTCGTAGGTGCCTCAGGGCAGAGCTCTTAAGCAATCAGCCAATTAACAAACAGCCCTCTTCTGGGGAGGAGGGAGTCTCCTCTAAAATGTTAGGTTTCTCCTTAAAGAAAAACAAATGAGCAGACATACAAAGTCCTGCAAAGTCTAGGTCACTTGATTTGGCGGTAGGATGCCGGGATGCGGAACGGGGACTGGGTGTGGGCCTTGGATCTGCCTCCTGCTCACGTCTTGCTCTCCTCTGTGCAAGGTCAGGTCTAGAAGACACCTTGCCAGCTCTCCCACAGGGCTTGGAGCAAGGGCTCTGGGAGTCAGCTCCCAACTCCCATTTTTGCTTCCATGACCTTGGACTAGAGCTACTTCACCATACCATGCCTCCGTTTCCCCACCTGTAAAATGGAGCTCTCTGACTCATTCGAAGGAACCCGCACTAAAGCTCTTGCCCCAGGCCTGACACGTAGCCAGCACCCAGCATTTGGTAGCTGTTGTGATGCTTCTACTTGGGGTGCCTGGGTGGCTCAGTCCGTTAAGCATCTGCCTTTGGCTTGGGTCATGATCCCAGCCAGAGTCCTGGGATCAAGCCCCACATCAGACTCCCTGCTTGGTGGAGAGTCTGCTTCTCCTTCTCCCTCTGCTGCTTCCCCTGCTTGTACTCTGGCTCTATCTCTCTGTTGAATAAATAAATAAAATCTTTAAAAAAAAAAAGCTGTTCTACAGCTAAACTTATGTGAAACCAAGCCTAGGAAATGTCTGTCTGCTGTCCGGCACAGAGCGAACGAAGGCCTGGCAACCGGCACCATGACACTTACTATCCTGCACAGGAGCTTTTACAGTCCCCTGCCCCGCCCCCCACCCTGCCACCATTTCCTGTCCCCACCTGGCACCTGGAGCTGGGTCTGATTCTTGTTCTTTCGCTTCCTGGCTGGGGGACCTCCACTTACCACTTCACTCCCGTTTGTGAAGGGGCATGATAACGTCTGCTTGCCCAGCAGTTGGGAAGGCCAAAGAGCAAAGGCAGAAAGATGCCTGGTCCGTACGTTTTAGTTCCCTCTCCCTTGGAGCTCCCCTCCTACCGGCACAGGCTGGAGCTTCATAGTGGCCACAGAAATCCCGGAGACAAGGACAGGGAGGACGTGAGCAGCCAAGGTGGGGGGCGCGGTGCCTGAAGAGCAGGCAGCTGACTTGCCCCAAGTTTCTGGCACCATCTAACCCACTGAGTGAGGCCCCCACCTTCTGCTTGCCCATCCATGGAAACTCAGCTTCTGACCCTCAGCTTCCGAGTCTGTAAAATGGGGATAGGGCTCTGGAGAGGACCAGATAAGGTAACCGGGTGAGAAGCACCGGGCTCAGGGGGCCTCGGCACACAGCGGGAGCGCATCTAAATCAAGGCTCCCCGGGGAGATGCGAGGGCCGGTGTTCCTCTGGCAGGACCCAGAGTCCTGCCCCAGCTCTTGGAGAGGCCCCTGGGGTGGGGCGGAGAGGGTGGGGGGGGGGGAAATGGAGGGCTCAGTCCTCCCCTTCCCACAGGAAGCTGAAATTAGCCTAATTAGGTCTGCCCCAGTCCCAGCACCGAGGGGATTGGACAAATTTAGAAGCTCTTGACAGGTGAGACCAGCACATGCTGACTGGCCCCAAGTGAACCTGAGACAGACATTGAGTCAGTGCTTGGACCCGTCTTCCCTTCCCTCTGTTGTGATGACCAGGACGGAGGCACCGGTCCCCGGTTTATCACCTCGCCTCTAAATAGCTCCTGGGCCGAGCTCCTTTTAAATTGGTACTGCAAACAGGGGTCACTTTCCCACCCGGGGGAACGGGAGGCAGGGTCATCTGGGGTCAAGCCAGACAGCCACGCGGAGCGGCGCAAACAGTCCTGGGGGCTCCCTCTGTGCCAGGCCCTGCCTGTGTCATCCTGTTCCATCTGTGCTGGCTCTCTTGTCCCCACTTTACCAACAGCGAAACTGAGGCCGCGAGTCACTCAGCCAGGAAATTCTAACTCAGCATGGCTCATCTGGGGTGCGTCCCTCTCTCTCTCTCAGAGGTGGGTTTCTGACTCACGCCCTGACCCATGGAAGCAGGAGAGGGATCGATAGAGAGGGGATGTCTTCTCTCCTTCCTTCCCACGGCTGTCCCCCCCCGCCCCGACCTCGTGGAGCCGGTGTGAAGACGCAGGGAGACGGGACAAAATGCTGTACATCTTAGGGCTCTGCCACCAGGACCGCGGCTGGCTCTGATAGGCTCCTCCTGCCTTCCCCAGAAACCAAATCCCACCGGGGCTGGAGGGCTGGATGACCTCTCCTGTGGTCCCTGTCACTGTCTTCTATCTTAGACCCCATTTCCTGTCCTTCGAGGACTGGTGTTCCACAGGGGTTTCGAGGTGGCTTCTGATAGAAAGCGCACATGTAAAATAGGAGGAAAGGAATAATTTCCAGAACATTCACTTCATGCAAGCAACAGCCCTGTGAGGTGGGCATTTTTGTTCCCACTTTGGGATGAGGAGGTGGTTGCCTAGGGAGAGAAAAGGGCTTGGCTGTCTACACCACCGCATTCTGTGGGTTGGATTTTCGGCCTGACTTCAGGAGTTTTGGCCCAAGGGCTTACTCCCTCACTCGTTGCCTGTTGGACACATTAAATGGGCTGCTTAAGGATAAAAGAGAACAGATTTTGCCAGAAGGAAGCAGAAAAGGCAAATGGCCTAAGGCATGTGAGTGGAGGAGATCGCGGTGGTCCAGCCATAATTATGATGAAATTTTTCAGCATCAGAAGCAAAAAGTAAACCACAGGCTCTTGGGCTGGAATAGGCTGGAAGCCTTGGAAACAGGACCCATCACCAGAATCAGGTTTCAGGGAACCAGGAACAAGGATCCTGTGTGTGTGTGTGTGTGTGTGTGTGTGTGTGTGTGTGAGAGAGAGAGTGTGCAAGAGCATGTGTGCATGTGTGTGTGAAAGTGTAAGAGAGTGTGTGTATGAGAGAGTGTGAGAGTGTAGGAATGTGTGAGTGTGTGTATGAGAGTATGTGAGTGTGTGTGTATGAGAGTGCAAGAGGGAGTGTGTGAAAGTATGTTTGTGAAAGAGTGTATAGGAGTGTGTGTGTCTGAGAGAGTACGTGTGAGAGTGAGAATGTGTGTGTATGAGAGAGTATGTGTGTGAGAGTGTGTGTGTGAGAGGGTGCATGAGGGAGTGTGTGAGAGTATTTGTGTGAGAGTGTGTAGGGGAGAGTGTGTGAGTGGGTGTGTATGAGAGAGTATGTGTATAAGAGTGTGTGAGTGTGTGAGAGTGCATGAGGGAGTGTGTGAGAGTGTGTGTGAGAGAGTATGTGTGTGAGTGTGTATCTCAAAGAGTGCACGAGGGAGTGTGTGTGTATGTATGAGAGAGACTGTGTGAGGGAGTGTATGAGTGTGTATATGAGAGAAAATGTGAGAGAGAAAGAGAGAGAGTGTGTGTGTGTGTGTGTGTGTGTGTGTGTGTGTGTATGCGGGGTGTGCAGATCTTGTCCGTGTGTCCGGGGTGTCCAGATCCCGTCCGCAGCACGCTGGGGAGCAGTGGGCCACCCGGAGTCAGAGTGTCGGGTTTGGAGAGCCCGGATGCTGATTGGCCGTGTGATTGGCTGATTGGCAAGTTGCCCCACTTCGAGTCTCAGGTTGCGGGTCCGTGGAGTGAGGGTGAATCTTGTGGCACTGGGAGCTGTCATGCAGCTGCACCAGCTCTATGAGGCGCAGTGCCTGGCACACAGGACATGCCGCACGGGTGGCAGCCGCTAGTCCTGTCAGCCTGCACGTTCCAGGCACTGCGAATGGAGAGCCCGGGAGGGGGACACATCTGTATGAGAGGCGGGGGACCCCGGGTTCTGGCTGGACCTCTGAGCCTCCTTCTTGGCTCTGCGACTGAGTGGGCCTGCACACTGAACCCCTCAGTGCCTTGGTGTCCTCATTGTAGAAGGGGAAGGGTGATGGCACCCAACTTCTAGGATTATTATTCTAGGACCAGAGTATGGCCCCTGGGGCACCAGCCCCTCCGAGGAATTTGGTGGAAGCGTGAACACTTGGGCCCCACTCCAGACGCAAGGAATCAGAAACTCGGTTCCGGCACAGCCATGTGTGTTATGAAAAGCCTCCAGGGACTCTGACGTTGGCTCCAGTGTGAGACCCACCAACGTGAAGGGCGAACACTTGAAAAGGAGCCCTTCCCTTAGCCAGCTCGCCTGTTATTTGTGCCTGGGTTTTGCGACTGTGGCTGGGTTTAGGGGCAACTTCTACCTCTGTCCAGCTTCTCTCTCCTTTCCTGCCTTAAAACTCTCCGTTACCAGCTCTGCACCAGCCTCTCAAGGGTGGACTTCGAGAATCAATCAACCACATCTATAAAAGTCTGAGCTTCCTAGAAGTAGTTGCCCCAGAGACGGGAATGCAAAGGGTTATTATTAGAACTCTGTCTCTCTGTCCCCTCCCTTCAGTCTGGGGTTCTCAAGGACCTGGTAAGCATCACTCACCTTGAGAGGGCAAACAGTGGGAGATGAAGGTGGTCCTGCTTCTAGAATCCCCCAGCAGCTGCTGCATGCAAGCCCCCAGCCCACACGGGTCTCCAGCCTTTGCCTATAGACCTCTCCCTACACACCACTCTTCCTCATCACTGCAGCCCCAGAGCTGGCCATGCATTCATTCATTCCTTCATTCGTTCATTCAGCAAACTTTCCTTGTGCCCCTTCTGTGTGCCAGGCCCTATTCTAGGTGGTGGGGTCAGAACGGAACAAGACAAAATTCCCTCTTTTGTGGACCTGACATCGCAGTGGGGGAGAGAGAAGGAGGCAATAAGTCTGTACATAAAATCATCTTAGGGTAGGTGCTCGCTGAACTCCATGAATGAGCAGAGCACAGGGCACATGCTTTGATCCAGCACACATGAGCTCAGATCCTGACCTTCTGAGACATGAGGTTTAGACAAAGCTCTAGCCTCTCCGAGCCTCGGTGTCCTCGTCTATAAAAGGAGGATAGTAATAGTATCCACTTCAGAGACAGCTAAGAAGATCGGGGGAGTAAAATGCTGAGCACGGTGCCTGACACACAGTAAGTGCTCCGTGAGTTAGATGTTCCTGCTCTCATTATGCGAGGTGGCCCAGGCTCAGCTGGTCCTCTGCCTAGAGGTTTATTTGCTAGGGCATTCGTTGGAATCCCAGACCTGGCAGGGACCCCAGTGACTGGCTCCTGATTGTAAAGATCAGGCACCTGAAGGTCAGATGGGGTTCCGTGACTTGCCTCGGGTCCCACCAGGAGTTGAAAGCATACTCCTGCTGCTGGGCAGGGCTCGGAACCCTTTGCCTTTACAGGAAACAGGCAGGAAAGCATCGTGGTTGAAACAGAACTTCCCAGGGGACTGCAAAGTCCTCTGCCTCCCATCTCACTGCCTACCAGGCATCGTCACCCCATCCTTCCCGGCACCCTCCAGGAAAAGTACCATGTTTGGGGTGGAGGTGAGGAGGGGAGGTATCTGTATCTTCCATTCTCAAAAGTGTACCACGTGGGGCCCTGCTGACTCCGGGGATCCTCCCCCTGCCCCGTTTCTTCTCCTGCCCCACCCTGTTTCATTCTGCCCTGACCCCCAGACCTCCCATCAGGTCATCCTGAGCTGAAAAGTGCAGGGTTTGCATCCACTGTGCCTGGGGCACTGACGCTGCTCCTTCTGCATCAGCCCCTCCGACCTCTGTCCTAGGTGACGCTCGGGCAGGGTTCGGCATGCATTACCACGCTGCTAACAAGTCTCTCTCTCCACCTCCAGCCAAACAACCTTCTTGCCCGTTTCTAGACATCCCTAAACCTCCCAGTCTTGTGCCTTCGCTGAAACCAACACCTTGCCCTGAGCTCTCCCAGGAACACCCCCGGCCCCCTCCTCCGGCCAGCATCTTCCTGTCCCCAGCCTCCCATATGCCTCCACACCGCCTTCTTGCTCTCTCCAATTTTAGTATATGTGCTGCCGAAGTGAGCACCATCTTGCCCTCTCCAGAAGGCTCCTCCGCACCCCCCAGGTGTGTACATACACAGGGAACTGTAAGCACCTTGCAGCTAGGATAGAAATAGCATCGTAGCCGCCGCTGGCTGAGAAGTTGCAATGTGCTAGGCCCTGGCTGCGCTTAACACGCTTCGGGTCATGGAACCTCACAGATGCCCGTGAGCCATCTGTCGTCATGTCCAGCTCATCGATGAGCAACTGGGGCTCAGGGCTGCTGGGCCTCTGCTCTGGGGGCACCCAGCCAGGAAACAGGGCCTCTGGGAATGGGGTTGAATTCATCTTTCCCTCCCTGACAGCCTGGCACTGGCTTGCTACTCAGGAAACGTCTGTTGGATCTGTTGGAAGAGTTGAGTTAGCTCTTTAAGACTGGAGATGGGCAGGGAGGGAGGGGGAGGGAAGCAGCCTAGGGTATGGCCTGGTTTTTCTTTATCATGTAGGTTGGTAGCGAGCAGCCATGCATGAAGACCCCGCCTACCGCTTCCTGCCCAGCTCCGACCTACTGGCTGCCAATAAAAAGGGGAGAAAGGTCTGGAGGTTTTGGGCTGGGGTACCGGTGGGAACCCCATTCCCAGGTGGAGCTGTCTCAGGAAGGGGCATGGGGAGATGTGCCACTCGCCACTCACCAGACCCGCCAAGACCAGCCACCCATTTCTCTCCAGCACTTTCTGCTCCGGCTCCTTTAAAATCACCTCCCTCCTTCGCAGCCGCAGGAGAGACAGCTGGCACTGGAATGCCAGGGGACTCGTTCGCCTGTCCTTGCCCAAGTTTCTCCATTTTGGTCTCGGGCATAAAACTTTAATCACGTACACCCACATTCAGAATCCTTTCAACTTTTCCAGAGCAATTTTGTGTCGATAGCCACTTAATTTTCACGATGAGCCCAACCAGGTCTTGGGATTAAACTGTGCACCTCACTTGCCAGGCACTGGAACTGGGTGTAGAGAGGGGCCGGGGCCAAGGTCATAGCTGGGGAAGTGCAGAGAGGAAGCAGAGCATGGAGGGCTGGTCTTTATACTCAGGCAACAGATGTTTATTAAGTGCCTGCTTTGGGGGAGATGTGGGCTCTATACTGAATATAAAAGGATGAAGACAACCTAGTCCCTATTTTTAAAAATTTAGGTAACAAACACATATATAGCACTGACTCCTGCCAGACACTGTTCTAAACCCTTTACACATTAACACATCTAATGCTCACGACAGTCCCATGGGAGAAGGACTATCATTGTCCTCAGTTCAGAGATGAGACAGTAGTTACTGGAGTTGCCCAAAGTCACACAGCCAGAAAGTGGTAGGGATTTGAGCCCATGAGGCCAAGTGCCCATACACAGTTTTCTCTTAGGTTGACAGGAAGGACGATTACAAGATGAGACACAACTTGCTGGAAAGGGTTATTCTAAATCCCGGCTCACTCACTTCTGTCCTAACTCTTTGAACAGGCTAAGCACCCCTGCCTCAGTTTCCCCATCTGCAAAATCGAGATCATTCTCAAGGCTGTTGGGATGCTAAGAAAGATAACACTGCTGGGGTGTGTTCTGTGTATTCTGTGAATATTTGTTCTGAACGGAGAAGGATGCGGGATGGTGGACCGCCAGGCCCTCCTCTGTTCTGAAAGCAAAGCCCCAAAAGCAAGGCAGGGTTCAATACTCCTTTTCCTGATTCCCAGGTGATTGCCAGCTGGCTGTTTTTCCTGGCTCTCCTACAACGCAGGAAGGGTATATTTGGGAGAAGCCCAAACAGGTTTTTGAAACCCGAAGTTACAGGATACCAGGATAAGATGCTGAGGATGATAGAAGATAAGGAATTTCCATCCCTGGAATTTGAGAAAGATGAGAACCCACAGGGTCCTTGAGGATCAGTTGGCCTCATCTCCTCAGGTTACGGTTGGGAGACTGAGGCCCAGAGAAGGACAGAGATGGCCCAAGGTCACACAGCCAGTTGGGCAGAGCCGGTACCAGAATCCAGGTAAAAGTGCAGGTGAAGTTCAGGGAAAATCCTAAATTCTCCTTGATTCCTTACATAGTAGGGAGGGAAAAAGAATCTGTTCCTTTCAGGTTGTTCAAATTCAGGAAAAAAAAAAAAAAGTACCAGGTATTTTGCGTGTGTGCCTGGCTAGAGCTCTCGGCCTAATGCATTGCCTTTTCCTTCTAATCCTGGGGAGTGGGAGACCCCTCCTGTCCCTCTCGTAACAGAGATAGCTCCAAACTCTTAGCATCTGAACATCCTGAGATCCACGATGTGCTCTGGCCCCAGGTCATGGCTACTTACCATCAACCCCGATCTTGCCGTCTCCATCCTTATCTCCAGCGGCCATCAGTGTCTTGGTTTCTTTCGCAGACAGGTCTCTGGCATCTGGGGAGAAGCCCTTCAGGATGAATCTGGGGAGAAAAGCCGGGGAGGGAGTCATGTGGAGGTCACCTTGCAGGAACAGTGTCCGGATGGTGGGCAGGCACCTGCGCAGCGGCAGCCGGCAACTGGGAGAGGCGCCCGGCAGCGGCCGTGCAGCAGCTGTGCTGCGCCGGGCGGCCTGGGCTGCGGCTGTGCTTTAACGGGTGGGCGTGCAGGGAAGGACAGGCCGTCCTCGGCGAAAGGCCGACCTCACTCCAGGCAGGGCACCTGCATTTGCTTTTTTTTTTTTTCAGCCAACCCCACAAATGCAAAAGTGTCTTCTCTGTGCCGGGGCCATGCTGGAAATGGGGGGCCACAGAGAAGGAAGCCACCTGAAAAAATGAGGAGGAGGTGGAGTGCTCCGAGAGAGACCACACAGGGTGATGGATACACTGATGGGGATAGAGAAGGGTGCTCAGAGGATGCATCCATCCCACCTGGGATGAGGGGGAAAACCAGAGAGGCTTCCTGGAGAAGGTGATGCCTGGAGGACAAGTAGAAGTCAGTGTGTATATGTGTGTGTGTGAGTAGGTAGAAGGAGAAGGTTCTAGACAAAGGGTATCCTTGCAAAATGATTTGGGGTGAGATTGGATGGGTAGGGAGGTTTCTATGGAAAGATCTCTCTCCACACCCTCCCCCTTCTCTTTAGGACGAAATTCAAGGCCATCTTGGCCAGAGAGTGATGTAAGGCACAGCTGGGTGGGGAGACATGAGCCAGGTGCATTTTCCTAGTCATAATCTTCCCCTCCTCCGCTTTCTTCTCAGGACTTCTGAATCTCAGAGTTGGTTCTGCATCCCCCACTTGTCCAGACACTGCTTTAGCTGCGCTGGTACAGAAGGGGAGGTGGGGGGGTGCGGTCTGCAGGATGGTGGAGGGTGCCTTTGAGGCAAATGAAAACTCAATGAAATAAATTCTCCAGCTAGCGCTCCCTGTCTTGCACATGGAGTTAGGCATCCAGAAAACCTTCCTCTTCCTGTTTAATTATTAAGTAGCCTCATTCCATTATCAATATTAAGTGGCTATAATTTAACCTAGTTAGTTGCACTTTCTGCTGCCGATTTCATTCTTCCGGAAACAACAGTGGTGAAGCACAGATATTTTCTGCCAAATGTGCAGAGAGAAGGAGCAGATCTGATGGGCCCTCAGGAGCCAGAGTCCCAACCCCCACACCCTCTCAGGCTGGGCAGTCCCTGCAGGCCTCAGTTTACCCCAGCTCATCCTCCTCAATGAAGCCGCTCTTGTCTTTATCCAGGATGTGGAACACCTTCTTTACGTCATCTGGGCTCTTCTTCTTCAGGCCGACCATTTGGAAGAACTTTTTGTGGTCGAAGGAGTCGACAGCTGTGGGGGCAGGGTGGAGAGGGTCCGGTTAAAATGAGGACAAAGGCGGGGTGGTAGGGAAGGGCAGGAGGGGCAGTAGGGAAGGGCAGGAGGACAGGGGGTGTAGCAGTATTTGTTGATTTGAGCAAACTGGGCCAGTGCTAGGGGATGGAGGGATGCTCCTGTCTGGGAGGGCTGAAGGAGCCCGGACCAGCGTGGATGGATGGATAGTGCTTGGCCCAAGGTCACACAGCTAGAGGTACAAAAGGTAGACCACTCTGCTGTGCCCTTCACTGGGAGCAGGATAGCCTTTGAAGACAGAGCAGCTTCCTGGCTTCCATGAAGGCTTTTGGGTGTTGGCTGAATGGGGATGGGCTGGAGATTTGGAGGTGGTGTGAACGTGGTGTATGTATGTGGGGGGGGGGGCTGACCTTTTTTCTCGGCCACAGATTGTATTGCCAGAAAATCGACCAACACAGGGAAGACAAGTTTCTCTCAAGGTCATACAGGGGGAGGAGGAGGGGGAGGACCCAGAAACCCTGGCTTTGCCACAGATATCAATTCTGGTGGGAGTTGGGGATGTGTTGGAAGGCTCCCCAGGAACTCCCAGTTAAGTTTCTTTTCAGAGGGAGCAAGGTTGTTCAAGGAGTCTTGGGTAGGTTATCCCAGCACCCTTGGAAGGGTAGCCTCCCAGAACTTCTTCATACCCTGAGGAGGGGGATGCCAAGCAAAAAGGAAATGGGACGCCTCCTCCCCAATTTTCTGTGTGCTAAGCTCCCTTCCAGGAACACCCGAAAGGGTACAATCAGAGTAGTTTCGGTGTGGCAGGGAGGGAGTGGTCCTGTTGAGAGTCATGTTTTCCCCTCAGCCTTGAGCTGAGGAAAGGACAGGTCCTCTGTCCACCTCTGACACTAAGGAGGGGGACCAAGACCTGGAGGTGACCTTAGTTCTAATCCCCCTTCTGTTCTAGGTGACCTTGGGCAAGTTTCTGGTCTCCTCCCAGCCTCAGTTTCCCCAGCTAGGAGAGCAGAGGGAAGAAGCAGGTAGGCAGCTAAGTGCCCAAGTCCAAGGCAGCTCAGAGAGGTTAGACTGCCCGCCCCACAACCTGGGCAACCTATGGAGGCTGGAAGCTGCAAGCGCCGAGGATGCCCCCCGCAGGGTTGGACAGAAACAATGCCAGCTGCGGGAAGGTCACCCCATTCGATCGCTGAAACGCTGGATCGCTTGCCTCGATCGCTTGCGGATCCTTGGTGGTGGTGGGGGGCAGGGGGTGCCCTGGGCCCCAGAGAGGGGCTTGGACTGCAGAGGAGCCAACCACCGCCAGCCAAGTAGAGTCCCGTTCTGAACGGGGCGGGGGGGGGGGGTCTCCGCCGAAAGGGGCTGCTTGGAGAGAAGGCGCCCCTCCAAGTGCCTTAAAGGGGAAGTATCAAGCGCCCACAAGGACTTGGAAGGTCCGCTTTGGACCCCGGTGTTAGCCCTTTGTCCGGACCCCGAGTCCTCGCAGCACGGCCCCCCTGTCTTTGGCAATAGCAAGTTTCCGTTGTCCGGCAGAGCACCACCCGGTCTCCCTCCCCACCGGCTCCCTGCGCCAGGTCCCGCCCGAGAGGAGTTGGGAAATGCCGAGGAACCCGCTGCTCCGTCCAGCCAGCTCCCCGCAGGATGCTTGGGCAGAGGAGCGCTCCGGAGGATTTTTTAGCCCCGCGACCCGGGGGGTGCAGGGCCGGGTGGTGGATCAGGGGAGAGGGCTGGGGAGGGGAGCGCGCTGCTCACCGGTAAAGGCCCCCACTGCCTTCTTGATGTCCTCAGCGCTGAGCAAGTCTGTCATCGACATCCTGCAACTGTTTGAGCGCGCAGAGCAAGTGCGAAAAGATTAAAAAGTGCTTTTCTCATCATTTCTGCTCATATGACCAGCGCTGCAGTGCTGCGCGCCGGGCGCACGCCCGCCGGCCTGGCGCAAAGCCAGGGGGCGCGGGGCTGGGCGCGCAGCCAGAGCGGCTCAGTCTCGCAGCGCTGCCGGGGACCGGCAGACGCGCCGACCCGCTGCCGCTCCCGCCCCGCCCCTCCGGGGGTCCTCGGGATTCCTGGGGCCACGGCCCGGGCGCCCGGGGAGGGGGCGACCTCTGGAATTGATGGGGCGCCCGCGTCACCAGCCGGGGCTGGAGGGCTCTCCTGCCGTCAAGGGCACGCAGGAAGCGCCCGCCTGGTGCGGCGCAGCTTCTCGGGTCTGTGCATCTCAGAGGATGTCCCGCCGCTTGGGGGAGGATACCGACCGCCAGGGGCCAGGCCTACAGCCTGGTGGGCCCCTGGGTCCTACTCCCTTTCTGTCTTCCCTCCTACCTCAGCCTCCGCTCTTGTCTGTCCTGGATGCAAATTTATGCTGCAAAATCTGAGCGCTGAGGTCTGGAAACCTGAACCCCAAGGCCACTGGGAGGAGGCCTTGCCTGCTGCCCCGAGAGCCCTTTCCAGATGCCCCATCCCACATCTGGCCAGGGATGCACTGAAACCTTTTTTTTTTCCCCCTAGTCTGACTTTCCAAAGAACTGTTCTCAGATCTCCACTAACTACTTGCTTCCCTGGTCTCCTGAGCCACGGACTGTAGTGTGGGTCCAGACTCCTGGCCTCCACAAAGCTTTTGGGAGAGAGGAGGGTGGGAGAGGCTCCTTGAACTCTTTCTGCGCCCTTTCCCCACTAGGCGACCAGAAGACCCATGTCTGGGGAGAGGCTGGAACCTTCAGACCACACTTTCTAGACAAGCTCAGCAGGCTTCGTGGCTTGAACTTCTCCCGGAAATGTGACACTTCCTAATCTTAGGCAGCCAGAGACCAGTTGCATTCTTTTTCACGGTCTCCCCAGGATTCAGGCGGCAACCAGCAGCCTCTACAGTTTGCAGAGCACTGGACGGGGAGTCAGGATGCCTGGGTTCTAGATCTACGGCAGTGCTAAGTCCCTGCGTGACCTTGGGTTATGACCGTCTCCTTTTCTGGTTGTCTGCGTCCCTCCCTTGTGTTGATGGTGTTGGTGGTCCCTTGGGGTGGGATCTTGAGCCTCCAATGGAAGGTGTAGGCAGGTGGGCGGGGCTGAGTCTGGTGCCCCTTGGTGGGCGGCTGGGGAGAACTGTCCAGCTGCTCGAGTTCCTGCACACTTGCTGTCAACACTGTCTCCCTCGGCTCTGCCCTGGACGGCTGCCCTTCCTGGAAACCTTAGGACGACGCCACTCGGGCTGCCCCCTCCCTGTGAGTCAGCTCCTTCAGTCCACAGCCCTCCGGCTGGCTTCTAAGGAGCAGAGGCTGTGTCTCCTGACCGGCCATCTCTTGCTGCATGGCCCTCCGTGGACCCTTCAGCAGTCCCCGCTGTCCCCGCCCCCGCCGTCCCAGCCCCCAGCCAAGCTGTTCACGTGGACGTGCTGGGCTTCTGTAAAATTATGTCAGCCCCCAGGCTCAGCTCATTCCAGGGGCCTAATTGGAGAATCTGTTTCCCTAGCTGAAGGATCCTTATGTTTTACTGGTGGGGAAACTGAGGCCAGAGAGGGTCACTGAGTGGCCTAAGGACACACAGCAAGGCAATTGGCAGAGAGAGACCCCCTGCTGGGTCTGCTAACTTGGAGTTCAGTGACCCTCATCCGTGGAGCCCTTCCCCGCTGCCCAGGACCCAGCCCTGTGAAGTCCCACCCATCTGGGCCACAGACCATGCCCAAACACTGACCCCCGTGGCAAAGGCAGGAACCTCAACACAGGCCCATTCTCCCTCCTTCCTCCAACTCTCCCTGCTAGACATCAGCTTGACACCCTCTCTGGGCCAGAGTCCACCCAGTCAGAGCACCAGACGATGTTACTGGGGCCGACCCGCCAGCCCTCCATAGCCCTTCCTCCTGCCTCCTCTGCCCACTCATGGGCCTCCTGTGATGGCATCATCAGAGTCCACAGACACCTGGCTCCACCCCTCTCGTTCCAAGGTGGGGAACCTGAGGCCCAGCCAGGGGGAGGGATTTATCCCAGGTCACACCAGGAGTTCAGATGGAGAGCCGAGGAATCCGGACTCTCAGACCTGGACTCCTCAGTTGCTGACCTTTCAGTGCCCCCTCTCAGCCCCGTCTCCCTGGGGGCAGGGACGATGTGGCTGTCCCTTCCATCTGGCCTCTTCCCCACTGTATCCAACCTTCAGCCTCACTAGCTGCCACTCACCTTGGGTGGGGGAGAAGGGCTGGAACCTGCACTGAAAGCCCCGGGCAGGTGGGAGGTCCTGCAGAGAAGTGAGCCTCGAGGTGGGATGGCCACCTATATAGGCTTCTGCTCTGGCTATTTTGGGAGGTGGCGCTACCCCGGCCCCCGGCCCCCTCCCCTTCCGGTGTCAGGTACTTCCCAGCCTCGGTACTGGGTGTCTGTATCACATTCACCCTCCCTGGGCCCATCAAGCCAGGCCTATTAATAACCCCTGGCCCCTGTCTCCCTCCGGCACCCAAAATTGAGGCTCAGGCAGGGCTCTCCTCTTCCACGAAGCCTTCCTTGACCACTTTAGATGGCAGCACTGTTTCCAGCCTCCAAAATCCTGCAAGGAAAGGAAGAGAACAGGTGAGCAAATGAATAGAAGAGGAACTGTCCTCTGTGCATGGGGCTGGGCTGGTTTCTTATGTGTACACCACCTCCTCCCTAAAGCCTCGCCTGGTCACTCTCACGTGGATGAGGAAACAGCACAGACACGCCAGGTGTGGTGGGAGTTCCGACTCAAAACCATGAACCTGGAGCTGGGTGTGGGCCCAGCACTTAGAGGACATGAGCTAGTGTATGGAGATATGGAGAGCCCCTTCCTGTCTTTGCATTCCCATCTCCCCATCTGTAAAATGGGCTCAATTGGGGGTCAGCTTTGCTCTATAGATGGGTTTGGGGGTCTAAGAACCCCCTGAAATTTTGTGCAAAAAAAATCACATGCAAATGTGCTCTTGTGAAGCAAAGGTTTGTAGTTTTCATAAGATTGGCAGGGGGGTCTCTGGCATGATCTGTCTGGCACTGGAGACAACCACCTAGGAGGTCATGCTTGAAAAGCATGAGTGAATGAATGAATGAATGAATTTAACATATATTTATTGAGTATCTAGTATGAACACCATGAAAGTTTCCTTCCCTCATCCCCAATCTTAAAAAGAATCTCCAGGGCACTGACATTATCTTGAGCGTGATGTGAGGTGGCCCAGCCTCTCTGCAGAGTCTGTTTGGGAGAGAAGCTGCCCTAAGTCCCTCATTGATCCCTGACCCCATGGATGGAAAGAGCAGAGGGCGGGCTGGATGGGGAAGCCGGTGCTAGAGCCTGGATGCGGGGTCCACCCAGGATCTCCTGATGTAGCAGTCTGGACTAGCGTGACAGGCATGGCAGGAGGGAGGCGTGAGAGATAGGGAACCTCTCGAGGGAGACTTTCGCAGGCTTGGGGGCTGTGGAATGCATCTGACTCTAAGTTTGTAAGCTGCTGTGGTGTGCTGCTGTGGAGGGTGGCGAGTCTGGGGGAGATGACGCAGAGCTGAGAATCCTAGGATGTTAGGGCTGAGAGAGGCTCCATCGTGATCAACTACAACCTGCTCATGTAAAGGGTTAGAAACCAAGGCCAAGGTGACAGACACAAATTGTGCAGAGCGTGGTGGGCCAGCCAGGACATCCTGTTGGATCTGGAATGCCTGAGGGACACTGTGGTGGAAATGCCCAGAGATCTACATTCTGGAGAGAGGCGAGACTGAACATAGAGTTTTGGTAGTTGTTAAGGAGGTCATGGACTGGAGGTCACGGCCGTGGCTGAGCTCTGCGAGGCAGGAATGAGACCGAGCCTTAAGGACTGGCCCTTAGGAAGATCCCTGGCTAGGATCTGGGAAAATAGTTGTGTTAAGCATGGTGTACGTTGCCTCACGCTTTCATCCTTGTACCCCCTTATGAGCTGGACATTGCTTTCCGTATGTTACTAACGAGGGAACAAGCCTAAGAAAGGTTAGGTAACTTGCCTAAGGTCACTGAGCAGGGCTAGGACTTAGGTCTCTCTGACCCCAAGGCCCTTGTTCCTGTCCCCTCTACTATCTTGGCTTCCTGATAAGACTAACAGGAGAGACACAGTAAGGTCAGAGCTCATCGTGAGTGAACCCTTGGGAACCAGGATGGCTTTCCTCAGTACACCCACGTGTCTTCTGCATGTGCCTGCGGTTAAGCAGGTCTACATGGGGTGAACTGCATTGGGAGGGCACATGCGCTGAGAACGTACTGTGTGCTCAGTGCTAAATGCGTGTTATTTTCTTTTATCCTCATTATGATCCTTGGAGGTTTAAGGAAGTAGCCTTTCTGGGAAGTTTAGTGACTTGTCCCAGACCACACAGCTCGGTGTCTCTTTCTCAGCTAGACCCTGTACCGCACTGGCCACCTTCTCAGACTGACCGTCCCCTGAGGGTTCCCAAAATGGCCCTGTCCTGCAGGTCCAAGTCCTGCAGGGAAAGGGGAGTCCACTGCCCCAAGATCTTGATCAGAAGTCCCAGACCTGAGTTTCTTTGGCTGCGGTTAGCTTGGTTTGGTCATACGCCCTCCTTGAACCAGTCACTGTCATTTAGCGAGGGCTGCATGGGCCTGGGTCACAAAGCAACTTCAAACCTGGAGGAGGCAGAATGTCCACCCCATTGGAACCACCGGAGGAGAGGGCCTGTCCCTGGACCGAGAGGTAAGGGATTTGGGTGGTCAAAGCCCATGGACTGTTCAGAGAATGAGTCTTGGAGGTGGCCCCGTGGCCCGAGAATAAAGGAGGTTTATGGCCCAAGTCCTTGGCGGGTTTGATGGTAGTATGCAGTAGGCTTCTGCAGTGATTCATTCTAGGGCCCAAATTGGCCTTTCAGGGCTTGAGATCCCCAGCCACTTCCTATCCCTAACAGGCAGCTACTCCCATCCCCTGGGGCCTCTGTTCCAAGACAACACCCCTGCTCAGTGGAATTTCCCCGTTGCTTCTGGGTTTCTTACCGCAAACAGCCAGGAGGCAGCTGGGTGGGTAGGTGGACGACATACCCCCTCGTTGACCCCGCCTCTTCCATCCTCTGGGTCCCCATACTGTGCCCGGCCTTCAGCTGGACACAGCCACACACATGTTCCCAAAGCGGATGGAAAAACCGAGTTTTCCAGATGTCAAGTCACTTGCCCAGGGTCCCAAGGCACACGGAGACCAGAGCCCAGGCTGTCTGTCCCCAGCCCCGTGCAGGGTCCAGCGCACTCCCCAAAGCCCGCTCCAGCCTCCCAGCTGCTGGAGGGGGACAGGCCAGCGCATGTGGGTCAGCAGTCTCTGAGCTGCTCTGGGCCAGGCGACGAGCATTCAGCTGTTCGCTTAACTGGTCCTCTTGCATTAGTTCTCACTATTTCCACCTGCTGCGGCCGGGAACAGGATACAGAGTTCCTCACATCCAGGGCCCCGGCAGGCTGGGCGGACACTGTGGGATCTAATGATATGTATGAGGTCAGCCCTGTGGTATGACGTGTATTAACTCGAAGGAATCTCAGCCCCATTCCTGAAAGCCAGATCTGGGGCCGGTGGCCCTGTCTTCCCTCTGGCCTCTCTCCTGTACTTAAGCGCAATTTCGCCGCTGAGACAGAGGTCAAGGGGCAGAGGGTCCTAAGGGTGGTACGGGCACACAGGCTCCCTACAGTGGCACTGTGTGACCTTGAGCTAGTTGCCTCACCTCTCTGGGACTCCATTCTTTCCTTGGGTAGCGATGCTGAAGAGAGGCCATGGAGAATACCAAATGGGTCCTGTCCAAGTAGGGGTCTGGAGGCTACGATATCCACAAACGATAGTCAGGGTGGATGGTTATCACTGTGATGAACTTGCCCTTGAGCCTGTCCCGCCAATGGATGAGGGAACCCTGGAGCGGCTTTGTGGAGGGAAACCAGGGCGGAGAACCCGAGCACCAGCACCTGACCGCCCCTGGATTTCCCAGGATGGTGTCCGAGACCAGGCTGCAGGTCCTTGCTGGGGAGGTCGGCGACAGATACTCGGGGGAGGGTGGGAGGTGCTGCAAGTGGGGTGTCCCCCACTTCCCCACCTCTAGTGCCCTCCTGGATTGGGCTGGGTTCTGGAAAGTGAGCCAGGGGTGAGCCTGTGAGCCACGGAAATTGTGGCCCTTGGACACCCGGGTATGTGTCCTTCCCTTGAAGACCCCATCCCGTCTTAGTGGTGCTCAGGGGAAACGAGGGAAGAGTTAGGTCCCTGTGCGGGCTGGAGTAATTCACGGGAGCATGGTACCCCATGGCCATGGCTGGAGTAATTCAGGGGAGCAGGACACCCCATGGTCATGGATGTGGTCATGGGAAGACTTGGTGGCAACTGGAACGGGCAGCCTCTGGGATTCTCCCTTCTTGCGTTATGCTGGGTGATGCTTGTGGAGAAGCAGACAGAGGACGGTCTGCAGAGTTTTAAGAGCTCTCTTGGCTCCCAGGCACCTGCTGACATCAGGGGAGCAGATGACATCAAGTCTCAAGCCCAGCTTGGATCAATACGGCCATCTGAGGTTAGAAAGGCAACGGGCTTTCTCACGTTATCATCTCTTCCTCAGGCACATAGGTAGCTGTGGGGGCAGATGCTGAACCCCCTTGGGTTGTGTGTATGTGGGACTCTGGGCCAGCCCTTCTGACTTAGGATGGTCAGAGCCCAGCACTCCCCTGGGGGACCCCCAGGGTCTCTAACTATGCGCACGTGTGCTTTCTGGCATCCCACATCTTTGTGCCAAAATCAGGCAAGTTCTAATGTTCTAAACTCTCCCATAGCCAATGGGAAAGATGAAGAACTCATCTGGAGACATTTATCTAGACCCCCGTATTGTGGGCCGAGTGTGCCGCCTGCCCCACATCCAGCTGTTGAAGTCTTAACCTGCAGGACCTCAGAACGTGACTGTATTTGGAGACAGGGTCCTTGCGGAGGTGACGGAGTTAACGTGAAATCAGTAGGGTGGGCCTAATCTGACGTGACAGTGTCCTTCTAGAAGAGGACAAGGGTGTGCACGGCACCGAGGGAGGCCATGTGTAGACACAGCTGAGGACGGCCATCTGCTAGCTTGGGAGCCAGGCCTCAGAAGCAATCTCGAACCGGCAGCCTCCAGACCTGTGAGGAGAGAAGTCTGTGGTCTACACCCACACGCCCCCCACCCCACCCAGTCTGTGGTCCTTTGCGGTGGCAGCCCCAGCTGGAGGCGCCCAGGTGTAAGGGGGGAAAGGGTCTCCCTTTCTACGAGCATGACCCAGAAGCTGGACCACGTTCTTGTGACACATCCCAGTGTCCTTTGAAATGGCTAGCTTTCCTTTCTTTTAAAAAGGTTTTATTTAAAAAGTGACGTAGACTCTTTAGAGAAGCAAGGGAAACAGAGGGGCTAAGGGGGAGGGCGGGTCCCCAGTAATCCATCACTACCCGAGTACAGCCATGCTGTCATTTCTGGAGGTTTGTGCCTTCTTGCTCCTGTGGACCATCTGCCTGGGGCTCACCCTCCGTGACTTAGCTCGGGTGCCACTGCTTCCTGGAAGCCCTCCTGGGTTTCTTCCCCCCACCTCACAGCCCTCCTAGAGCCTGCATTTACCTCCACCGCGACCTCAGCAATGGCCCCATTATTCCACGTGCTGTTTCCAGCTGCCTTGGAGGCACAGACATCAGCGTCCAGTTTTTCTCTCGGAGAGCCTCTGAGGAGAATAAATCGAACTGACATTTTTATTTTCGGTTGTATGTGGACAGTGGTTGTTCTCGACAACCTTCTCGGACTGCTCCCCATAATGCCGTCTACATCCTTTTGTTCACCTGCACTTAGGGGCACCTGCTGGTGTATAATTAGTCTTTCAGGAACTTCGGCCTCCCCTTGGGGTTCCAGACTCATCCCTGGCGCTCTCCCTTCCTCCTGACCTGAAACTGTGGCTCACATTCTGGTAAGAGCATGTGCTCTGGGGAGCAGGGACTGGATATTTGAAACCAGGCTAAGCAAACCTAGAATGTGTGGTCCCCATATGTCTTGGCATCCCTTCAGACTCTTGGAGGGAGGGTTGATATTGGTGGCACCTAGTGCGAAAGTCCTTGGTGACACGACCTGTGTGTTTTAAGGACGTGGCTGAACCCTTGCTTGCTTTTTCTTATCAAATATTTATTTCTTCCATCCTGATTCTGGGTCAGATTCTTTTGGAAAAAAAAAAATTAAATCGCAGAAGCTGAATCAGTTTGGAAACAGGATGGTTCCCATCTTGCTCCAGGACTGTAGACTGATCCATAGATGGTGATGGAGAGGAGAACTGAGGTTTGAAAAATGACAGTGATGGGACTCGGGAAATAAACAGGTGGGCAAAGGGAGACAGGGAAGGACTATGGGTTGGAAATACAGGAGGGAGGGTCCTCCCTCTCCCCTTTCCTCCTCCTCTCCCCTCCCTCTCCCCTCCTTGTACCTGTCCTCTCTCCCTCTCCTCCTCCCTCTTCTTCCCTCCTCTCTGTCCTTCCCCTCTCCCTCTCTCCTTCCCCTCTCTTCTCTCTTCCCCTCCATCTCTCTTCCCTCCCCCTTCACTCCTTCCTGTCCTCACTCTATCTCTCCTTCCCCCTCCCTAACCCTTTCCTGACCCTCCCTCTTTCTTGGCTGGATTGCTCCTTTCCTTTCTCTGTCCTCGGCTGGCCTTTCTTCTCTGGGACTCTCAATCTCGAGTCTTGGTCTTGTTGGGCTATGGAGAGAGTGGGAGTAGGAAGGGGGGAGTGCTTAGTGACCAATGGATGGATTTGTCCCCCCCCCTTATATTGCCTTTTTTTTTCCCAATTGTGAAAAGAACACATAACAAAGTCTACCATCTTAACCATTTTCCAGCGTACAGTTAGGCGAAAGCTGAGTGAGGACTCACACCCCAGCCCGTGCTTCGCCTCTGGGCCCCTGAAGGAGGCTAGGACTTCTGGAAGGGAAGAGCCCAGGCTCCTGCGGGAGATGTTGGGTCATATTTAAACTGCGGTCAGAGCTCTGCTCTTCCTCCTCACCTAGAAAAGTTATAAAATAGGAAATGAAGCCTGAAGACATGACGTTAAGTGAAGAAGGCAGGCACTAAAGGTCACGTGGTGTGTGATTCCATTTATATAAAACATCCAGAAGGGGTAAATCCACAGGGACCGAGATCTGGTTGGCGGTGGCCAGGGGCTGGTGAGAGGCAGGGCTGGGGGGTGCCTGCGTAGGGGGCACGGGGTTTTAATAGAGGGTGACGGAAATAGTTGGGGGACAGCTAGAGGGTGTGGTGGTGTAACACTGTGAAATTACAAATGTGGCTCAATGGTTCACTTTAAAGTAGTTAATTTCTGTTATGTGAATGTCACCTCAGTTAAAAACATTTTTTTTCCCCGCAAGATTATTAGTAAGTCTTGTAGCTGGCCAGATATCAGACGATGATTGTTTTTGCTGATACAGTCGTGGAAGGCACGCGCAAGGGAGACATTACCTTCAGTCCGCCGTGAAGGATCACCCGGACCACAGTCCTGATGGCTGGTAGAAAGTTCTAGAAGGGACAGTTTTCTTCTCTGGACATTTTCTTGTTTTTTTCCTCTCTTGCAGGCTCCCCACACCTGCTGCTCAGCCCTCATGGCTTAGTTCAGGCATCGCCTCTTTCCAGAAGCCCTCCTTGATTCCTTCCCCTCAGTTACCTGCCACCCACATGTCCCCCTACAGTTACTTTGGTCATTACTATGGAGCAGTTGCCCTTGACTTGTCTGCTCCCATCCTGTCTAGGAGCCCGTTGAGGTCAGGGACCTTGTAGAGGCAGAGTGGAAAGAAAACTATGTCGTACAGCCTGGAGTCACATCGACCTGGGTTCCAAACCCTCCTTGGCCAACTTAGTGGCTGGGTGACCTTGAGGGACCGTGCTTAACTTTCAGGAATGTTAGTTTCACAACCCAAACGACGAGGATCATATTTCCTTTATGGGGCTGTGCCAAGGAGTCTGGTATGTCCTCTCATTCCATGTGAGACTTTTAATTCTCCCCTCCTCTTCCCCCTGCACCCCCCCTTATTATTATGATGTTGTTTTTGATTTTCCCATAGTCTCAGCCCTATTTCCGAACTACTTACTGACCACATGGACTATAGAAGGGGCAAAATAGTGTCCAGGAGGAAGGGTGGCGGTGGTGCAGGAGGGGTGAGGAAGCGAGGGGGTGCGTCCCGGGCCCGAGGGTGTGGGGACCGTGATGCCCACTGCTGTCACCTGGTGGACGGGAGAGGATATCTCAGCTGAGCGGCTGGCTCTAGCTCTGTGATCCGACCAGAGACTTGCCCTCTCTGAGCCCCGAATTCGGAACAGATTCTTCAGTAAGAGAGCTTTCGAGGACCCCAGCCTCCTACCCAAATTCTTAAAATGAGTCGCAGATAAGCAAATAAGGAGACTTCTGTTCCTATTGGCATGGCTGGTGCCTGGTCTTGTCGGCGGAGGGGTGAGTGGGCAAGGGGCAGGGGAGGTGGGAGGCAGGAAGAGATGCCCCTCCTTGAATTCGGTCAGACCACAGGTGTGGGCCCAGTTCCTTCTGATTGCCAAGGGTAAGAAGTCGGGATGTGACAGGATTAGTCTCCAGGGCCAAGTAAGAGTCAGATCTCATAGTTGAGTGGTCTTGGAGCAAGAGAGTAGACAGGGATCCTCCTCTCCAGCTGTGGAGCAAAAGGCTCCCCAAGGACTCTGAATTCCAGGGCAGGAGTTGAATTAAAGTCTTAGGTCTACCTCAGAACCCAAGGAAATGCTCCAGCCATTTGAGCTCGGTTTCCACATCTGTCAAATGGGTACAGTCCAGCCACTCGAGCAGACTCCTGTCTGAGTCTCAGTTTGGTCCCTTGCACAGGTGACTTGCACACGCTTCGTCAGCGCTATTCCCCTCCCTTCTCTCTTGCTCCCTGGTAATCGCTTACCCCTCCAGACCTCAGTTTCCTTATTTGGAAAACTGGGGAGGCATCCCATTTTGGGAAGCTGTAAAGACAGAGGTGGGACCCCTCAGTCCCTTGAGCCCCTGAAGTGCTCAGTTGGGGGCTGAGGGGGGGGTGCCCCTGCCCTGGGGGATATTCACTCTTCCCTTGGCAGCCCTCCTGGTCTGTTCCCCGTTCTCTGACAAAAATGGGAGCGCCAAGCTCGGCTCAGATCTCACGCATCTCCTGTGAGGCTCCCGCAGAGGTCTGCGAGCCGACCACCCATCCCGGGCTTGAGGAAGGAGTCTCCTCCCTCTGCTTCCCCAGGGCCACATCTGCTGTATTAGACAAGACAGACCCCGGAGCCTTTCTTTCCACGAGGGGAGAGCTGTCCGAAGGTCTCCAGGAGGCATTCACCAGGCAAAACACCTAGGAGAGTGTTTCTGTCTTCGGGGAATGTACAGACGAGTTACAATGCAGATACTGTGCGTGCTGTCGGGAATAGATGTGGATGCCTGTAACTTTGTACATGTATGTCAATATGTGTATACCTCCCGGTGTTTCTTTACTATAGTCTATAGTTCTATATATGTTCTATAGTCCAGGTCACTGCCACGTCTTTGTTAGACCATAATGGTAAATAGTCACCAAGTCACACACACACACGTGAGGTGGTGATATTCATACGTGGTGCTAAACCTGGATGTAATTCCAACCACTTTGCATTTTTCAACTCATTTAGCCTCTAGTGTTATCACTGTTTCCCTTGTATAGCTAGACATGCAAAAGCATCAGAGAGGTGAAGTGTCTTGCCCAACATCACACAGCAGTTGAGTGGCAGAGCTGGGATTTGAACCCAGGCAGCTGGCCCCAGAGCCTGTGCTCTTCAACCTCTACTTTCTTTTTTTTTTTTTTTTTTAAGATTTTTTATTTATTTATTTGACAGAGAGAGATCACAAGTAGGCAGAGAGGCAGGCAGAGAGAGAGGAAGGGAAGCAGGCTCCCCCCTGAGCAGAGAGCCCGACACGGGACTCGATCCCAGGACCCTGAGATCATGACCTGAGCCGAAGGCAGCGGCTTAACCCTCTGAGCCACCCAGGCGCCCCCAACCTCTACTTTCTTGACACTTAACGTCAGCAGCCTCTGATTAGCGGAATCAAATCTGCCTGCAGAATCAGCCCCTCCAGCCACCCACCACCCCCTCTGAATCGACCCTTCTTCCCCTGCTTAAAACCCTCCAGGCGTCTCCAGTTGCCTCTGGGGTGGCAGTGAAGCCCCCCGGGTAGGTTGTGTTGTCCTCCCCGACCTCATTTTTAGAAACATGCATTTGAGATCAATGTCTCTGTCTTTTTTAGTATAAAACCTCCTTTATAACATCAGAATCATTCCCAAGCCAAGTATGCTGGCCGTTCTACTTTTAGTCCCCACTAATTGAGAAAACATCTACCAACAAAAAACTACCACGAATTCAATAGTACTTTTAAATATATTTAAGATGGGGCGCCTGGGTGGCTTAGTGGGTTAAAGCCCCTGCCTTTGGCTCACATCATGGTCCTGGGATTGAGCCCTGCATTGGGCTCTCTGCTCAGCGGGGAGCCTGCTTCCCTCTCTCTGCCTGCCTCTCTGCCTACTTGTTATCTCTGTCTGTCAAATAAATAAATAAAATCTTTAAAAATAAAATAAATAAATATATTTAAGAAATTGTTATATGTGATATATATATATTTCACTTTATAAACCAGGCTGGATTCAGACATAAATTGTCAGACTTTTATAATAAATCCTTGGACTCAAAGATCCTTAGCTTTCAGCCTAGAAACCACTTTTTCTCCCACTCTTCCAAGATCTCGCAGGTTCCTGAGGTGTGTTTGAACATGCTGATCCCTTGTCCTGGATCAACTTGTCCTAAGGACCCGGCTCAAGTGTTGCTTCCTCTAGGAAGTCCTCCCTGATTCATCACCCCACCACTGCCCAGCAAATAGCTCTGTTCCATCGATTCTGCACCAGGACGGATTTGCTATCATTGGTCATGTTACACTGTCTTGTCATTGTTTGCTTGCAAACAGCATTGTGGAATTTGGCCACAGAGCCCCAGAGCTTTGGCATCTGTAAGATCCAGATTCCTCTCTTGTCTGTAGCATCTTCTAGCTTTGTGAACTTGGACAAATCCCTTTACTATTTCTGAACATCAGAATGCTCATGCCACCTGTCTTCCCAGCATTACCTAACTCTTGGTAACAGAGCCGTCCTCTTCTTTCTCCCTCCCTCTCTCCCCTTCCTTCCTTCCTTCCTCCCTTCCTTCCTTCCTTTCTTTCATCCTCCCTTCCCCCCTCATTCCTTTCTTCCATCTCCCTTTCCTTCCCTCCTTCTCTCCCTCCCTTCCTCCTTTCCTTCCTTCCCTCCCCTGGTTTTAAAATAAGACATCCATTCCATGGGGTTTGATATGACTACAGCAGGGCACCTGTGTTCCAGACCTGGTCCATAAAAGGGCTCCATCCCCGGGTCACAGTGACTGGTTTAAACATGGACATGTGGCTCCAGACAAATTAATCCATGGCTCTTAAATTCATTCTTTTCCATGGAAGGGACACGTCTTGTTTCCACTTACATTTCATTGGCCAAATCCAGTTATGTGGCTGTAACTTCAAGAAGCAGGAAATGCAGTCCTCCCCTTGGCCTGAAGGGGAGGAGAATCAGAAGTACAAGTGAGGGTGGTGTTGAGCGTCTGCCTTTGGCTCAGGTCATGGTTTCGGGGTCCTGGAATTGAGCCCCACATCGGACTCCATGCTCAGCGTGGAATCTGCTTGTCCCCCCTGCCCCTCCCCCTGTTCGGTCTCTCTCTCAAATAAATAAACAATCTTAGAGAAAAAAAAGAAGAAGAAGAAGTACCAGTGAACAGTAAAGAAATCTACTCTTTCATTCCTGGGGCACTCCTTCCAGAGGGACAAGGCCATGTTCCCATATGGCCACCAGAGGCTCACACATGTGTGATGGGGGGAAGGGGACTGTTCTCAAGGTCAGGGAGCCACCGCACTAGATGCTTATGATAGACAGGCAGGGCGCCAATAGCTATACCTTTCACGTTAGCTCTGGGTATAGCAAATAACGGAGAGGATACCCCATGGTTCTCATTGTAAAAAGAGAGAAAATTAAGACTCCAGTGAAGTGACCTGCCCAGTTCTCAGAGTTGGGTTCATTTTTAGTAAAAAAAAAAAAATAAATAAATAAAATAAAATAAAAAATAAAAAATTAACAGGTAAGAGACAAAGCTTGTATAGCAAAATGGTAAGGGTCGCTTCTCAGCAGTGGGTGTGTGGCGTCACCATACAGTTCTTCCCACTTGTCTGTATGTTTGCAAACCTTCACAATAAGATGTTGGAAAATATTAAACTTAAATTCACTCTTGGAATGGTTAATGCCCTTACGCACTTCAAACTTCAGAAGGTACAGGAGCTTTAACCGTGTGCCTCTCCCTTCTTCCCTGCCCCAGGCACCCAGTTCCCTCCCCGACCAACCAGTCTTCCCACCTTCTTACGTGTCTTTCAATAGCTATTCTACGTCTATGCAACAGCAGTATCGACAGATACAGGCTGTCTCCATTTCTGTTATTGGGCAGGTCACTGTACACAGGAACACGCATCGGGGACTTCTTCTAGGCCAGCTAAATACTTGGACCATATTACCTTATTAAATTCTCATAAACAGGGACACCTGGGTGGCTCAGTGGGTTAAGCCTCTGCCTTCAGCTCAGGTCGTGATCTCAGGGTCCTGGGATCGAGCCCCGCATCGGGCTCTCTGCTCAGCAGTGAGCCTGCTTCCTCCTCTCTCTCTCTGCCTGCCTCTCTGCATACCTGTGGTCTCTGTCTGTCAAATAAATAAATAACATCTTTAAATTCTCATAAACAACCTTGTAGAGGAAGCATTACAATCCCCATTTAATGGATGAGGAAACTGATGTCCAGAGAATTTAAGTGAACTGTTCTAGATCCCATGACTAATAAGGAGGCAGCATTAGGATTTAAACCTGGGTCTTTCTGACCCCAAATCCTGTGCTATGAGACATCACGTGGTGACAGAGCCGTGTGGCACCTATGAGGTGTTCTAGTATCTTGTCCACGGGAAGGAGCGGGATAGTCTCCTCAGTGAAGCCACCAATGAGCACGTCCCTCACCCTGTGACCCGGGACCTGCTGATGTTAGGAGGCTCCAGGGCGTTCTGCTAATTTTCATTAAGAATCCTTCCCAAGCAGTGTCTCCTGGAATGGAAATAGATGTGTAACTGTGACGTCCGACTGAGCAGGTATAACGAGAAGCAATTTTTCTCCCCTGACCCAGCCAATGTTGTGGGGCTCATTCCTGCTCTGTCCCTAGAGGAAATCTTCTCACTCAGAGATTAAAAAAAAAAAAAAAAAAAAAAAAAACACAAAACCCAAAAAAACAAAAAACCAAAACTCTCTCCAGCTGGTAGCCACCCTGAATCTGTCAACTCAACAACTAGCATGTCCTGTTTTATTTAATAATCAAAACAACAAGCTTCACGCTGAGCTGAAATTCCAACCCTCCTCTAGCTAGAGTGTGCTGTGGCAAAGGGGGATAGGATCCACCCTTCTTCTGGTTCCTTGCTTTTTGCCTTTACCACTCATCTACCACTTGCTAAGAATTGAAGGTGGAGGGGCAGGAAACTTCTTACCACTCTGGCACTCTTGGGAACTGGTGTTGGCTCTTTCCAGCTTGGGCAGGTGTTCAAAGCTGAGTCTTTTGGGAGACCTTTTATGTGGGTTTTTTGGAGATGCTCACTCCAATGTGGGTGGCGCCTGTCAGGAAGGAGACTGAAGATTCCCCTGGGTGTCTGGGGATCCCTCCAGCAGCGTTCTGCTGAGGCCCTTTCACCCATCAGGGCTGTGGCCAATGGCAGGATCTCAAATGAGCTCATGCTGGCTCGCTCTCCTACATGACTACTTCTGTAGAAGATAAACTCCCCGGAGAGCCCAAGACTTTCGGCAGTGGGGAGTATAGTTCCTCGTCCATTAGAGTCCTATACCCTGTTGTTCCTGGCCATTTCAAGACATCAGATGACCATCCAGGGGGCCATGTGTATCAGGAATCTTGGGTCAACCTTTCCCATTGGTCGGCTGGGAGCTTCTCAAGCACTCCGTGCTGAATTGATCTACAAAGATAACCACCAGTAATTCCTCCCATCTGGATGGGAACACCATTGACCTCAGCAAGAGGACCATATTACCATATTACCCTATTAAACTAGTCCTAGTCCTCTCCTCCTTTGATGAATGGAGATGAGCATGTGACTCCCTTTGATGAGTCAAAAGGGTCCAGAGGAACTGTGCAAGTTTTGGAGCCTGGAGCCGAAGACTGTGTGGCTTCATCTTTGCTCTTTTGGGAGCCAACCCATGTACAGAAGATCAGGCTAGAAAGGCAAGGGAAGCGAGGGCAAAAATGAACTATTGGGACTTCATTAAGATCAAAAGCTTCTGCACAGCAAAAGGAACAGTCAAAAAAAATCAAAGACAACTGACAGAATGGGAGAAGATATTTGCAATGACCCTACAGACAAAGGGCTATATCCAAAATCTATAAAGAAACTTATTAAATTCAACACCTGAAGAACAAATAATCCAATCAAGAAATGGGCAGAAGATATGAACAGATATTTCTGCAAAGAAGACATCCAGATGGCCAGCAGACACATGAAAAGTGCTCGACATCACTCGGCATCACGGGAAACACAATCAAAGCCACAATGAGATACCACCTCACACCCGTTAGAATGGCTAAAATTAACAAGTCAGGAAACGACAGATGTTGGTGAGGATGCAGAGAAAGGGGAACCTTCCTGCACTGTTGGTGGGAATGCAAGCTGGTGCAACCACTCTGGAAAACAGCATGGAGGTTCCTCAAAAATTTGAAAATAGAGCTACCCTATGACCCAGCAATTGCACTGCTGGGTATTTACCCTAAAGATACAAACGTAGTGATCCGAAGGGGCATGTGCACCTGACTGTTTCTAGCAGCAATGTCCACAATAGCCAAACTATGAAAAGAGCCTAGATACTCATCAAGAGATGAGTGGGTAAAGAAGATGTGGTATATATACACAATGGATATTATACAGCCATTGAAACCCCCAAATCTTGCCATTTGCAATGACGTGGATGGAACTAGAGGGTATTATACTAAGCCAAATAGGTCAATCAGAGGGGGACAACTATCATATGATCTCTCTGACTTGAGGAATTTGAGAAACAAGACAGAGGATCATAGAGGGGAGGGAGGGAAAATGAAACAAGATGAAACCAGATAGGGAGACCAAATTTAAGAGACTCTGGGTCTCAGAAAACAAACTGAGGGTTGCTAGGGTGGAGGAAGGTGGGAGGGATGGGGTGACTGGGTGATGGACACTGAGGGGGGGGGAATGTGTTATGGTGAGTCCTGTGAATTGTATAAGACTGATGAATCACAGACTTGTACCTCTGAAACAAATAATACTTTATATGTTAATTAAAAAAAATAACAGTATCCTAAAAGAAGGAGGGAAAAAGAAGTTCAGGCTAGACTACTGAGTGATTAGAAACCACACAAAAAGAGAGAGGCTGGGCTGGCCCCCCACCATTCCAAGTATTTCAGCTGAATGCAGCCACATAAGGGACCCCCTGTGGGACAGAAGCTGCCCAGCAAAGCCCAGCTGAGCCACAGAATCACAAGACATCATACATTGTAGTTTCAAGCCACTGATTACAAACAGTAAGAAACTGACCATAGAAATTGGTACCTAGAAGTGGGCGTTGCTGGAACAAACCCCAAAAAGACATGGCATTGGCTTTGTGCCTTGGAGGCAGGTGGAGCTGGGAGGGGAGGGAGGAGATGGGTGGAGGCTACCAGATGAGCCAGAAGCTTGCTCCTGGAGGGTTACAGAAAGGAGGCACTTGTATGTAGCAGCAGAACTTTTAGCAAGATTTTTGTCTCCAGTGATAGGGATGATGCAAACATAGCTCCTGAATTTGTGGATCCTCTAAGGAGGTTTCAGGCAGAATGAAATAAGGGGCAATTGGCTTCTTTTAGCCATAGAAAATAAGGTGTTTCAAGAGAGAAATAAGTGAAAGAAAGAACTATTCACTTTTCAAGTAGAATTTTGAGGAAACTGAGGATCCAGGATAGTCTCTGCAATCTGCAAAAAATTTTCAACATAAAAATAGTCTCAGAACAAAGATAGAATACAGGAAGTTGCTGCCATTAAAATACGGCCTCAGGATAAAGATCCTAATGAAGGCTGTAGGACCTCTTTTAAGACTTTTGAAACATTTAAGTTGTTCCTCATAGACCCTCCCAGATAGTCAAAGGGTTTTGCAAATCTTAAGGGGGTTTTCCCCATGTAGCCCTCCATGCTCTTAGTAGGAGAAATCTGCCTTGGAAGGAGCTTTGGCTGGGTCTCTTACGGGTACAGAGTAAATCCCAATAAGATTCATGGGAAACGTGAAGTTTTCCAGGAAAGAGGTTGACGAAAGAACCACCAGCCTGGACTCAAAAACAGTATAAGCTAAAAAGAGGTGTTCGGGAGTCTCAGTTTTCTAGAGCTGGGAAGCAAGCTGAGAAACTTTGTTGCAGGTGTGGGCTACTTCTAGAAAAGGAAAGGTGGCTCAGAGAGTATAGAGCTAAGAGCTCCAAGGGCAGACCAAGGGCCAAGGAAAATGTGGATTAGGGAATCACTCCCTAGTGAGGTAGCCTTTCCTGCCCTAGGTTAGCAGACAGTGGTAGCATGCGCCCAGCTGCATATCTAGATTTTCTATGAACCAGTGATCACTGCACATTTCCCTCTCCCCAGTTTTGGATGGGGCTATTATGGTTCCTTCCTTGCTGTCTCACTATTGTATGCTGGGTGTGTGGGGCGATGCGGGGAGGGGGTGGCAAGGAAGTTGTATTTTTGGTTCACAAGCCTCTGAATCAAGAAGAAAAACTGAACTTGAGGAGCTGCCCCTGAGGGTCTTCCTCTGCACCTGGATCTGCTCGAGACCATGAGAAAGACCTCGAGACCACCAGAGCCTGATGTCAAAGTGAGATGAGAATTGGGGGTCCAGGGAGGGAGGGATATTTCTGGCCAGAGGGCAGACTAGGGTGGATTAAGGATAGTTGAGAATTCTTTGTGTCCCCTCTCACTAAGAAACAGAGTCTATCTCCCCTCTCTTCGAACCTGGGCTGTTCTGTGACTTGCTTTGACCAACACAATGCAGCCGAATGCCAGTCACCATGTGTAAGATCTGATGACTCTGCTGGATGGAGTGACAGGTCCTGGAGGATGAGACACATCAAAAGCAGGAGAGAGAAGCCCAACCTGCCTCCAGCCCTTCCACTTTCTCTCTGTGGTGTCAGATGTACTAGCAAAACTACCCCGGGACCTAGAGGCCTTGCTGAAGTGACTCAGCCAGCCAGCACCCTGTGGGGCAGGGATGAGCTGTTCCTGCCCAACCTGCCCAGTTGCAGAATCATGAACACATGAATAGTTGCTGTTGTTTTAAGGCACTAGATGTTGGTCTGAACAGTTACTTGGCAATAAAAAGGTGACACAGATGTTGGTACCGGAAGTGGGATTTGAACTCATGAGAGAATCAGTTCTACTGGCGACATCTGCCTAGCAAGAGACTTTCAAACTGCTGTGGCCCCTGGAATGCTGTGCACCTTCTGTTTTCTCTCTTCTCATTAATGAAAGTGTCCACTGCTATGATCTTATCCCCATCTTATCCCCCATTCTGTATTGGGTGTGTGTGGAGAGAAGACGGGGGCCAGTAAATGATCCTGTTCATCCTTCAGTCACCAGATCAAGAAGAGATCCATCTGAGGAGAATTATCTGCCTCTGGGCCTTGACTGGGTGCCCAGATTGAGTGACATTTTGAGGGGTCTTGGAAGGGAGTGCGTATATTGTCAACTTCCAGAGGGAAGACTGTGGTAGATTATCTCCAAAGATGGCCACCAACAATTTCTGCCATCCTTGCACGTGCATGTCACTCCTCTCATCAAAAGGAATCTATTTCTCCATCCCCTTGACTCTGGGATGTCCTTGCAACTTGTCGACCAACAGAATGGGCAGAGGTCACCCTGTGAGAGTTTCAGAGCTGAGGCAACAAGATATCTTGCAGTTTCCACCTTTGCTTTCCTAGGATCCAGCCACCATGTAATGGAGCTTGAGTTAAACCAATGAATGATGAGAGCCCATATGGAGAGAAAGTGGGAGGGAGGCCCAGCCCATCTGCCTTGCCCCAGCTGATGGGCCAGACTTGTGGAAGAAGCCATCTTGGCCTTGTACTTACAGCTGCATTCCCAGTTAAGTGTGGCCATGTGAGTAGCCCCAAATGACACCACATGGAGCAAAAGAAAAATCCAATGACCGAACCCAGAGAATCATTAGGAATAATAGATCATTTTTTTTTTGTCTACAACCATACCACCCTGAACGCACCCGATCTTGTTTGATCTCGGAAGATAAGCAGGGCCAGGCCTGGTTAGTACTTGGATGGGAGGAATAATAGATAATAGATCATTTTTTTTTAATTTAAATTTTAGTAACATTCAGTGCAATGTTGGTTTCTGGGAGTAGAATTCAGTGATTCATCAATTATATATAATACCCTGTGCTTATCACAACAAGTGAGAAATAGTAGATCATTGAAGGTTAAGTTTTCAGTTGGTCTTTTCCAGAATAATAGTCAACACACACTTCAACAATTCCTGTTTGCGGTTGGGACACATGGGCCTCCAATGACTTCCTCTAAAGAAAAATCTACAACCTTCAACTTCTCCATCTTTCTGACTTTAACCCCTTTATAGCTTTCAAGAAGATAAGCCAAGAGTCACAAAACTGTTTTTTGGCCCTCTCATTTCTCTATAAGGTCAGCATAAGGGATCAAGTGCGGGGGTTGGCAAACTATAACCTCAATCCAGCCAACCACCTCTTAAAAAAAAAAAAAGATTGTGAGCTATGGTTGACAAAGCTCAAAGCATTTGCTGTCTGGCCCTTGAAGAAAAAAAAATTGCCAATCTAGAATCCCACACTGGAATGTGATATTGGACAACTCCTGTCTGGGGCCCTCAGCTAAAACTTAGATGAAATACCTCCTGTTTTTCTGTTTCAGATGTTTCATGAGCACAGCCTTCCATGGCCAGATGAGAGAAATACACAGTGGAAAATCACTTCTCTCTAAGAAGGCAAGAAGAAGCCTGCAATACCCTGTTTTTCTGAATGTTCCGGAACTTTTTTTGCTGGAGCGTCTTTCTGTGATTTGACACACTTGGCAAAATCCTATTTCCTGATACAAACTATGGAGGACATACAGGAAAAATGCCACAGAGCCAGGCTGAATTCTCAATCCTAGCTCTTCTTCTTGACCTTTCTGCCTCTTTTCTCCTTAGGGTGCTCTGGCTGGTTGGCCATCTGGTCATAAATAGTTTAGCAAGCCTTTTGGTTTTCAACAGCATTGGGGACTCTTCTAGAAGCATCTTATGGGACAATTTCCGGTCATACACAGTTTAATTCATACTAGGCTGTGAGAGACTGCCAGTTCTCTGGCAGAGGTGAGGGGGTGGGGGACCTAGCTTTCAAAGGATGTCAGGGAAGGGCAGAGTTGAATCCAGAGATGCTCACTTTTTCTCTTTCTCATCACCATCAAAGTTGCAGTTTGTCTCTCAGCACCTGTCCTGTAAGCACTCTGTGATTGTCTGGAGTTACTTCCAAGAGGATAGATTCCTTTGTGATCAGAGGAATATTTTATGCCAAGAGATAATTAATCTGCTTAGACTTGTTGCATATTTCCCCTGACACGACAGTCAGCTCTGTCAAGGGTGGTTTTCATTTCCAGCTTCTTCCTTGGATGACATTCGGAAGGCCCCGGCTGTGCTGAGTCACCGTTTCAGCTCCTGAGAACTTTCTCCTGTCGACCGCCCTCCCCATCACTACAAAGAATGTATTTGCCATGGAAATGGTAGAAGGATGCTCAGCTCTATTTGCAAAGCTAATTTCGTGTGGAGGAGGATTTGTGCAGGAAAAGAGCCGCGGTTGTGTTTCTGTTGGAATTGGGCATGAAGTGCCTTTGCACACACAGCATTTCCAGATTGCTCCAAAAAGGAAGACCTAGACATGTCAGGCATTCGCGATTTTTGCCCCCAAGAGGTGGTGTTTTCTGCAACTGGCGTAAAAATTTCCAACTCTAATTTATTGGGGCACTGTGGGTGACTCAGTGACATTTTTAGTGACCTATTCTCTCTGTATGTTCAGTGCAAGTCAAATTGTGCACAGTTTGGTGGTGCAGGTGGGGTTTGATGGTGCATTTTGGGGCTTCCCAATGGGCTCTGTGTCTGGGGGCCCTCACTCTGGGGAAATGGATGATGGGACCTGTTTCTAAGGAGCGGACTCTGTGCGTGTGGTGTGAAGGTCAGCAAACGATAGTGGGGTTCCTGGGCTGGTTCTGGCACGCCTGTCTCAGCTGCCCTTAGGGGGTCTGTACATGTCTCCTGCCATGATGGGAGAGGGAGTATACATATGTATATATTGCTCTTCCTGTGAGCCTAACAAGCTGGCACATTTGGCTCAGCTCTGGGTGTGTGGCCATCCCAACTCTGAGGCCTTCAGCCCACAGACCTGGCCTGTGGGTCTGCATGGGAAGGTCATCCCCTGCCACTCTCACTCCGTCCTTGGAGGCAAAGGAGGCATAGCTGGGGCCTAGTCCCGGGCTTCAGGGGTGAGTCTGGGCCCACACCATGAGCCTGCTGGGCCTGAGTCTCCAGGTGGGACAGAGGGGCTTCCACCCAACAGGGGAGAGGGGTGCAGGTGGAGGCCAGGCGGGCCTCATGCATGTGCCCACCTTGGAACAGGGTGGGTGGTAGGTGCCTGCGACACTGAACTAGAAGATTCCCCTTAGCAAGAATCTGCCTTTGGCTCAGGTCATGATCCCAGGGTCCAGGGATTGAGCCTGGCATCAGCCTCCCTGCTCCACAGAAAGCCTGCTTCTCCTTCTCCCACTCCCCCTGCTTGTGTTCCCTCTCTCACTGTATCTCTCTCTGTCAAATAAATAAATAAAATCTTAAAAGAAAAAAAGAAAGAATCCATGTCCCGCCTTTCTTTCTTTTTTTTTTTTTTTAAGATTTTATTTATTTATTTATTTGACAGACAGAGATCACAAGTAGGCAGAGAGGCAGGCAGAGAGAAGGGGGGAAGCAGGATCCCCACTGAGCAGAGAGCCCGATGTGGGCGCCCCAATGTCCTGCCTTTCTTGGAGTGTAGGCTGCCTTGTGGGAAAATGCAAACCAAACCCCATAAAGATAGAAATTAGACCACTTTGCTCCCAGTTTTTAACCTGCCATGATTCCCTGTCCTGAGTGGAAGGAAATTACAGTTCTTTTTTTAAGTAAATATTTCATTTATTTATTTGAGAGAAAGAGAGAGCATGAGACAGGGGGGAGAGGGAGAGGGAGAGGGAGAGGCAGACTCCCAGGCTCCCCACTGAGCAGGGAGCCCGATGTGGGACACGACTCCAAGACCCTGGGATCATGACTGGAGCCAAAGGCACATGCTTCACCAACTGAGCTTCCCAGGCACCTGGAAATCACAGTTTTTTCCCAGGACCTATACCTACCAGCATCTGGGACTCCCAGCCGCCCTCTCTCTGACCTTACCTCCCACGCCGTCCTACAGAGGGCCTGGCAGCACTGCTTGTCCCACCACACATGTGTTCTGACCTCTGGGCCTTTGCTCTAGCTCTCTGCTCCTTCTGGAACCTTCTTGCCTCAAATATCTAGACTCGTGGGGGCACCTGGGTGGTTCAGTGGGTTAAAGCCTCTGCCTTCAGCTCGGGTCATGATCCCGGGGTCCTGGGATCGAGCCCCGCATCGGGCTCTCTGCTCGGCGGGGAGCCTGCTTCCCCCTCTCTCTCTGCCTGCCTCTCTGCCTACTTGTGATCTCTGTCTGTCAAATAAATAAATAAATACTTAAAAAAAATCTAGACTCGTGGCTCTCTCTGTAATGCTTCATCTGGGTCTCTGCACAAGTGTTGCCTTGTGGGAGAGGCCTTCCCTGGCCACTGTGCCTCCAGTGGCATCCAGGCCTCCCATCCACGTCTCGCTTTCTCTTTCCTTCCTTTACTTTCTTCAAGGCTCTTCTGCTGCTCGACCGGAGATCACATATGTATTTGTGCATCAATTGCCTCTCCTCCCAGAAAGAAAGCCCAAAGGTTTCCCCAGAACAGTGCCCAGCAAAATGAAGCACTCAGTCCTTATTTGTTGGATGGATGCATCTGTGAGCTGGTGGGAGTGACTTGGGGTAAATGGCATCCTAGTGGTGGGACGATGGTGTCTCTGAGTCAAGGAAGATGCAGGGAAGGACAGGGCGAGCTTGACCCCCAGCCCTCAGGACAGAGGGCTCCCAACACTCCTCATTGAGGTGCATCTGATACACTGTGTCCGCGACTCCAAAGTTTAATTTAGCTGATGTCTTGGCTGCAAGCGAGAGCTGGTAAATTTAGTTGGAGGATTAGGGAACGTATAAGACGCATAGCTCCTTAAAAGGAACTGGATGTCAGGGGAGAAGCAAAGCCAAGTGCATCCCGAGGTTGGCCGTGAAAGGGGAGGCAGCAGCCTTGCAGAGCAGACCGCACAGTCACGTGTGCTGAAGCCTCTGTGGGGACAGCATCTCCACGTGGAAGTGACAGAGGGAGAGCCCAGGGACACTGCCCATCCCCGAGTCAGTCGCCCAGCAACCCAGAGCAATCCCTTCAACCTGCTGACAAGGAGAGGGGCCGCGTGAAAACCACGAGGCTGCGCAGAAACCATAAATAAATAGATCACCAAATGTGACTCTTTGAAAATGTGGAACTCATGCTGGGAAAAAAAAATGCCATCAATAGAGTCCAAAGCAAACAACAAAATGGAAAGACACTTATTTGCCACCCGCACGGTAGAAAAGGACCGGCTATCTCTGGTTTGCAGAAAGCTCATAATCATTGAGAAAATGATGGACAATCCAGTACAAGGAAAAGGGACCCAGGATATAACAGGAGGGGGAAAGGAAAAGAAAGACGCGGGGTCAACAAATGTATAAAAGTATGCTCGGCCTCATCCAGCAGCGAGAAAACACAAATCAAAATGAAATACTTTTTTTTTTACTCATCAGCTTGGCAAAAACTGTAAAGTGTGATCCTAGCCGGTAATGGCAACGAGAAGAGGAAACGTAAGTTTCCCTTCTAAAAGGTGATTTCCATCCAAATTAGAAATCTGCGTGCCCTTTAACCCAGAAATTCCACCACAAAATAGTTATCTATGGATATTTATAAAAATGCTCCCTTGGCATGGCTGGGTGGCTCAGTTGGTTAAGGGTCAGACTCTTGGTTTTGGCTCAGGTCACAATCTCATTGGTCATGGGATTGAGCCCCAAGTGGAGTCGGGCTTTGCACTCAGTGGGGAGTCTACTCCCTCTGCTACTCTCTCCACCCGTGCATGTGCACTCCCTCTCTCAAATAAATAAATAAATCTTTAAAAATATACATATGCTCCCAAAGGAATATTTCCTTTGGTAATATTTGGTAACAGCAAAATAAGCTATAAACAGTTTAAATTTCCATCGTTGGAAATTTAGAAGTTGTTTCTTTTTGTTTGTTTGTTTACCATATATATAATTTATTTGCATTAAAAAATGTTTATGAGGTTAAGCTAGATCACAAGGTGAGTAACCCATTTTTATTTTCTGGCTTAAAAAATAATGTATTATATATATGATGTATAATATAAAAATATTATGTATAATATGTATAATATAATATGTATATATAGTATTATGAATAATATAAAACAAAATAGAAAAACTTGCAATGGGTTTTGAGCAAGCCAAGTTCCAGACATGCAGTCTGAAGATTGCATCTGAATGATTTTGTCATCTGCTAAACTGTGTGATGATTTGGGACAAGACATACCATTTCTTTGGACCTCAGTGTTTTCATTTGTAAAATGGAGGGAATATTCCCATTCTGTATTGTGATTTTGAGTGAGTCCTTTTACTCTCTGAGACTTGGGCTTTTTATCTATAAAATATGGGTAATAATTTACTCATTTTATAAGATTGTTGTGAGTAAATAAAATAATGCATGTAAAGCATTTAATACAGCATCTAAGTATCAGGTGCCTAAGATGACAGTGGTGATGATGATGATGATAATGGTGATGATGATGATGGTGATAGTGGAAATGGTGATGATGCTGCTGCTGATGATGATGGTAATGATCCTGATGGTGATGGTGATGATAATGGTGATGGTAATAATCATGATGATCATTATGGTGACGGTAATGGTGGTGATGATGGTGATGGTGATGATGATGGTGATGATGATGATGGTGATGGTGGTTTTGGTGGTGATGATGGTGGTGGTGGTGATTGGTGATGGTGATGATGGTGATGGTGATGATTGTGATGATGGTGGTGGTATTGATGGTGGTGGAAGAGGAGGAAAAGAAGGAAGACCAGGAGCAGAGGAGGGACCAAGATGGGGAGAATGAAAAGGAGGAGGAAAGGAAGGAGCAGCTGGAGGCCACTATGTGTGGGTACTGTATATTCCTTAGCTCACACGGTTGTTCTAGGTATGCTCTGAGGTCTGCACATAAGGTGACCACTGGTGAATTTTATGATCAAGGAGATCGAAGTCAGAATTGTGACTCATCTGAGGTCACCCTCTAGGCAATAATCAAGCCAGCATTTGCCTTGTAATTTTTTTTGTGAGAAAAAGCCAACATTTAAACATGCAACCTTGAAGATCTTTTGTTCCACACCTTCCCCTAGCATCCAGCACAGTTCTTGGCACATAAGGAGGTGATCAATAAATTTTATATAAATCAGAATTTATTTCTCAAAGAATTGTTATCCCTCCAGGTTATGCTTTGGGAGTTGTTCCAAGTCCTGTGGGTCGTCATTTCTTTGCAAGTCCCAGTGGTGAAGACAGTCTTCCTTCCGGAGTGTGCTGGTTATTACGCTCTCCTCAACCCCAAACCCACACTTTTCTGTGATTCACCCTGTGGCACAGTGCCTGGGACCCTGCAAACCCATTTCTAGGCAGCCAACTGTTGTGTCTCAGGCTCTGCCACTAGTGGGCGCTAGAGAGAGACTGCAGGGTTGGAAGAGGGGAGACAGGCTTTGTTCTTCTCCTTGCAGTCCTCCTGAGGGGGGACGAGCCTCACTTCTTCACCTTAACAATGGCCCTTCATCTTCGCAGCAGCACTTGGTAACCATCTTCAATTTTTTCCAGCACTCCACAAACCCCATTGCATTCCCTCAGTGTCCCAGAGCCAGCTGGGTAGTGTCCCCTCCTCAAGAGGTCCAGATCCCAGCTCTGTGAAGTCCCCTCTCTGACCTTCTAGGTTCTAACACCTGTCCAAACAATTCCCTAAAGCAAATTCTCTGTTAAAATAACTAGTGTGCTTTCTTAATTGGAGCTGGACCCTGGCTGGTGTACAAGGTAAATTTGATTTGGGGCAGTAACTGTTCTTTGGACCTAGGTCTTAGGACAAAAAAAAAAAAAAAAAAAAAAAAAAAAAAGAAGAAGAAGAAGAATCAGATTGTCTGGTTTTTGCATTTACATCAGAAATAGGGCTTCACCATGAAGAAATGAGACGGATGTTCTCATATGACTTACTGAGCTATTTCCCACCTCCTGGTTTTGGTTTTCTATTTTTACCACCTTGACAGGCAAGGGTGTGAGCATAATGAGCCTGGAAGGTCCAGTGTCCAGAAGGCAATGGACAGACTTTCCCTCGAGTCTGAATTTGACCCCTCCCAGCACCTCCACTCTGGCCTCAAGGGCTGGGAAGGGGTCACTGACATCCTTTTAATGTTCCCAAATGAGGCCCCGAGCTCCTTTCTGCATTTATCCTTAGAGTGGTGGCATCAACCTGAAACTGTCAAAAGACTTTTAACTTTTAAACCCTAAGAGAGGACAGCTAAGAAACAAACACAAAGAGGGCATGAGTTAAAGCAATCCTGGCACAGCTCACCATCTAGAGTTTGGAACTTTCTTGCAGCCTGACCCTCAAAAGAATCCAGAGGAAGGTTGTTCTTCCTCATTAACGAGCTCTTGGACGGTGTCCCCAGAGCCAGAGTCATTTGCCACCCACGTCCAGGGGATGTGATGGTGCTGATAATGGTAAGTTCTTATATTAAGTCACTTAACCACCCTATGAGATAGACACTGTTCCTAGCCCCATCTTACAGATGACAAAACTGAGTCACAGAGAGGCTAAGTAAATTTCCCCATGTCACTCTGCTGGTAGGTAGCAATCGGGGGTGTGGACCCAGTGAATCTGGATCTAGAGCTACCCTCCTAGCCAGACTTCTGATTCTTTTCTCCAGAATGTCCCTCTTTTCCGGGCAGGTCACCCTCCATGGTGTCACTCTTGCAAACTGCCGTCGACTAATGGCTTACTTCTTCACAAGGCAGCCTAGATTTTTGGAAAACTCCTTGTATCGGGCTGGCATTTCCTTCTAGTCTCTTCCACCTTGGGTTCTTGGGATTTCCTTCTAAAGATGCACAGAATGAATGAATCTATATGTCTTTAAAACCAGCCTGAGTCCTTGTCTGAGTTTTCTCTTCTCACATGGTCTGAGATCATCCTGACCCACCACTTCCACGTAGCTGACCTTGGGCTGATTACATAACCCTCTTTGCCTCTGTATCCTCATCTGTGAAATGGGAATCACGGGAATGTACATCCACTGGGTCCTTTACACGGGAAGCCTCTGGAGCAGCGCTGAGCACACTTGGGGAAAGGTGGGCTCCTGGTTCCGTTCTGTAGACTTAACACCCCCAGTCTTTCCGACGGGGATGATTGTGAACTTGCACGGTACACAGTGTGGTTCTATGGAACCGGCCGCACATTTTATGACCCTGCCCTCTGTCTGTCCTTCTCCACTTCCCCCCTCCGTAGAATCTCTCAACCCTCCCCTGGATACATACTCGGTCAGATGTCCAGTTTGCCGGCTTCTAGGCTTGCCCTCTTTCAACCCATCTTCCCCTGGGCTTCCATGGTGTTCTCAGAGAAACACAAATCGGCCCTGGCACCAGTCCTGCTCAGCAGCTCCGTGACTGCTCCTGGGCTGCTGGATAAAGCTCAGACTCCTTACTTTGATTTGCAAGTTTCTCCTTGGTTTGTCCCCTGCTGACCTATCTGCCTCTCCTCTCCTCTCTCCCTTCTTGCTCCATTTTCGGTGAAATGAACCGTCTCTCAGATCTCTGAGCCTCCCTGATTTTAAGCCTACCTGCTTGGGGCCTAGCAGAGGGAGCCAGGTATGCAGGAGGGGGACGGGTAGACCCTGGCTGACGCTTGGGCCCGTGGGATGGTGCATAAGGTAAGGGCTCCATAAGCCAGCGTGGCCTCCATGTCAGTTCATGGCATTATTTTTTCCAGGGGTCATATTCAAAATCTGTAACCACAATCGTTTGGTCTGCAGGCCTCCTGATGGACCAGGCATTAACCCTTTAGTTGACAGATTGTGAAGAGGTTTGGGGGGTCCAGGGAGATAGAAGGGGTGGGGCATAGGCTCCAAGGAGCAGTGCTCTTTAACACAGTGGTTTAGAAGCATTGCAGTATTTTGGCAATGGTACGGCAGTGCCTGTTTCCCCAGAAAGCTCCTTCCCCATCCCTGGGCCCCATTTGCTTCCCTCTCCCCGGCTCCCCCCAGCCCTGTCCCACCTCCAGCCGATCACTATTTGGAGGCTTTTATTTTGAAGCCTGCTCCGGGTCCAGGTGACCCGTTTTTTCCAGAATTTGTCCACAGGGCTTGGAAAGTCTCCCTCCCCACATGGCACTGTGGACACCCATCTGGCCCTGTTCTTTAGCTTAAAGACCCCTCGGCCCAGGGCTGCCCACTCGGGATGAGGACAGGGGGCTCTCAGCCCGTTCTTCTCATCTTTCCCAGCTTACAGAATGCAGACAGCAGGGGGTGGCATGAAAAGTCATGATTTGACACCCGAGACCTTCATCCAAATAGGTTTGCAAACTGCATTAACCTTTGAGACAAGAGTTCAGTAATCACATCACAAAGCAAAGGGTGTTGTTTGCTCCTTGTGTGGCAAGGATGGAGCATTCTGGGACTGGACAGGACCTGGGTGACCTTGCACCGGCCTTTGGGTGTGTCCACGGGTCAGGCAGGATGCCTGTCCCAAAGAGTAAACTCCTCTGCTCTGTGTCTTCCTGTTCATCGTGGAGGGCGCTCTCCAACAGGTGGCATGCTGGGCCCCAAGCAATTCATTCTCCAATCTGAAAGATAAGTTCCTCACCTGTAAAGAGAGGCAAAATATAAAGAAAAATTTTTTTAAAAATCACATGGCCAGTTGAAAAATGGAATGTCAGTCACACTTCACTCCTGGAGGAGGTGGTAACGATGACTTCCTAGTTCAGGAAAAGGCCTTAGTTAATTTAGGGGTCATTAAAAAGGGGTAGTCTCCTGGGCAGAGTCTGGATGGAAGACGTTTACGCACATGCAAAGATAGAAACCATCTGCAGAGGAAAGGTGGACATTGGTGTCTTCTCCCTTCTGAGCTCTTGCTGACATTATAGAGGAAAAGTAGAAAAAGCATGATCCTACAAAAGTGGGGAATAGAAAGGAGGTATCAAGAGATGAGAGATTGCAACACACTTTTGGAGGGGGCTTTGTTTGGAATGATGGTGCTGTATTTAGAAAGGCTGAAGGAACTCAGCAGGCAAAAGGCACACTGGTGAGAAGGAAACATAGTGAGCCTTGAACCCCAGTGAGGTCCAGAATCAAGGGGAACTGGTGGAGGAGATGATGGTGATGGTGTGAGATGAGAGCTGACGGCCAAGGGCTTACCAGTGAGCCTCCTGCAGGAGGTTCAGTCTCTGAAGATTGTAGAGAGGAAACTCTCAGGACACCAAGGTCACTGGCATGACAGAGGGCAGGGATGAGCCATGGGGTTGAAAACAGGATACTAATTGGAAGTCTGCATCCCAAATGGTCAGAAAATCTTCCTGGTCCTCTTGTTCCCAAGGAACCCAAGCCTGTTCCTACATCCTAAGCAGAGACTGGCAGCTGCCAGACAAGTTACTGGAGAATTTCCTAGAGAAAAAGACTCATGGGTGCCATCATAATTGAAACATGGGTGCCATCATAATCCCAACAATGTAGCTGCTTTTCCGTCCTGACACAAAAACAAAACAGACATCTGTCAGACCATAAACTCTCACTTGCACTTGGAGAGCGTCTGACCAGCCTTTTTAGTACATTTGTCTCAAGTGTTAGTGAACAACCCAAGAGTATTAGACACATCAGGAAAGCTGCGGATGTGCAACAGAGACACCAAGTGAGAAAGATAAAAGAAGTGCCTGGAAAAAAACCCTGTCCCTCTAGACTGGACTCAAGAATGAATCACCTGGATCAGAATGACTCCAGTCAAACCACAGATGCAGGAGCAAAAAAAAAAAGAAAAGAAAAAAAAGAAGAAGAAGTGCTTATCATTGTATCCCACTGGAGATTTCTGGGCTTGTTTGTTACACAGCAAAAGCTGACTGATACAATCCATAAACAAGAAGAGGACACTATGACAAACGAATAATCAGAAAGCAAGAGAGAAGGCTTAGAAATTTAATATAAGGCAGCCAAAATAGGAATTTCAATGGCAGATTTAAAAAGTAGGTCACAGAACTAGTTCCTGGGATATAACAGGAAGAAATGAAGATGGAAAAGAGGAAGGGAAGGAACAGGCTAAGAGAAGCAATCAGGAGGTCTGCCATCTGACTTAGAAATTTTTTAAAAGATTTTTTATTTTATTTATTTATTTGACAGAGAGCTCACAAGCAGGTTGAGAGGCAGGCAGAGAGAACGGGGAAAGCAAGCTTCCTGCTGAGCAGAGAGCCCGATGCGGGACTTGATCCCAGGACTCTGAGATCATGGCCTGAGCGGAAGGTGGAGGCTTAACCCACTGAGCCACCCAGGCGCTCCTTAGAAATTTTTTTAAAAAGGGAGAGAGAGAGAGCAGAGAAAATTATATAAACAACAACAACAACAACTACAAACAGTCCAAGGAAACTTCCCCACACTGAAGATCCTGAGTGTCCACATTGAGTTAGGCCTATCATAGAAGTAGTAAAATGAGCAAGAAACAATCCACACATCATCATGTTAACCCAGAAGATCACAGATAAAGAGAAGTTTCCAAAAGCTTCCAAAGAGGAAAAAAAAAGACTGAATGCAATGCAGCAGAAAAAAGAACACTGAATCCTCATTTACTATAAGAAGAAACTGAGGGATCATATCTAACAGTCAATCAGTCAGTCAAAAACAGCACTATAAGCCTTTTGTTCATAAATACAGAGGAATTTAGAGGGAATCACGGAAGGCTTCCAGTAGTTCCCTTGGGGTGGGAACGAGCGGGCGGGAGCTTTTCACTCCTCCTCTTCCTTGTTGCGGTGCCTGTGCCTTTTAATCCAACACTGACCACTCGAGGAACAGAAGTAACAGGTGTAGTCAGATCCGCTGGGTAGGGGGGAGAGTTGGAAGGGAAGGCTCACATAATAGGCAATGCTTGGGGCCCAAAGACAGTGACAGCTGGCAAGCGGTTTCTTGCAGCGAGAGTGTGCAGAGCCCATCACCCTACTGGTCACCCCTTCACCTTCTGCTCTTCCCTAAAGGTCTATAAATGTGGTCCAAGGGGAGTGAGGGGAGAGCGGCATGTCCCCTGTGGGATGCTGCCGGACTCAGGGAGGCCGGGTTTGGGAGGGAGGGTGTGGCCGCAGAGGAGAGAAGGCCCCTCTTCCTCCTCTTACTAGAGGAAGGGGACTCGTGGGAAGAAGAATCAGGGTAAAGGTGCTGGAGAAGGTCTCCGTCCTGCTATTAAGTGATATGGGACAGGATGAACCTTCCTCTCTACTGCAACACTGGTCTGAGTGGTCTGAGCATCAGATGTCATCATGAGGGGGAGGCATGAAAGCAGCAACTCAGGGATCATTGTTAGGGTCCCTGGGGCTGTAGGAGCCCCCATGATAACCCCAACTTCCTCGTCTTAAGCACCTACTGTTTGCCAGGCAGATAACACCTTTCAATCCTGTGACGCCTTTCCAGGGGATGGCACATAGTCTTTCAGGAGAAACAGGGGTTGGCCGAGCAGACAGGGTGTGGGCCTCATGGGGCATCAGCAAACCGCAAACACGGACTCGAGCTGGAACAGGAGAGGGACAAGGACAGAGTCAGGCTTGGATGACAGCAAGCTGGACTGGTTCTCCGGAGAGCTGGAGAGCTGGAAACCTCACTTAGTTCTTTCCAGGAAGGGCCTCCTGCAGCCAGTGGGAAGAGAGATGCAGGGCTGAGGTGGGATGGGAAGATTGGGGGAGCAGCTCAGGCAAGACAGGAGGCTGTAGGGATGGAGCGAGGGGGCAGCTGGGGGACAGCTGGAGGTGAGACACATTCCTGGGGATTGGCTATCGCAGCCAAGTGAGGACGAGGAAGCCACGTGACCTCCAGGTCTTTGCCTTGGCTGAATGGCAGAGACAGAGGTTGCAGGAGGAAGGGTGCTCTGCAGAGCTGGGGGCATCTGTGGGTGGTGGGGGCCTGGAGGCAGTTGGATGCAGGGGCCTGGAGCACCCCTGGGGAGGGGCTGGTAAAAGGGGCACAGGAGTAGATGAAGCCCGTAGCCAGTGAGAGCCCGGGTGTATGGGGAGGGGACTGAGGAATTAGATGAAGGAGGAGCCCAGAAAGGGGCCGCCAGACGTGGAGGAGGAACTGGGGAGCACGTGGGTACAGGGAAACTGAAGCAATTGGTGGAGACAAGGGCTGGGGGAAGGGCGCCGGGGCAAGGGTGGGGTGCGCAGAGGGCAGGAGTTCTCAGGGCCTTGGGGGTGGGGTACGGGGGTGGGAGCAGATTGCCAAAGGGTGAGAGGATGAAGGGCAGTTACAGAATTTCCAGGACCTCCTGTTGCAAAGCTCTCCGGTTCCGGGGCATGCTGGCAGTTAGTGCTCCTTGTGGGCTGGGACAGAGGAAGCTCTTCCCTGAACCTGGAGGCCAGAGCCCAGAGGAGGAGATGCGGCCTGTGAGCCCATCTACCTGCTTTGCCCCCTTCCTCACGTCCTTCCTCCACCCGCCATACACACTCGTTGAGCCCATTTGGGACACTGGAGATTCACAGATGAATGCGGTAGTCCTTGACCCGCAGGTGCTCCTGGCACAGAAACCTCAGCGGGAAGGGCTTGGGAAGTCTAGAAGCCAGCTCTTATGGGTAGGGTCCCCCAATCCATGAGAGCTAGAGCTAGAGGCCACCCTCAGCCTTCAAAGAGTCATTGACGAGCTTCTGCTCCCAGCACGGGCTCCTCCTGCCTGATGGTCCTGCTTCCCTGGGGACGCCCTACCCAGGGGCTGGATTTGTGTCCTAGCGGGCTGGCTGCGTGTTGGGAAAACAGAAAGAGCTCAAATTATTTTAGCAGTGAGCACTTAATACAGGGGATTGGCTGAACAGATCTTGGAGGACTGAAAAGCAAAAGGGACATTCCTGCTTCCACTGGTGAAGAGAACAGAAGGAAGAGAGTGGGGTTATCACAACCTAGAAGCTTGGAGGAGGAACAGGTCGGGAGGGTGCTCAGCTGATGCTGGTGCCTCAGAAGCTTGGAGAAGTTTCCTCAGGGAGCTGGGACTCAGAAATTCAGACCTCCGAGGAGGTGCTTGTGAGGCTCATGCTGGGGATGTGGGAAAAAACTAGAATTGACCTCCAGGGCAGTGCTGTTGGGTACAGGGAGCAAACAGCAAGGAGTAAATGCCTTCCTCCTCTCCATCCTTCTGGTCTCCTGGGAGGAGCTACTATCGGCAGGAACGAATGGGAATCAGTCTGCCAAACAGCAAATGTGGTTTAGAGACCCAACACCAGCTCCCAAAAGCTGAGCATAGAAGGGTAGGTCTGAAGTGGAGAGGAGACAGTTTAAGAACCAGCCCAGAGGCTATGACTGCATTTAGATCCCCTCCTACCCCCCCCACCCCCGCCCTTGCGTTCACAGACCTGGAGTCTTGGAGCCAGTATGGACCCAGAACCTTCGCCCATCAACTTCCTGATACACTGGCTGGTGGAGACGTAAAAGGGTACAACCACTTTGGAAAACAGTTTCCTTCTAAAGTTAAACACCATAGGATTCAGCCCCCTACTCTTAGACCTCTACCCATGAGCAATGAAACACAGGTTCACGTAAGCCTTGATGCTGGAACGTCTGGCACAGCTTTGTTTTAATGACTCTAAACCCGGAGCAGCCCTAATGTCCATCAGTTTGTGAAAAGATCAGCAACTGTGGTCTAGCCATAGAAGAGACGACTATTCGGTCATAAAGGGACAAAGCCGTGATGTACACATCAACATCAATGAATTCCAACAGCCTGATACTCTGGGGGAAAAAGCCAGACACAAAAGACATATACTCTGTGATTCCATTTGTGTGAAATTTCAGAAATGACAAGATAGAATAATAGAAAGCAGGGCCGGGAGGTCTCGGCAAGGGGCACGAGGGATCTTTGGGGGATCATGGAAATGACCTCTATGGTGTTGTGGTTGGTTACGTGATTGTCGAGACCCACTGACCTGTATGCATTAAGGTGGTGAGTTTTACCCTATGCCAATGACACCTGATAAAGCTGATTTTTAAAAAAATAGAATCCGAAAGCTGTTAGCAGGGGGCACTTAGACTACTTACTTCCAAAGCTACCTCCTGTGAGCTACTGTCTCCTCGGCAAAGGGATCTTTAAAAAATGTTCATCGGGGGCACTTGGGTGGCTTAGTGCGTTAAGCCTCTGCCTTCGGCTCAGGTCATGATCTCAGTGTCCTGGAATCGAGCCCCGAGTCGGGCTCTCTGCTCCGTGGGGAGTCTGCTTCCCCCCTCACCTCTGCCTGCCTCTCTGTCTACTTGTGATCTCTCCCTGTGAAATAAATAAAATCTTAAAAACAAAAGTTCATTAGATTACATACTCTTTATTTAAAGACCGTGATGGATTCTCTTTCCTCTATGAATGAATTCCAGGGGAAAACTACGGCCTTCGAGTCCGTCGGTCCCGCTTACTGACCCCACCACTTGCAGGGACAGGAGCCATAGTATCAATGGGGACCCAGGCACCGGGTATCGACACCCATGAAGCTGTAAATCAAGCCAACAGACGGCTACTAAAACAACTTCCATAGGACCCTGTCAGGCAGACCTCCGTGAAAAGCTGGAAGGTCAGGTTCAAACTGAGAATTCCGTGAGTCCCTGGAGTTCTGTGCGGGAAGGTGATGGTGTGCAGAGGCAGACGCTAAGCCACCGCCTCCCCTCCCCTTGCCTTTCCACCTGGGCTCCGTCTGAACCTGTGAGGACACCTGCTAGGCCTCTGGAGACATCTGTGTTTGTGACCCCCTGGGGGCTGAAAATAGCGCTGGGTGTGAAACCGGGGAAACTGGATTCTCTGTATCTCCCGGCTTCTCCTGAAATCGTACCTTGTTCTGTGCACATGTGTGTGTGCGTGCGAGTGTGGGCGTGCGTGTACACACATGCTTCTGTGTATACGGCTGTGTGTGTTCAATGTCCGCACGTGTGTGCGTGTGTGTATGCATGCCCCCGTGTTTATGTGTGTAATTCAACCGCAGGGGGAGCTCGGTGAGGGCGACAACCGAGCCGGACTCCTGTCTGTTTGCTTCACACCTGGGCGGGGTGGATGTTAAGTGTGTGCCTGTGGAATGAGCATATGGAAGAATGAGGGCCAGTCCGACACAGTGACTGTGTTTTGGAGCTATCCGGATTTGGGGTCAAAATCTTACCTTGCCGCTCACTCCCTAAGGCACTGTGGTTCAGGCTCCTGATCCTGCAGAAACCGTTTCCTGATCTCCAGACCAGGGGAAAAAAATGACCTCTTTTATGGGGGTAGGTGTGAGGATTAAATAGCAATAACCGGAGCCGACATGTACTGGGCTGGACTGTGGGTCGGGCACTGTTCCTAGATTTTGCAAGTGCTAACTCATATATTCATGCAATTTTCTGGTGAAGGGATGGTGAAACCATAAACCTGTGTGTCTCCGTGCCTGTTTCTGACCAGTGGAGAGGAGGTTCAGGATCCTTAGCCTCTGCAGGCATCTTTTCACGAGTCCTGCTCAGATTCCCACCACCGGGCCTTTCTGGGGAGGACTGTGGGATCCAGCACACAGGGCTCCCCGCCCCCCGCCCCAGCTCCAGCTTGACCCTCTAAGTGGGGCTGTTCCTTCTACTGCGGTTCATGGCATTTCTCCTCTAGGTGGCGCTGCAGAGCGGCAACCGGGATGTTGATTCGTGGCGCCTCCTGGTGGTCTGTTTCTGTCAACACATCGATTAAGTGCAAAGCCGTTTCCATAAAGTCAAGTGCGGGGAGAGTGGGTTAGAGGAATGTGGGGAAAAATTAGAACCTGATGTGAGCAGTTTTAAGAACCAGAGGAACAAAGTGCGCCTGGGGAGATAGACCAGGAGGGGTCCAACCCATACCAAGAAAATTATCCTCAGTAATAACAATATTAACATTTGTAATTTACTGACCACCTTCTGTGTGTGGGTGCTGTACTAAGCACTTGGCCTTCATCCTCCCATTGAACACATTTCCAGAAAGTTTGCATCCCAAGGACAATTATCTTTATCTGGAGCTGGGCACACGCTGGGAGTCTGGCACATAGTAGGTGCTCAATACATTTTGAAACAATGAGTGATGCAGTCATCCTGGGAAACAAATATTATCATCTTCACTTAGAAAAATGAACAAGAGAAATGAACTTCCGGTAAGCCACATGCCAGAGCCGGGGCACCAGAGAGAACACAGAGCCCTCCACCTTCATGGAGCTTGCTGTCTTGCTGTCCCATTGGCTTCATCCACACCCTCTGTCTTCAAATACCACTCCCTGGGGATTGCCAGGGGTGGCTATTTACGGATCAGGGAGGAGGTCCAGTGAAGCTCCCCTCATAAATTATAAGGAGAGACACATGTGGGTCAAGATTGGGGAATTCAGTGCGTGAGGGATCCCCAGGAATCTTGCTCAGACTAATCTGAGATTTTCCTTCTCTTCCCTAGGAGAGCCGCTGACTCAGGCAGCAGGCATGTGCTGAGCTCCCAAAAGGAGCTCCTGGGGCACCGCCTGGTCTTGCCTCCTCCCCGGCCCCCGCCTGTCACTGTGCCCCATTTCCGCAGGGCTGGAGCTCTCTGGACTGACCATCAGGTCCTCGGAGTCTGCGACGGAGGGCGGTGCTCTAGCTCGGATCTGCCAGCACTGGAATGAGTCAGGGTTGAAGAGTGCTGTGCAGGTTCTGAGTTTTAGAGCCAGGCCTCAGTCCCATCCAGTCCTCTGGGAATCCCTCGGGTGTGTCCTGAACATATGGAGCCCTGCTTTGGAGATGGGGTTACAAAAGGACATCAGCCATCATGCAGTGATGCCCCTTCTCGGAGCGGCCTCTGTCTTTGTTGTTGACTTCTTACACCTGCTTTCTTTTAACATTCCATCCTCCTCGTCACTGTCAGGCTGTCACTCAACTGTCATTTGCTTGCCCCCTCTTCCCACCTCCTCCCCCAGCAATTTTCCTCCAGATTCAAATCTCCAGGTTGTCGGGTTTGGGTGTGCTCTCAAAGTAACTTGGGGAAGAGAAGGTCAGAGGCGCTTTCTTCTAGGAATAAAATATCAGAGCTCCAGGGCCTGGGCGGGAGCTACCGATCCTACTGTTCAATGACTCTCATTTACTCCAAGGCTGTGGCCAGTGGCGGTTATCAGAAGTCAGCTCTTGATACGCTGGAGGTCACTTCAGGCATTTCTTTGTACCTCCCCAGAAAGGCTCAATAAATACCGGCTTAATGGAATGTGTGCAAAGTTTGGCTCCCCTTGCTGGCTAGCCTTCTGCCTTGTTCTCCACTCCTGCAGCAGCCCCAGGACGGGTGCCTACTGCTGACAGAGTGTCTGGCCTCAAATTACACTGTATCAGAGCTCGGGCATAAAATTAGCAGCAATGTTCTGTGTATAAGGAGCCAGAGAAATACCCATACTCAGCAGAACCACGGGCAGGCAGGGAAGGAGCAGGGGAGGGAAGAACTGGCCCCCCAGGGGCCCTGGGGCACTTCCCTGGACAAGCTTCCCATTCCTGTACCCCTCCCCACCACTGCAGAGGTGGCGATGGCTGCCCAGTGGCTGAGTCAGGGCCACACACGTGAGGCTTCTTGGGGGGTGGGGGAAGTGAGGGATGGGAAGGCAAGACCTTGAGAAGTCTGGGAAGGTGAACTTGAGGGCTTGTCATCCCTGAAGCACGCACACACACACACACACACACACACACACTGAAAACTAGGAACAAGAATAAGAAATCCCCATGTGTCTAGGCACTTCATACATTTTTCTCATTAATGCTCAATACTATTCAGTAAGTCCATTTTACAGATGGGTAAAGAAAGGATCAAAGAGAACATGCTGGTTGCCTGAGTTCATATGTTATAAATGCATTCACATTCACACTCATGACGGGCCCATGTAGATCCCAGTATGTAAACCCAGCCTCTCATAATCACAGTCTCACTACTGTGCACTCTGCCACATGCCCTTGTGTGGATGTGACCTAAACACACTCGCATGTCCCTACACAGAGTTGTATGTGTTTACATGCACATTAATGGGCAATTCTACATGTTTCTAATCATACACATATGATGATACCCACAATCACATGCCAGGGCTGGGTCACACTTCTGGCTAAAATTGCCACTTCCTGTCTTTCCTGACCAACTCTAGGGCAGCATGGACCTCAGCCGTGGCTGGGAGTTTGCAGCCCTTGGTGCTTACAGACGCCCACCCCATCTGCTGCATCACCCTATCCTGTGACTCCCCATTTAGCTGCTTTATCCCATAGACCAGGAACCCTGAGACACCAGGGACTGGGTTGGAGTCATTATTGATGTTATCTCTAGTTCTCTGGGTGTGAGCTCTTCTGTGTGTCGAGTCTGTAAGCTGTCTTTCATAGGGTAGGTGTTCTTTACATAAAGCATCATTTCGATTTGTGAGTTCACAGGGCGGTTTTATTGTCTCTTACAGGCTTGCGGATTCCAAACTGCTTCGATGTAATGCCTCGGCTTGGGATTTCCACACCGTGTGGGTAGCTTGGATCCAGGCCTCACACTAGTGCATGTTTCAGGCATGGGGCTCTGATCTGGTGTCTATACCCTTTGTTCTATCCCAGGCCTGGGAGAGTATCTCTATTCCTGCAGGAACCCCAGGCTGATAGCTGGGAAGGGCTGGTCCTCTACTCAGTTCTGACTGCTGGCTTCACACTGCAAATTCAGATTTGACTTCTTGGCAACAGCAGGACACATAGCCCGGACCTACCTAGTCCCAGATTAGGAATTAAAGTCTCAGCCCCAATAACCTATATCCACCCTCAGTTTTCCCATGGAGTGTGAGGCACCAGGCCCTCTCTCTGGTCTAGGTTCTCCCTCTCTTAGAACCCAAACACTACACGTTCTTGCTTGTGAGCTAGGTTCTATATGTTTAAAATACTTAAAAAAAAAAAAAAGTATTATCCAGCTGGATAATATGTCTGGAGTATGTCTGGAGTAGGATGGGGAATTTCAGCTGGAGTTCATCCTGCCATCTTACCTCTGTCTTCCAAATGCCTTGCTCAGTAAATAGTCGTTAATCACCTCTATTTTTCTTATTCATGTCCTCCCCTCTGTCTTTCTCCAACTGTTCTTGCTTCCCAGAGTCCATAAAGGTTTCAGAAGAGCCCTTGGCTGGGTGAAGAGAGGGAGATCCTCTCTGAGTCAGGAATGTGGAGCTGGGCCCAGAGCATGTTCCCTCCTGGGGACTCTGGCTCCACTCTGAACTCTCTTTGGGGCAGAGTGTTCCTTGAGGTGGCTGGCTGGAGCAGGGATGAAGTTCAGAGGAAGGGCTTGAGGCTGCCAATCGTCCTACATTCTTACAGCCAGCTAGCCCTTGGGATTCTGAGAATGGTTCCTGTCCCCAGTCCCTTCATCTGGGAGGTAACAAAGGGACTGTTGTAGGAGGCTCTGATCTCCATGCAGCAGGCTCGGTACTCCCAGACTCCTGTCCCAGTCCTAGAGGCACTGCTATGGCAGGGGTTTGGGACAGATGGAGTCAGAAGGTCTCATTCTGTGATGCCCATGGATGGCAAGGCATGGCTGCTTCCCCTCTGTACCCTCTCTCTGCTGTTCCTCTGCTTTGCATCTGCAATGCCTGAGTGAGTGTTGAGCGTGAACGAGAGTGTGTGAGTGTGTGTGTGTGATGGGTTGGGGGTTACTGGGTGTGGCTGTGGACTTCTCAGAGAGATCCCTTCAGAATCCAGTAGCCATACCAATGAGAGGAGCCACAGAATCACCAGCCAGAAGGATCCCCTAGATCCTGGAGGTAGGCAGGACCAGGAGTTTGGACTTTCTCCTTAAATGCAAGGTGAAGCAGTTGAAGAGTTTAGGCAGGAAAAGATGTGATCAGGTTTGTAACATGAAGCTCACAGTGGTTGGCAGATCCAGCAAGGACTGGTGGGCTGTGCCAGGCCTGGGGATCTGGGGACGAGGAGAGGATAGCCCAGAGATAGCCCTTCTGGGGTAAGGGGAAGACAGAAGCATAAACCGACTGAAATTTACACCCTATATGGCAGAGGCAACTGAGTGCTAACTCTGTTGGGGAAACCAGGGAGGCTTCCCGGGGGAGGTGGCATTTGCCCAGAGCTTGAGGGATGGCAGGCAAGGTGGAAGTCGGCACTCCAAGCCTAGGGAATAGTTTAGGCAAAGGCTTGACACTGAGGGTGAGAGGGTAGGGCGTGATGAACTGGAGGATGAGAAGTCACTCTCCAAGTTCACAAGGACCCTTGGTGGCTGAGCCAGCCCAGGGACCCTGCCTCTGTTGGAATGGAGCTCTCTGATGCCCAACGGTGGCCCGGCACCAAGAAATCACATTGAGGAAGTCCTCAAAGCCCCCGAATCAGTGGATTCCTGCAAACCCAGCATCCAAGGTTGGGCACTTCCTCAATTGCAGTGCAGCTGGGAGGTGGGGAAGAGGAAGTGTGGGCCAAGAGTAGACCTAGAGAGCCCAGAGGAGGAGCCTCTTCTAAATGAAAGAGACAGGGGTGGGGCCTCCCCAGCGGTAGCTCTTGGGGACTCCTGGGACCACAGCAGAGACGCAGCGTGGCTAGAGGTGAGTGAGAGGTGAACTCGGCCCGGGCCTGGCCAGGTGAGACTCGCCACCCTCTCCCCAGGAGCACCATTGACCATGGCCCTGGCCCAGCAGCTGCGAGCCGAGAGGTGAGTGCAGGGCACAGTGCTCTCCCGGGGCGTCGTGCCTTCTCCCGGGGCGTCGTGCCTGTTCCCGGCAGGCCTTGGGGGACAGAGGCCCACCCTCCTGCCGTCACTTACCAAAGTCAAAAGCTAAGAGGCCGGAGCTGAGTCAGAACCCGAATGCTCAGAAATGTAGATTCTTAGAAGTGCTACAAGGAAGCCTCCAGCTGTGGCTCACTTCCCTCAGGCCCAGATGAAGGCACCCGAGGCTCAGAGAGGGGAAGTGACCTTCCCAGGGTCACACAAGAGTGGGTGTAGTGTCTGGACAGGGGTCCTGGGTCCCAGGCCAGGCTCGCTGCCCCCGTAGTCAGCAATGGCTTTCCATTTTCTGTTCAAAGAGAACCACAGGATCTGGCTTCTTCCTCTTTATCCAGGGCCTGCCTCAAATGTCAAAAGTCTTCCCTCCCTCTCGGACCGCTTGCCCTGTTTCTTTTTCCTGCAGAATCCTTAGACCACTGGCATAATAGTCTATACTGGCTTTCTTTTTCTGTCTCGCTGACTCCCCCATCAATAGGCCCCAGGAGGGTACGTGCCCCCCAGTCCCTGCTGTATCCCTAGTATGTAGAACAACACCAGGAGGGACTACGTGCTCCAGAAATCCTGCCCAGTGAGTGACTCAGTGAGTGGATCTTTGGATGGGAGCGTGTCCTTGGATCCTTCCAGTCCAATCCCGCCGATGAGAAAAATGAGGACTGAGGCGGATAAAGTTCTCCCACAGGGTCCCCCTGCAGCATGGCCCCGCCAGGGCCTACCCCCATCTCTCAGCAAGACTGTGCCCTGAGCCGTGGGGGACCTGAGGACACGGGGCTTGGCTCCTGCCCTGGACTGGAGCAGCAGGTGGCATCAGAGAGCGTGCCCACTGTGTGGAGGCAATTCCGAGGGTGGCCGCAGAGGGGTCAGGCCAGTTTAGGTCAAAGCGGGTGGCAAAGGGTCCTCGGTGGAGTCTGGGGGCTGGAGGTGGAATTTCCAAAGGCTGAAGGTCAGAAGAAAGCTTGTCAGGGAAGGAGGGAGGAGCCACAGGTACAGATGTCCAGAGTGGGGGTCCAGAAGGGCCTTGATAAGTCGGTGGGCATACCTGGGGCTGGGGCTGTCCCACCAGGTTCTCCTCCCCACCGGTTCTCCCCAGAGAACGGACTCCCCAGAGTCGAACCCACGAACACACAGGAAGTGGCCCCCATGCAAAGCTCCTGGCACTTCCTATTTCTCAGGGAATGTGTAGGAAGACAGGACACCAGCAAGAGCCGGGGGTGCTCCCTCCCTCCTGCTCCCTGGTTCTTTGCAGCCACACTTGGCCCTCAGAGAAGGCGGAAGGGGCGCCCTCCTGCCTCCCTTCATAGGGCATGGAGCCAGGTCCCAGAGTCACAGGCCTCCCTGCCCCTCGGGGGCCCTGTGCTCTGCTTGAGGTCAGAGTGGAGGACGGAAAGGAAGGGCGAGGATCCAGCAGGACTTTCAGAGACCCCAGACCCCACCCATCCAGAGTTCGAAAGGACTGCCTTGGGGTAGCGAGTTTGATTCCAACAAACATGTTTTTAGCACCTACTGTGTGTGGGAGCCACCAAATGTGACCTAGCTGTCCCCTGAGGGCCTCTCTAGGTCTCCATCAGCCCCTCCCGTCTGGGTTCCACGGTGGACTTTGCATGAATGATGCTGGTGCATGGGAACCCACAGCAGCAGGGCCCTGGAGGACCCTGAGTTGACTACAGCTCTGAGGGGTGTTGGCTGAGCTCTGCAGGGCAGTGGCTCTCCTGGGGGGATTTCTAGTCAGGTTTGTTGTGCCCCTGCCTCCCTCCTGATGCAGCAGGCAGCCCAGCCATTCCCCAGCTGACCACCAGAGGACTCGCTAAGACATGGGGTAGTCCCACCAGAAGCCCCTACTATGTGTTTGGAGCTGTTCTGGGTGCCGGGGGTATAGCGGGGAGTAGGGTCCCTGCTTTAATGGGGATTCTGGGCCTGGCCTTGTTACGAATGAGACCTCCTGACCCGTGCCATCCCAGCATCTTCCCAGAGTAAGTCTCCCTCGCCCAGCAGCCCAGGGCCAGGCACAGGGCCTTCTTGATGGGCCCTGCCTGTGTCTCACGTTACTTTCCCCCTCCCAGCCTGCCTCTGCCCCAAAGTTCCATGCACTTGTCCCTCTCCCCCACCCCACCCCAGCATGGCTAGAGCCTTTGCACTTGGTTTCCCTTGCCTGTTGTCCTGTGGCCAACTCCAGCCCCACTTCTTCCAGGAAGCCCTCCCTGACCACTCTCCATCTGAGTGAGCCATGAACCTCGGACATGCATAGCACCCTGCTTATCTCTCTGATGGACGTAAGCCCCGTCTTCGAAGTGCCTGCTTGCTAAGCTCTCCTGCCCACTGCACTACTAGTCCTCGGGGGTGGGAGGGGATGTAATAATGGCCGGGCTCTGGGATAGCTCAAAACACCATGTGCTTTTCCTTCACAGCCTCCCCGACCATTGAAAGGATGTTATTTGTTTAGTGTTAAACTCCTTCCCTCAGCCATGATACCCAGGAGGGCAGAGGCCGTGTCCAAATGTGCTTAGAACAGTGTGTGAGCTTCGCTAGATGCTAACAAGGGTTTGCTATTATCATTATTATTATTACCTCGGATGGGGAAACTGAGGCTGGGGGAACCTGGGGTTTATCTACGTTCGTGCAGCAAGCTATTGGGGCAGCAAACTAGGAGCAGCGTGGAGGTGTTTGGGACCAAAATTCTGCTTAGGCTCGAATCTCAGCTTCTCGATTTACTTGGGCAGGTTCTGTAACCACTCTGTGCCTCAGTTTCCCTGTCTGTAAAAAAAGGTGCCAGAAGAGGATCTGGCACATAGCACACACTCAGGAAACTGTTAAGCGAGGCTATGACCCAACGTGGCGGATTCCCTGCCCAGGGCCATTTCTATGCTCGGGTTCCTTCCTTCCTGTCCCGCCAGGCCCCCATCCTGTTGCGGATGAAATAAACATGAAATACACAGCCTCTGGGGAGAAAGTGGAGGAGGAAGCTTCTCCCAGGGGTGTTGCCATGGGGGCCTGTGTGGAAAGCGAGTGGGGAGGTTGCCAGGGGCCACTAAGTCGCCTGGGAAGTGGTGGGGATTTCCTCTGCCTGCCCACAGCCACCCTGAGTCACCCCCGGCCCAGCGGCAGCAGCCAGTGTCCTGAGGGAGCCAGAGGTCCTGCGCAGCCCAGGCCACGTGGGGACCAGCAGCAGCTGGGACTGGGTGTGCAGACTGGGAAACTGATCTCCCCTGAGGGCCTGCCCAGTTTGGGGAGGTGGCAGCCCTGTACCCACTCCCACCCTGTCTCCCAGTTGCTTGGGACTCGGGGACCCCTGGCTGCTTTTTCTCTGTCCCCTTGGCTGGTGTTTTCTCATCCTCCATCTGTTCCTCTCAGCCCCCTCTGCTCAAAGATTGCTCTTCTGGGGGGTCCTTACCACCAGTCAAGGGCACATGGGTACCTCCCCGACTCCAGCAGAGACCCACCCCCACCCCCCAACCGCCTTCACTGAGCTCTAGAACCACACCAGCTCTTGCCAGACCCAGACCTGGGGGCCCAAGGGCCTCACATTAACATGCCCAAAACTCAGTCCATCAGCACCGCTCCCCTCCCACCCATCCTGCTCAGCATATGGGTGACATGTAGGTGTCACTCTTGACACTGCCCTTTCCTTCACCTCGAAATCCAAACAGTCCCCAAACCCTGCTGGCCATTAGTCAGGAATGACTCACAGACTGGTAGCTTGTCTGCTGGAAATGTGAGAGTCTGCAGCGGGGCACCAAGAGACGCGTGGGAGCTTAAACAAATAAGGGCTAATTTTTGCACATGACAAGAAGTCCAGAGGGAGGCCACAGCTGCTTCTGCAGCTCAGTGTCCTCAGGACCAGGATCCCGGAGATTCCTTTGGTCTGCCTCCTGTCTTTGCCTCATGGATGCAATATAGCTGCTGTGGGTCCAGACGGCACATCTGCTTTCAAGATAGGAAGAAGGGGGAAGGAGAGGAAACCATGCTGGCCTGTCCCTCCCTCTGGGATCAGGAAAGCAAACACTCCTGGAGAGACCCCGATAGAGATTTCCTTGTAGGTCTCACTGGCCAGAACTGGTGACATGGCTGGTCCTAGCTGCAGGGAGGCCGGGATATAGGAATGAGATTATTGGGTTTGGTTCTGACCAATCATGGCCTATCGCCTTGAGGCTAGGGACATTGCCACCCTAAAAAAATGGAGCTTGATTGGCAGGAAGAAGCAGGGGACACAATAGTGAAGCAGTGTCCACCAAGGGTTGTGTCTCTGTGTCTGTTCGTTCCTCCTGTCCCTGCTGTCTGGCTTGGGCCCCCACCATCTCTGAGCTGCACCACTCTGGGGCCTCGAAGGGCTGCTCTGTCCCTTCCGTCTCTGTGCTCCCTTTCCTCTGCACACAGCTGCCTGAGTTGGCCTGCCACAGCTGGGATCCTACTGTTTTTACTCTCTTCTGAAGCCTTGCGTGGCTCCCTATTGCCTAAAGAAGTTACCCGGCTCAATACCGGAGACCCTCCTCAGCCTGCCTTCACCTGCCCATGCAGCCTCTGATCACAGCCAACTCCAGTCACACCAGACCCGAGCCCACTCCTCGCACCTCGAAATCTTAGCATATGCTGTTCCCACTGCCTGGAAGGCCCTCCCCTGACCTTCCGACTTTCTGTTTGACCTTCTAGTTTGGCAGGGAGGCGGGCTCAGAGCCGGAGGGTCCGAAAGGTCCCCTCTGACCTTCTGTTTGACCTTCTAGACTCCATTCAAATGCCTTGTCCACCTCTGTGAGGACCTCCCCAGGTTGGGTATGATGACCCATTCTCTCTGTGGGACGTGTGTTGACTTTGTTACCCACTGTGACCCAGGGCCTCCCCCAGGGTTTGACACGGAGGAGGTTGCTGGATGTGCTGCTCCCAGATGAATAACGCAGCCGGGGAGCAGTTGCTAGTGTGACTACTGACACATGGTCCCATCTCCAAGTGCCTTTGCTGTCAAGGTCTGGCCCACGTCGCTGCCCGGCACTTGAAGGGGTGTTGACAGAGGAATGCGGGACACACCCTTGGTCACCTCTGCACACTTGGGCTCAGCGAGCCCATCAGTCTGGTGGTAACTGAACTGTCTTTCTCTCCCGTCTTCCTCAGTGACTTTGAGCAGCTTCCCGACGATGTCGCCATCTCCGCCAACATCGCTGACATCGAGGAGAAAAGAGGCTTCACCAGCTACTTTGTAAGACAGACCCCTGACCTTTAGCTTCTGCCCGCTGAACCTCCAACCCTCTCATCCCCTTAACTTCTCTCCTGGTGGTTTGGTAGTAAATATCTTGAGACCTTTTTTGACGATTCCAGATTGGGGCAGGGGCTGCTGCTGGCCTCGGGTGGACGGAGCCCAGGGAGGCTGCTCGGCACTGCCCCGCGCACAGGACAGCCCTCCCACCCCAAAGAAGGAGATGCCCCCACACCCACCCCGCGAATACCAAGGCTGAGAAATGCTGCTCTAGTCCTAGGACCTTCGACCGCCGCCGCCCCCGCCCCCCCCCCCCCCCCCCCCGCTCTCCTCTGCCCCTGACCTCCCTACACCCTGACCTGTGTCCTCCCCAGGTGTTCGTGATCGAGGTGAAGACAAAAGGGGGCTCAAAATACTTCATCTACCGTCGCTACCGCCAGTTCTATGCCCTGCAGAGCAAGCTGGAGGAGCGGTTTGGGCCGGAGAACAAGACCAGCCCGTTCACCTGCAGCTTGCCCACGCTCCCAGGTAGGCGGCCCGTCCCAGCCCCGCAGCCCGTCCCAGTCCTGGGGCCCCGAGGAGCTGGGCAGCCTGGCCCACGACAGAGCTGCGGCCCTCGGCCTCTCCTTCCAGCTCTGCCGCCCCTGGTGGTCACTCCAGGTTTGCCTCCAGGCCAAATATTTCGTCCGCGGCCCCTCCTGGCAGCCGCGGGCTGCTTCCTCTAGCCGCATTGCCCTTGACCTCCGGGCCATCCATCCCTTGCTCACCAGGCGGACTCACCTTCAGCGCCCCCTGCAGCCCTGATTGAGAGCTGCCCTTTGACTGCTGCCCTAGCTTGGGCGGATCCCCGGGGGCTCCCCCTGCTTCCCTGCTCTGCTGGGACCCTGTGGGCACCCCATCTTTGCTTCTGGACAGCCCCCTCACTCCTTGACCCCTGGCCTCTCTCCCCAGCTTGGTCCACACATGCACCTTGGATAGACCCAAATCTCCAGTGGCACGGCACCTGCCCTCTAGAGCCCTGCGAGGGTGTGGGCTGCTCGGTCCGTGGGGTGGTCTCAGGGTGTCCCCCCTCCATGTCCTGCAGGCCACATACAAGCACCCTTCCCACAAACAGCAGAGACACTTCCTGACCTTCCCTTATTCAGGCTCCACACTCTGCCTCTGGCTTGCTCTCACTTTCTCTCTATCCCAGGGGAGGTCCCAGGGGAGCTGAAGCTGCCCCCAGGGGCTCCTGGCTTCCCCTTTCCTCCTTCAGAGCCACTTCAACTCACACCGGCCCCTCCCCTGTCTCTAGGCTGCAGGGGAAGGGAGACTCCCCTCTCTGAGCCCGCCTCCCCACCGGACTCCAGGGAGCCCCTCCCTCCTCTCTGCGGCTTTCTCCAGACAACTTGTGGGTCTTTGTATACTTGCCTTCTCCTTACTTGTGGCGTCTGCAAAGCTCTCCCACAGCCTTAGTTCTCCTGTCTTTAGACAAGCCTGTGCCATGAGGAGGCTTTCTGGTCATAAGCCCCCTTGAAGCCCGACAGCCCTCAAAATCTCCATTCTTTTCGGAGTCGCTCACTGTCCCCCTTTTTTCCTTCTATCCCCTCCTCATCTACCAGCTTGGCTTCTGCTCTCACAGTCCCACCGAATTCCCTTCGGGACGGTGGCCCGTGACCTGATACATTGGACTTCTGTGGGCCTATCCCGGCCTTACCATCATTGTCCTGCTTCCTCCTCCAGGAAGCCCTCCCTGACCTCCTTCCATGTCTCTTCCTACCTCATCGCTGCTCCTCCAGCTCCTGATGGAATCTGCCCCTTCTGCTGCTCCTTGCAAGGTTCTTGGGCATTCTCTGCCGTGCCATCTCTGGCTTTCTTCTCCCTCCCCAAACCCTCCCCGCTACCAGGTGATCTGACCTCTGACCTTAGCTGCTCTCTTGTCGCTACTAAGTCTCAAAGGCCTCCCCACCCCAGACCTCAGATCCTGCGCTCCTACTACCGCCCAACGCCAGCCCCTGCCCATCTCAGAGGCAACAGGAGCCAGACATGTGCCTTCTGCTGGGGGTTCTTGGGGGGACAGTTCTACCAGGGCCCCCACCTAAGGCTCCTGGAGAGGACATTTGTCTTGGGTCAGCCAACATCTCTTTCCCGTTCTCCCTAAACACACTGCCTTGCTTTTGAGGGATGATTCATTCATCTACTCCACAAATATTGATCAATGTGGTCAATCACTGTGGTGTGAACCACCAGAACCACTGTTCTAGATCCTTGGTTCCTTACAAGGGGTGGGTATTCGAAGTACCTTGAGATTTAAAGAATTCTGATGCCCAAGTCTCCCCCCCCAACCCTGAGATTCTGATGTAATTATTCTGGGGCAAGTCCTACACAATGAGATGTTTGTTTTTTTTTTTAAGATTTTATTTATTTATTTCACAGAGAGAGATCACAAGTAGGCAGAGGCAGGCAGAGAGAGAGAGGAGGAAGCAGGCTCCCCGCTGAGCAGAGAGCCTGATGCGGGACTCGATCCCAGGACCCTGAGATCATGACCTGAGCCGAAGGCAGAGGCTTAACCCACTGAGCCAACCAGGCGCCCCCACAATGAGGTTTTTAAACGCTCCGTGCAGCTGGGGTTGAAGACCCCTGTCCTAGGGGATGGGCTCCAGTTGGGGCAAAGCAAAGCTCTTCCTCTCTTAGAGCCAAGAATCATGAGTGTGTGCGTGTGCGTGTGTGTATGAGTGTGTGTGTGTGTGTGTGTGCGTGTGCGCATGCACGTGTGTGTGTAGGAAGAGGCAATAAAGAAGTAAAACAAGAAAAATATCATCTGGCGACAGTACATGCTAGAGAATGCAAGTTGAAAGGAGGGTGGCCTGGAGGCTGAGCCAGTGTATGGGGGCGAGTTCCTGGCCTGGGTGGGCAGCTCCGAGTCCAGAGACTGTGGTCGTGGGCCAGGCTCCCAGGAGAGCTCTTTGCATTTCTGCAGCCAAAGTCTACATGGGTGTGAAACAGGAGATTGCGGAGATGCGGATTCCTGCCCTCAATGCCTACATGAAGGTAACGGTGGGGCTGTGTTACCTCGGCCCCTGGAGGGCCCCAGGGATAGCGTCCCTGAAGGGGGTCTGGGGGCTGCTCTCCTGCTCCGATGGGGCCACTCAGCAATCCTCAGAGGCCGGACCTGGGGAGAGAAACAGGATGTGTTCCCAGGGTTCCAAGGGTGCGGCAGGAGCGATGGAGAGGGAACAAGGAACCACACTTGGGATCAAGAAGTCTGTGCCAGGTGCGCACAGGTGTCTGTGTCAGGTGTTAGGATACCAGCGTGAATAGGACCGAGTATGTGCCCTCAAGGTACCTGTTGCCTAGTGGGGACAGGGGACAGGTGGGTCATGAAATCACAAAACTGTGGCCTCTATAACAGAGGCAGGACGGGCCAGGGCCTCAGCTCTCTCACACAGTGACTTTGCACAAACTAGAGAAAGGCTCTTGGGTATTTCCCAGCCCGTAAACTGTCTGCATCCTTAGGAGATGGGAGCACAGAGAAAGAAGCATCTTAAAGGCAGAGACTGCTGTTCAAGAAAAGCCTACCATTTAGGACTGTGCAAAAAAGGGACAGCGGTCCTCGTGAAGTAGTGAGCACCCCATCATTAGAGGCATCCAAGCCATGGCTCAATGGCAACCTTAAGAAACTGGAGAGGGAAGCCCTCCTCCTAGCACAGAGGCACTCTCATAGTCAGCGAGAGCTTCCCCTCCCCTTCTACTCTCATGGCAGAAGGGCACAGAGCTAGGAGTCTTCAGTCTTTGCTTTGACCTTGACTGTTTGGGTGATTTGGGGTGAATTGCTCATTCTCTCTAGGCTTTGGTTTCCCTACCTGTGAACTGGGGCAGTGCCTCCAGCTCGCTGGTCTCGGGAGCTTCCAGACTGTACGGGATCAGAACTCCTAGTGGAGTGAGCTGCAGGAGGAGGGCAGGGGAGGTGAGAGGCAGGAGGAGAAGACCCCGGCCCTCTCCAGTGGCTGCAGGAATCCTGGGCTCTGAGCAGAGAAGAGGGACGTTGGGAAGCCCCTGGGCCGCAGCCCTGGAGACATCTCCCCTCAAGAGGGCGCTGTGGCAGCTGCTCCTTCAAGGTGGCTGGAGGCTCCTGTCTCCCCCTACAGGGCTGGGAGAGGGGTGAGCTGTGGAGGGAGGGGTGTGGCCATGGTGCTGGGGCTCTTCCTCCCGCACTTGGGCTTAGCTACCAGCAGCCTGCAGGATCCCATCTCTGCCTTTTTGTCTCATTTGGTTCCTCCAAGCCCAGGAGGCAATCAGTGCAGGAATTTCCGCTATGCATAACCCCAGCCTATGCTTGAAACGTTCAGGGACGGGGAGCTCACTACTATGCTTCCTTGCTCAGCCCCTGTTGGGCAGCTGCTAGAAAAATCTGATTCCCTGTCACTTCCACCCATTGGTCTCACCACTGTCCTCATGGAGAATATGGGTCATGTGATAGTGACACCTGCCTGGAATGATGTGTAGTGCTTTGACTGGTGGGTCAGGATAAACAAATCTGTAGGATAAACAAATAGGCTTATTTATTTCCCTCAATAACTGGTGAGTTAGATGCTATCCTCCCTATTCACAAATGAAGAAGTGGACCCACTCACGCCATGTCGGAGAACAGCTGGATAGGAGGGCTGGGATTCGAACTCACGGCTCTGTGTACCCACCGCGCTATGTTGTAAAGAAAGCAACAGTGACAACGATCATCTCCAACTAGGACGGTGTACTTGCTAGATCAGATGGCCGGTAGAATTCTCTAAGTATTGTGCACACATCACTCATTTAATCCTTACTCCATCCCCCAAGGCAGACCCTGGTATCATCCCCATTTCATTAATGAGCACACAGAGGAACACTGGCCCAAGGTCACCCAGCGAGGGAGGGGGCTTTGATCCCAGGCGCAGCCTGGCTGTGTGGCTGTGCCCTTAAACCCAGGTCTGGGCTGCCTTTCAGCCCTCCCTGTATGACAGCCTTGTTCTTTTTGGGCTCCGCCTTCCCAGTTCCTCTGGGATGGACCTCTGCCCCCGCTCCTGCTGCCTCCATGGGATTCTCCAAGGGGGTCCAGGTGCCTCTGGAGGACTCCTGGGGACCTGTGCGTTGTACAGCTTGGGGGGTGACCCTGCTGGTGTCCGGGTACTCTGTGTCCTCATGGACAGCCTCATAGTGGGTGTAACCAGCACGAGATTGAGTGAGGGTCCTGACTCCTCGCTCTGCCAACTGGGTCAGGTCCTTTACTTCTCTGAGCCTCAGTTTCCCCAACTGTGATATGAGATCAAGTGTCAGAAAGCACTTTTTAGGCTGTAATCCACCAACTGCTGTTGGTCTGTGTCACCTGAGACCTCCTTCCTCCCACTATTAGCTCATTTTTTATCTCGGGCCGGGGCCTCAGAAGCAGACGTCTCTGGGTAGCCCAGCTCTGTCACTCGCTGGACCAGGCGGCCTGGGGCAGGTCCCCTAACCTCTCTGGCACTAACTTGCAGGTTGTTGCGAGACAGAGTGAGACCACCTGGTGTGGCACTCAGTGCCGTGTCTGGACAGTCACCACCATGTCCTTTCCCCTGCTGTCACCATTATTGTTGTGTCTGGAGGCCTTCAGGTTTTCTCCAAATGGACTCTCCTTGAGCCAGCCAGTTTCCCAAGAGGAAAGCTTATGAAACATTATATGTCTTGTTGCTGTGCTCAGACAGAGAAAGCATTACTAGAGAGGGAGGGACCAGTGCGGGGGATGGGGATAGGAGAGAGGGGCTGGGATATCCAGAGCTTTCTGTTGACCGCCCCCCCACCCCCGTCTTGGCTTCTCTCCCAAACACAGAGCCTCCTCAGCCTACCCATCTGGGTGCTGATGGACGAGGATGTCCGGATCTTCTTCTACCGGTCGCCCTACGATTCAGAGCAGGTTCCCCAGGCCCTGCGCCGGCTCCGGCCACGCACCCGGAAAATGTAAGTGACCGGCCCTTGTGCTCCCATGGGCCAGGTCTGGGCCCCTCACCAGGTGCCCCCAACCAGGCGCTCTGGCCCTAATGCCCCCTAACAGAGGATATTTCTTTTCCCCGGAGGAAGGGAAAAGCTAGACATCGGTTCTATCCCGGGACACCCCCAGGATGTTCAGCTTGTTAGCTGAGCTCTGAAAACAACACACAGGGTGGAGGGTAGAAGGTAGGTGCATTTTGTTGTGTGTGACAGTGACGACCAGAGGACAGAGGCTGGGTCACTGATGGAGAGCTGGGTGCCACAGTCCCCACTGGGGATGCCTCAGAACTCATGGTGCCTGGAGAGAGTAGTGGGAGGGAGGGAGGGGAGGAGTTGCTCTCTCTACAGACATTCCCAGATCCTGGGATGCCCTGTCCCCCATCATGTGGTTCCATGGGGCCGGCTATGACTTCTGGTGTATCACACTGGCCCCCAGGGGACACTCCCGCTCCCTCCTGAGCAGAAAATAATCATGGAAAACCCGAGCTACTGTAATAGGGCTTGGGCTTCCAAAGGCCAGGCTGCTGCTGCTAAGAATACCAGGAACAGTGCTCCTGAGCCCTGGCCTCCGTCTCAGGGCCTCCCTCCTTCCTCAGGCTAGTGTCTCTGAGTGTCCTCTCGGCTCCTGGCCATCTCTCCGGCACGCAGGCAGGCATGGTCTCAATCTCAGCTAAGCCACATGGCAGGCCCATGCCCTGAGCCCTGGTGCAGAGTGCCTCTCCAACCCATTTCCCTGGCTGAAAAATTAGAGGTTGGGTGTGGGGAGTAGAAGGAAGAAGAGGTGTGAAAGCGTTGATAAGCTAAGGTGCTGAGCAAATGTGTATCTTCCTCCCCGCCTCCTTGTTGAGTCTCCATTTCCTGGTCCACGAAGGAGGATAGAATCCCTCCCCCGTGGGCAATAGGAACCTGGGTGTGCGTGCGTGCGTGCGTGCGATGGCCCAGAGGAACAATTGTAGCTGCACTTTTAACATCCTCTCCTTCCCCCGACTTTCCTGCTCCTGATGAGGGTCTCCTCTGGGGACAGAAGCAGGGAGCCAGGCCCTGAGGGAACCAGGAGGGCTGACAGGCCTCCCTTTTCTCTCCGCAGCAAGAGTGAGTCCCCACAAGGCGCCATCATTGACCGCATGGCAGCTCCGCGAGCTGAGGTAACCCCCGAAGGGCCAGGCCTCCCACCTCACCTCTGGGCTCCACCCTTCACCACTGCACCCCTCCTGCTGGACACCCTCTGTGTGCCCACGACTGGGGCTGGGTGCTGTGGGGAGCAGGGGCCTCAGCCTTGGCCCTCAGGGCACCCAACCCAGCTGACAGGAGGTGATATGGGGAGCACTCAGGTCGAGGGGAACGCAGCCAACCATCATCCATTCAACAAGCTTTCCTGGCCTCCTCCAGGCCAGCCCCGTCATGGCGACTGAAGTGTCAGACAGAGATGACTCAAACCAGGCCCTGTCCTCAGGGAGCCCCCATCTCCCTGGGGACACACGTGGAGAAACAGTGTGGTCAGTGCTCTGGGCTTATGGGAGCCCTGGAGCCCACACTGAGGCCTGGGGGGCTGAGGAAGGTGCTTGACCCCAGAGTTTGGCTCCTTGGCTCTCTGTGCTCCTCCCACCAGCTCTGCAAGGAGCACGATTCTGGAGTCAGAGAGACCTGGGTTCTAATTCTGGCTCCTCTGCCCACAAATGAAGTGGCCTCAGACAAGCCAGTCGTGCTCCCCGGGCCAGTCCCCTCATCTGTTAACTGAGACACTGAAGTACGCAAAGCAGTGTGGCAGGAACTCGGTGAATGCTCCCTTCCTCCTGCCCTCCTCCTCCTCTCTTCTCCCAGGCTCTGTTTGACTTCACGGGCAACAGCAAACTGGAACTAAATTTCAAAGTTGGAGATGTGATCATCCTTCTCAGCCGGATCAATAAAGACTGGCTGGAGGTGAGGATGGGGGTGAGGTTGGAGGTGAGGTTGGAAGTGAGGATGGAGGTGAGAATGGGGATGAGGTTAGAGATGCTGTTGGAGGGAGGATGATGGTGAAGTTGGAGGTGATGTTGGGAGGATGGGGTGAGGATGAAGGTGATGTTGGAAGGGAGGGTGGGGGTGAGGATGGGTTGAGAATGGGTGTGAAGGTAGAGAGGAGGATGGGGTGATGCTGGAGGGGAGAATGTGGGTGAGGATGATGGTGAGGTTGGATGTGATGTTGGAGGGGAGGATGGTGGTGAGGATGGTGGTGAGGATGGGGTGAGGATGGGGTGAGGATGGGGGTGAGGATGGTGGTGAGGATGGCGGTGAGGATGGAGGTGAGGATGGAGATGAGGTTAGAGGTGAGGATGAGGTGAGAATGGGGGTGAGGATGGGGGTGATGATGGTGGTAAGGATCGAGTGAGGATGGAAGTGAGGATGGAGGGGAGGTTGGAGGTGAGGATGGGGTGAGGATGGAGGTGAGGATGGAGGGGAGGTTGGAGGTGAGGATGGGGTGAGGATGGAGGTGAGGATGGAGGTGAGGATGGCAGTGAGGATGGAAATGAGGTTGGAGGTGAGGATGGGGTGAGGATGGAGGTGAGGATGGAGGTGAGGATGGAGGTGATGTTGGAGGGGAGGATGGGGGTAAAGAAGGTGAGGATGGCGGTGAGGATGGGGTGAGGATGGAGGTGAGGATGGAGGTGATTTTGGAGGGGAGGATGGGGGTAAAGAAGGTGAGGATGGCGGTGAGGATGAATGTGAAGGTGGAGCTGAGGGTGGGGATGAGGTTGGAGGTAGACATGGGAATAAGGATAGCGGTGAGGATGGAGATAAGTTGGAGGTGAGGTTGTTTTGGGTCTGCTTGTGGGGGGAAATCAAAGGGGGCAGGCGCAGGGACTGCCCCAAGGAAGAGATGTCCTCTGAGGATAGTTCTGGAAATTAGAGCAGCTGGGTGAGGGCAGCCTGAGAACTACAGCCACAGGGGAGGCAAGTGTGTGCCTGGAACAGAAGATTCGGAGACCACACTTGCCTTTGGTTCGGAGGCCAGCAAACAGTGGCTTCGGGCAAGTCTGTTAATCTACTGAGTTTGATATCTTGGTCTGTCATGGGGCTTCTCACCGCAGCACTGCTGACATTTGGGGCCAGATAGTTGTCAGCGGGGGGGGGGGGGGGGGGTAGGGAGAGGCCATCCCCAGGCATCATTGGTTGGGAGGGTTTAGCCACCTTCCTGGTCTCTGCTCACTAGACCCCAGGAGCGGCCCTGCAGTTGACAGTCTAGGGTCCCAGACATTTGGCTCTGGGGGACAAAATCACCGGCAGCTGAGACTCACTGGTGTGTCATCCGGGATGATTTCCCTTACCTTGTGGGCAGCGAGAAAACGTAGTGATGCGGACCTTGAGCTCTGGAGTCGGACTGTGGTGTCATTTCCTAGTTGTTTTTAACTAGCTTCCTGGGAACTTTGCTCAACCCTGTGGTTTCCTTTTCTGTAAACGGAGATAGGTGTCAGACCGTTTCTTCATCGCAGTCCTGGGAGGGCTGGCCGAGGTGCAGCTGTTTGGGGCTTGGCCCACAGAGGGCCTAGATATGTCCATCTGGCCGGTGCCGGGGCTGCTGGGAAGATGAAAGTCTCAATCTTTGCTTTGTTCCCACGTGAGGCATGTGTGGCTCCTACTGACTCAGTGAAGGGAGATGGGAGGCCCTGGCCCCTATTCCAGCCGTTCGGATTGGGTCCTGCTGTTCTTAAACAAGATTCCCTTTTGTCGAGGCTCCTGAGGCAGGGGGTATCTAAAGAAGATGGTGGGACGGGCCCCACGGGGACTCCAGGGAGGGGAGAGCCCCTGGCATAGAGAGGTGCAAGGTCTGTTGGTCTCACGGACTTGGCAGCTTTGATCGTACCCCCGTTCTGGAGCCCTGTCTCGGGACCCTGTGGCTCTTACAGCTGTGGGGTATTGCTGGGAAACTCTCCAGAAACAGGAATGCTTGTTACCTTCCTGTTTTCTGGAAAGGTCTCTATGTTAGTGGGATGGCCGATTTCTGGCCTCAGGTTAAGGGGAGGGTCCAGGAGGAGGGAGGAGATGAATTTGAGCCTCAGTATCTGTGTCTGTAAAATGGGATGGGGATAATAACGTCTTCTCTAGAGTTGGGAAGATTGGAGAACATGTGGGCAAAGCACAGGCTGTAGCTGGGTCGTGCGTGGCCAGGGCTGGAGAGAGCTTTCGGGCCGTTGGCTCTAGAGCAGCTGCTCTGTGCTGTCCGCAGAGTCAATGAATGAATGAATGAATGAGTGAGTGAAGGGAGCTACCTCCCCTCCCCCATTCTGTGTTCCCTGGCCACTGGCTCAGCGTGAAGCTTACCCACTTCCCTGTGCATCCACCATCACCCATCATGGCACGTGCTCCCCATAGGAGGGCAAGGATGTCGTCCTCCCCAAAACCAGAGCCTGCCACATGGCAGGTGCTCACTCAGGAATGACTGAATGAGATGAAAGCAGCTTTTCAGATAAGTGAGATCTCGACCTATTCTAGAACGGAAATTTGTTCTTGGGGTGAACAGCATGGTGACCTCGGCCACTACTTCTTCTGCCTCTGAATACAACCTCCTCTGCATCATTATAAGGGAGCGGGGTTGGGGGATGTGGGGGGAGGGAGGAGCAATGTCTGGTCCTGGCGCCTCTCCTCCTGCCGACAGGGCAACCCCTCCTTTCCTCCTCAGGGCACTGTCAGGGGAGCCACGGGCATCTTCCCACAGTCGTTCGTGAAAATCCTCAAGGACTTCCCAGAGGAAGAAGACCCTACCAACTGGCTGCGCTGCTACTACTACGAGGACACCATCAGCACCACCAAGTTCGTGCCCGTCCTCACCCCCTGCATCACACTCCTGACTCCGAGACCCAAAGCGGATCTCCCCTTGTCCAAATAAAAGCCTGTGGTGGCTCGCCCTGCCCTCCAGATAAGCCATACCTGGGTAACAGGACGCCAGGCTCCAGCGTAGTCCTGCCAGCCTTGTCCCCATGTCCCCCTTTGGCCTGACACCCCCTCACCACTGCCTGTCGTCCCCCTTAGGGACATCGCGGTGGACGAGGACCTCAGCAGCACTCCACTGTTCAAGGACCTGCTGCAGCTCATGAGGTGAGAGGTGGGAGGGCAGAGGGTGGAGGGCAGAGGGCTGGGGTCAGACACCGCAGAGAAGACAACAGCAGGAGGAACACAGCGCGAGTCAGCCGTAGGTGTTTTGCCTCCTGTTTTATCCCCAGCCCGGCCCCACCAGGCAGATATCAGCCCCCCGTGTCGGAGATGAGTGGGGGTCTGCAGAGAGACATACGAGGGGCTCAGAGGAGGTCACACAGTTCATGAGTGTGGCTTTGCAACTCAAGCTGGAGTCTTCTTAGCCTTTGACTTGGGTCCTCTGCTATCAGAGAAACTCCACCTCCCAAGAGCCAGCCTCGGAATGGAAATAACCTTGTTCCACTGATGATGAAAATAATCCCTATTCATTCTTAAAAAACATGAGAAGGTTAGGCGTCTTGGTGGCTCAGTCGGTTAAGTGTCTGCCTTCGGCTCAGGTCATGATCCTGGGGTCCTGGGATCCAACCCTCCATCAGGCTCCCTGCTAGGCGGGGAGCCTGCTTCTCCCTCTCCATCTGTCTGTCACTCTGCCTACTTGTGCTTGCTCTCTCTCTCTTGATCTGTGTTAAATAAATAAATGAAATCTTTAAAAAAACAAACAAAAAACAAAAAAACACAGAAAGGTAGAAAGAAGTGAAATACAGATATCCCCCCTCTCATGATCAGATGCACATGGAGATGGCCTCCGAGCACACCCCCACCCCCACCGCATAACTATGACATCAGCTGGCTGCATGACATCATTCTGGGGAGGCTCTGGAGTCGCCACCCCTTCTTGGCCATTGGGATCACCCTCCCCTTTCTCACTACCAGAAAGAACGCTGGGATCCTCATATGTGGTGACTTGCACGATTATTCCCTTCACGATGAGTTTCTAGAAGTGGAATTTTGGAGTCAGGGTGTTTGCAAGTCTGTTAGGCTTCCAACCCCATTTGCTGAGTTACCTATAGGAAGGTTGTATCAGTATTTACTGTCACCAGCCATGTGCACCCCACACGAGATGGTCCCAGTCCGTAGGAGTAACTGCACACAGGTAACCCTCAGAGGCTTGATAGTCTCTGCTCTGTGCCTGGCCAAACTCACTCCCCTTCCCCAGGAAGTTCTTAAATTTGCATGTGTACACACAAGGCATTTCAGGCTGTGCCAGTAACTTACTGTAAGAGCCCCTTCTCCCCCGTAGGTCTGTTTCTCCATCTGTGCAATGGGACCACACGAGGGATAAGGCCTGTATCATGCTCTGACCTCTTCTGATTCTTAGACCCCGGCTTTAAAGTTCCTTAGCCCCCACTCCCGGTCTCCCTGAGGCTTAGTTCTAGGACCCCCGGACCTTCTATTAACCCTGATCTTTCCCACCCAGGCGGGAGTTCCAGAGGGAGGACATCGCCCTAAATTACCGGGACACCGAGGGCGATCTGGTGCGGCTGCTCTCAGACGAGGATGTGGTGCTCATGGTGAGGCAGGCCCAGGGTCTCCCCTCCCAGAAACGCCTCTTCCCCTGGAAGCTGCATGTCACCCAGAAGGATGACTACGCGGTCTACAACACTGTCCCTTGAGCCGATGGTGTGCCAGGGGCAGGGAGGAATGCTCAGGAAGAAGCTCTCGGAGGAGAACAGGACGAGGAAAACCTGGGAGCGTGGGACAGACTTGCTGGTTCTAATCCATGGACCTGTATTCCATCTGTCTGCACACTTGGTCTTGGAATTAAATAAACCCTTTCATCTCAAAGGTTCAGACTGTGAAAGACGGTATCTTTTGGGGAACGAAAGGAGAGGAAGTGAAATCCCCATTAGTGAGGGTCAGTTAGGGGTCATTTATATATGGAAGGGGGCCCTGGCATTGGTCCTATATTCCGGCTGCCCCATTCCCTTGCCCCATCCACCAACATCAAGATGTCGGCAGGGCCATGCTCCCAAGAAACCCATTAGGGTATCCTTCCTTGCCTCTTCCTAGCATCTGGTGGTTTTCTGGCATTCTCTGGCATTCCTTGGTCTATGGCTGCGTTATTCCCATCCTCTATACTCACATAGTGTCCTTCCTTTGCTCTTCGAAGCTTCTCTCTGTCCTTGTCTGTCTCTGCATCCAAGGACACTGCCATATTGGATTAGGACCACCTGAAGCACTTTGTTTTGACCTCACGCTACAGACCCTCACCTCTATAGACCCCATCACCACGAAGGGTCACATTCTGAGGTAGTGGGGGCTAGGACTCCAACATATCCTGGAGAGTGGGGGATACAATATAACCCATAATGGCACACTAGAAAATAGCCACTCGACAAAAATTCAGCAGACCTTGAAAACTCCGTTGTAACAAATCCAGTTGTTGGCTTCTAACATGTTGCTTGACCTGACTGGTTGGGGGGCTCTAGATAGGACACTCTCTTCAAAGAATCACAGCCTCACAAGAAGTAGTGGGGTTCTTTAATGACCCTCCCTCCTCTTTCCCTCCAAGCCCCCCATGTCACAGCTGGGGCCAGAACCCACAGCATGGAGGGGGAAGTTGTTCTGAATCATGGAGACAGCACTGCTGTCAGGCTGCTTGAGCCACAGGGAGGCCATATTGCGGGAGGTTGGACCAGGGATTCTTGTGATGGGTCAAGGACCCTGGGAGTGAGGGCTGAAGTGGTCCTCACAGAATGGCGTCCATGCCTCCAAGCAGAAATAGAAGGACGTCCCCTCAGGAGTGAAGCATCCTGAGTTTGGGCTAGGGATTCAGAGGAAGCAAAGGCGTATGTCAAAGATCACTAACTCTCCGCAAACGAGAACAGGCAGTGCTAGTAAGCAACAACTTTAGAGTCGCAGGGACCACAAGGTTTTGAGCTATGTGACTAAAATGTTTAAAGAAATAAAGAATCAAAGCATAAAAATGAACAAGCGGAAGAGAATAACCAGGCAGATTTGCAAAAGAGAGCTGGAATGTACATGCATGCTATGTGTGTACCCACAAGCAGGTGTCTCTGTGTGTGTGTGTGTGTGTGTGTGTGTGTGTGTGTGTGTGTGCACCTGCTGAATCAGAAAACCCAGTGGGTGGGCTAGACTGTATATTAGACAGGAGAAAACCAGTGCATTGGGAAAGAGAAAAATCAAAGAAATTCCCCAGAATATGACACAGAGAAACAAATGGTTGGACAATATGAAAATGAAGTTAAGAGATACAAACAACAGAATGTGGTTTTTAAAAAGTCAAACTCTCAGAAAGAGAAAATACAGAGAATGGAGAGACGATGTTTAAAGAGATGGCAGTTGGAGTACTTCAAAACTGATCAGAAACTCAGAGCGGTGGGTCTAAGGAATTTGTCTGGACAAGGAGGGTAAATAAAAAGTGGTCTGTCCCTGGCCACAACATTTTGAAACTGCCAAAACACTGCAGCCAAGGAGGAGATTTTAAAAGTGGAGAAGGTTGAGGTTGCTACAAAATAACAATTAGCATGATAAGCAGACTTCTCAACAGTATCAATGGAAACCAAAGTCAATACTATGACACCGAAATTTTAGAAACAAAATAACTTTCGACCAAAAATTATATGCTCCAGAGCGCCTGGGTAGCTCAGTTGGTTAAGCGACTGCCTTTGGCTCAGGTCATGATTCTGGAATCCCAGGATTGAGTCCCTCATTGGGAATCCCTTCTCAGCGGGGAGTCTGCTTCTCCCTTTGACCCTCCCCCTTCTCATGCTCTCTCTCTCTCTCTCATTTTCTCTCTCAAATAAATAACAAATCTTTAAAAAAAAAGAATTATATGCTCAGTAAAACCATCTTTCAGTAGTGATGGTGAAATGAAAACATGTACAGATAAAAACTGAGAGTTTGTCACCAAGATCCTTGAACCAAAAGTAACTTTAAAATACATTCTTCAAGAAGAAGAAAAAGATCCAGGAGGGACACTCTGAGATGCAAGAACTTGTGATAAGCAAAAGCAATGTTAAGTATTGTGGTGGATTTGTCTTACCTTGACTTGCTAAGCTGAAACGATATTTCCAAGAACTTCCGTCCCTGTGTGGATCCCAACTGGCATGGGCCATTAGAGACGCTTAATTCAGATTAAGAAGCAGCAAGCTTCTTCTTAGTAAAAAGATGCTACTGTAGTTCATGCCCATTGTTGCTTATCTGCGGGGTCATAGTTTGGAACTTCAGAACACCAAAGTCAAAAAGAAGATCTTCAAAGCAGTGAGAGAAAGTTGAAATTGCCACAATAAAGAATAGCACTTCGAATGATGGCAGGCTTCTTAGTAACCCCTTCAATGTCAGGTCCCAGCTCCATTGCTGGAAGTGTAGTTAGCTCTGTGCCAAAGAGCACAGGTTTCCTCTGCAGGTCACCCTCACTGGAGTCTTGGTGGTGGTCAGAGGCTTATGTGACAGTTGTCCTCATGGTTTCAGCTCGCACCTGGAGGTTTCTGTTTGTCCTGGCTTCTCTCAAGTCACATGCGTCTTCTATTTTTGACAGCCTGCCTAGCAGACCTAACACAGATGCAACGGCATCATATGAAAGATTTAACCAGCTCCCATACCAGAGGAAGACTGAATCCTCAAGGCAAAACTCTAGTCACATCTTTTCTAGTGAGCCTACTTCTCTGACGGAATCCTGACTCACACATGTGCATGTAAATGCAAAGAAACAGTCTCAATATAAGTTAATAATAATGTCTAATGTCTAGGGTTTTAAAAAGGACAAATTAATGTGTTGGATGATAACAACCATATGTGCCTTAGGAGAGGTGGAATTAAAACATTCTGAGCTGCTTACGCTATGCATAACCAGTGTTAAAGATTGTTTAACATTAGGCACATTGAATGCGCATAGTAAAATTTTTATGAAAATCATCCAATGAATAGGAAAAGAACATACGTATTTACTAATATTTATGTCAAAATGAATACAAAGAAAGGAAACCAATTAAAAAGGGGAAAGAAATTGGGTGCCTGGCTGGTGCAGTCAGAAAAGCCTATGACTATTGATCTTGGGGTTGTAAGTTCAAGCCCCACATTGGGTGTAGACATTACTTAAAAATAAAATCTTCAGGGGGAAAAAAGAAAGAAGCAAGAGAGAAGAAAAAAGAAGTAGGATACAAAAAGTTACTCGGTAAAAAAAAGAAGTTCAAATACATCAATAATTTTGATACTTTGAACAATATATGGATTCCATGCACCAATTAAAAGATTGCCAGGTTAGGGGCACCTGGGTGGCTCAGTAGGTTAAGCCTCTGCCTTTGGCTCAGGTCATGATCTCAGGGTCCTGGGATCGAGCCCCACATCGGGCTCTCTGCTCAGTGGAGAGCCTGCTTTCCCCTCTCTCTCTGCTTGTCTCTCTGCCTGCTTGTGATCTCTCTCTCTGTGTCAAATAAATAAATAAAATATTTTTAAAAAAAGATTGCCAGGTTAGATTTAAAAAAAAAAAAAACTAAGTCCATGTGAGTGTCATACACATGAGAGACTCACATAAAATCTAAGGACAGGGAAACATTGAAAGTAAAAGCATACAAGATATTCCTGACAACTATTAAGCAAAAGACAGCCTGGCTGCAGGGGTGGGGGTGTCTCCAGAGAACCATGGTCTATTTTTATGTAAACTTGGCACAGATTTAGTGACAGTTTCTGACCCCTAGCTAAATAATTATGCTTACCGGCCACACTTGCCTCCATTGTTCCCTTATACTTTGTTTTCTCGGGGGTGTGTGTGATTTTTTTTTTTTTTTACTTTATTTTTGACTCTACATATAACCAAAGCATGAAAATGTCAAAATAGGAGGTGAAAAAGATTTTGCTGATAATGAAACTGCTGAAAATGGCATCAGTGGGTTTGCTATGATATTAACCGATTAGAACTTTGACATGGATCAGTTGGTGGTGGGGAGAAAATTTCTCTCTAGAAAGGCCAATGAGGAGCCACCAATTGGGTATACCCTGTGGGCTCCTCTTGGCCTGCCAAGTGCTGCAGGTACCACAGGATACGTGTGGAACTTACTGGAAAGAAACCAACATGTGCCATCTTTGAAAGGTGGATGCAACTTACTGTCCGTTATCATGCCAACAAGACAACATGAGTTGTTTTGTTGCAGAGTTACTTTGGGTAGACTATGTTTTCTGACCGACTAATAACTACTTCTTGCCAGTTGCCAACTCACTGTAGGCATTCTGGACTAGAAAAAATGACTTATGAAATGTTATCGTCATTCCTGGAAAACTGCCATGCACACCTCCTTCCTGAATTTCTCATGAACACCAGTGTTTCAGCATTTAGGTCTCCCCAGTGAGATGGGTGTACTATAGCCTGAGCACAAAGAATTTTAGAACAAAGATAAATACTTCTTTTAGGACTATGACTTGCGATCATCATAGAAGCCCAAGACTCCATGACTCCCCAAAAGAGTTTACTCTTCATAATGTTATTTACACAATGACCAACACTTCGAATAATGCTGACAAATCAGCATTCCCAGAGACTTGACAGCCTCTGTCTACAGTGATATTTGAAAAATGAACCTGTCCATAAGGGCTTTGAAGACTTCTTTTTGTGACTACTGAGAAGATGGTGATGGAAAACTTCATGCTTGCGCAAGAAGCTTATCAGCCTAAAATGTAAATAAGTTAGAGCAGCTGATAAGCAAAGAAATGGTAAACTATGATTCTGATGTTGTTCACTCTGATGTTGCGTGATGGGGAAATTCCCGAAGCTGTGTTAAATAGAGATAAGAGTTGACTGATAATCATGATAGTGCTGACGACATGGTGAACACAGATGAAAACATTCCCCTTGCCAAAGTGGTGAATATCTGTGATCAGGTGATAGCCTTGAACAGCTTGCAATTAATAACATGTGGAAGGTAATGACAAATAACTGGTCAGAAACACACTTCTTAAGAAGAAATCTAAGTCAATGGAATACATCTGGAAAAAGTCATTAAAAGAAGATTTCATTGCAATGCTGCTTCTTCATTTGAGACTACTATTCCTGACTCACAATCAAATATCCAATAGGAAAACTATGGCATCCTGAAATTAGGATGATTCAAGGGTTGTTTAATAAAGGAACTACTTATAGAGATAGAGGCAGCATGTAGGGAACCAGAAAGAATGGCTCCATATCCCAGAGAGAGGACTACAGACCTGTTGCATTCCTGGGTCTATAGAACTAAAGAGAAGAAAAGTTTATGAAACCTGGAAGCAGAAAGTTGTGTGTAGAGGGGCACTGTGAGAGGACCAGTGACCTTTACTTGGTGGACATAGTCTACCCAAAGTAACTCTGCAGGGAAAGAATCAGAGAAATAAAGACTCCATCATTCTCTTCCTCCCTCCCTCCCTCCCTCTGATTTTCCCCAGAGACAGGGTTTCCCCATGGCCAGAACTACCTGGAAGCCAGAGGACTTGGCTCTTCTAATCCACACAGAGTCATGCTCCTAGGGCAGAAAGCGGGGTGGAGAAGAGTGTAGAGTAGATAGGAATGAGCACGTGAGGATATCTGGCATAATCTACCCATTTTGCCCCGACCATCCACTCTTGTCCTTCATCCAAGTAAAAATTCCATGTGCCTTGGACGGGGAACGTGGAAAGTCCCATCAGCTACAATATCATTGTAGGGCAATATCAACACAGACATATTCCCAACTGAAACCTGAAACATTTGCTGCCACAGGTATTCTGTATATAAAATGGGGGGGGGTGGTGGATTAAATAATATGGTTATTATAGTCACTGCCTCCCCAGCTGGTCATAGGTCCTAAATTGGTGCTCTAACTACTTCCTCCCACCATTCTTTTTATTGTTCCCTTACTCTCTTCCAACACATTGGCCAAATAGGCCCTTTATTTGGTGGGATGACCCAACACTTCATTCTATGGGATCTGAGTTCTTGGAAGTCTTGTCTTTATTGAGTTGCCTCAGTTTGCCACTGACCAAGACTAGAGGATAAGAAAACACTGTCAGGCATACACATGAATTGCTGTGGTTCCAGACATCACCTCCCTTGTGTAGAAACAACTTAATCTCCCCTCTGGTAATAAGCATCAATAGTTCCAGCCAGTTCAGTGACTCCTTTCTCTGCCTGTTGGCTCAGTGGCACAAGGACCCCAAATGGCTCTAATTTTTTAAAATATGACTTTACCATATCCCACAACTTTTGATATCTCCATGTTACTCAATTGTAAGTGTTCTTTTAATTCAATCATGCTTATATTCTTTTTTTAAAAAGATTTATTTCTTTATTTGAGAAAGAGAGAGAGAGAGAGAGCGCTCAAACAGAGTGCAGTGGGGGGAGGGGCAAAGGGAGAGGGAAAGAAACGGAAGCAGACTGTGCTGATCACAGAGCCTGACACGGGGCTTGTTCTCACAACCCTGAGATTATGACCGGAATCAAAACCAAAAGTCAGACGCCCAACCATCTGCATCACCCAGGTGCCTCGTGATTATATTCTTTGAGCTACCAGTTACTTAGTGTGTTTTTAAATTTCTAAATATGTGAGGATTTTTTTTAGTTTTAATGGTCAAATATAACAATACAGAAAGTGCATAAAAAGAAAAATAGCTGGAAGTTTACAGGCTAAGCTTACAATAGCAGAAGTTAAAAAAGGAACAATAAAACTAGCACAGGAAGATATAGAAAAAATAACAAAGATAAGCACAGAAGTCAACGTCAACAGCAACAACAAATACGATAGAAAACGATGAATAAAGCTCCAAATGGGTTCTTTGGAAAGACTCTGGCAGGAGTAATGAAGAGAAAAAAAAGGTGGGGGGGATAAAAGAAAACAGTGTTAGGAATGAAAAATGACCATAATGACAGATAAAACAGAGATTTAAAAAAAAATTGCAGAAATCCGTCAAAAACCATAGATCCTAATTTTAAATTTTATACAAAACAAATACTTAGAATAGTATATCTTGCTAAACAAATTTTTTTGTCTTATTTATTTGTTTACTTGTGAGAGAGAGAGAGAGAACAAGTTGGGGGAAGGGCAGAAGCAGAGCAGGGAGCCCAACTCAGGACTCAATCCCAGGACTCTGGTATATGATCTGAGCTGAAGGCAGATATTTAACTGACTGAGCCACTCAGGTGCCCCTTGGTAAACAAATTTTATCAAGAGAACTAGAAGCCTGAATTTTCCTTTAAAAAATTATTAAATAAATTGAAGCAGAAGTATTGTGCCTCACTAAGCATCTACTACAGTTTATGGGTGAATTCTACCAAAAATTCAAGGAACAAATCATGCTAATATGACAAAAAACTTCCAGGAAATAGAAACCAAAATTCTTCCCCACTCATCTATGCAGCCAGAATTATCTTGATGCCTAAACAAAGATAGTTCAAGTAGTAAAAAGAATAAGCCAATTGCATATATGAATATGGATAAAACATTTTAGCAAATAAAATGCAGTAGAGTACCAAAAAAAAAGATAATATAAATGACTACATTAATTTAAGCCAGGCATATAAGGGAGGTCTTGCATTTAAACATCTATAAATGTTAACCACTGCCTAAGACATTAAAGGAGAAAAACTATAGGTTATCCCAACAGATGTGGGAAAAGGAAATTGATACTATTTAGAGATCCATTCATGATTTAAATCACATGAATATGCACATACACACCCCCACACACACAACTCTTATACTGGGAATAAAGAGACTCGCTTAAGCTGATAAAGTCTGTCTTCAAGAAAACCTACAGGAACACCTGGGTAGCTCAGTCAGTTAAGCATCCAACTCTTTGTATGAGCTCAGGTCGTGATCTCAGGATCCTGAGGTGGAGCCCTATGTCAAGCTCCCTGCTCAGCGCAGAATCTGCTTGTCTCTCTTCCTCTGTTCCTTCCCATGCTTTCTCTCTCTTTCATAAATAAATAAAAGCCTAAAAAAAAATACCTATAGCAAACATCACTTGTAATATAAAAATACTGGAATATTAGCAGCAGTTTCTGTACTGCCTATCTATGCAACACTAGAGGTCCTAGTCAGCTCAGTAGGACAATAAAAAGAAATTAAAGTATAAGGATTGCAAAGCAAAAGCATAGTTTTCATTATTCAAATTTGATATAATTGTCTATATAGACAACCCAAAAGAATACATACACACATGGTATTTGATATATGAAAGAGATGCCTTTGCAAATCAATGGGGGAAAACAGGAACAAAATTTAAAAATGGTGCATGGACAAATTGCTCAACTGTATGGAACACAAAATAAAGGAGATTAAATCCCTAATTCAAACTACCCCCAAAGGCAATTCTAGATGTATTGAGTCATAAGAGAGAAAAGCAACACTTTGAGAAGATATGTAGGATACTATTTACCTAATCTTGGGTTAGGGAAGGATTTCTTAAACAAAACAAAAATAAATAAATATTAATACATTTGACTACATTAACTTAGGGTGTTCTGTTCATCAAAGGACACAAGGGAAAACATAAGCCAAAATCTAGAAAACAGTTGCAAGAAATATAACTAACAAAAGACTAGTATTCAGGGGCGCCTGGGTGGCTCAGTGGGTTAAGGCCTCTGCCTTCGGCTCAGGTCATGATCCCAGGGTCCTGGGATTGAGCCCCACATCAGGCTCTCTGCTCAGCAGGGAGCCTGCTTCCTCCTCTCTCTCTGCCTGCTTCTCTGCCTATTTGTGATCTCTGTCTGTCAAATAAATAAATAAAATCTTTAAAAAAAAAGACTAGTATTCAGAATATATAAAGAATTCCTACATATTGATAAGAAAAATGCAGACAAATATATTTTAAAATGTGCAAAAATCATAAATAAGAATTCCACTACAGAGAAAATAGTCAGTAAAATATAAAAATATGCTAAGTAGAAATAAGAGGAATGTAAATTAATTCAATCACTTAGGAAAACTGCTTGCCGGTGGTTTGTAAAGTTGAACATTCATGTATTTTATGACCCAGCAATGAATTCTAACATGTGACCAGCAGACATAAGCAAGAATATTTGGTGGCAGATCTCTTTGCAACCCCCCGCACCACAAATGTAAACAACCCAAACACCCATCCAGAGAACAGTAGTTTCATCCATTAATTACAACACAGTGGTAAAACACACATGAAGACATGAATGATTTTCAGAAACATAACTGAATGAAGAAATCAAGTCTCCAAACACGTGTTCCTATTTTGATAAAGCTAGACCCTAGAACAAAAAATAGCAAACACAAAATTCAGGAGAGGTGGTTACTTCTGGGAGGGAGGTAAGGAATGCATAGGGAGGAAGACAGATACAAATGTCTTGTCCTGTGTTCTAGCACTTGGGTTTGAGATACGGGTTTACAGTGATTTGTTTCATTATCCTTTATAGCTTACATACATGTGACACATATTCTTATCTATACTTCAAGTATGACATTAAAGGTATAATTTAGATTAAAAGTTTAAAATCGGTTTCCATGGGAAGTTCACATTCTCCAATTTTCAGAACTTTGGCTTCATTATGTGTGAATGAAATTATTTTGATCTACTACGCTAAGAGCTTTTGCTCCTTCCCTGCCTTGGGTCACTTGGTACCTTTTTGATGTTACGTGACACTGATCCGTTCTTTCTTTCCTGCTCTGGATGGAGCATGGCAGGAGTGAGGATGACAATCACCCTTCTCTGTGGTGAGTGGATGGTGCCAGTATTTCCTAGAAGCGAGTGGCTTCTATTGTTTGTAGTGCCCAAGGCTCCAATAGGCAATCCATGAACTTTTGAACTTCAGTATGTTTTCTGACATTCTGGCAGACAGATGTGATGGAGGTGGGGCTTTCCTGAAAGATAAGGCAGGAGGAGGCTGTGGACTGAGGAGGCTGGCCTCAGAGAAGAAAGTCTGGGGCAGGAGTCCAAGTCAGCACTCTGTTGGGAAAGGGATTCAAAGCTCTTCCCAGGCTGAAAACTTTGGGACTTTCCACCTTGCAGATGTGGTCAATGTTCCATTTCCCTATGAGCAGTAAACCCTGACAAGTAGCCTCGGTTTAGAGGTTTGACTTTAGGGTCAAAGAGGAATGGGAGTAGAGGAAGGAGGGGCGGGTGTTGCTGGGCACAGGGTGAAGGAAGGGAAGTCCATGCTAAAAAGGAAAAGGAGGCAGCTCTCCACCTGGAGGCTGCTGTGACCAGCAGGGAAGCAAGGGATGCGCTGTGGCCTGTGGGTGAAAACATGGGTCCTGTCACTATCACCTCCTAGCTGGGAAACTTGGATAAGTGACTCAGTTTCCTTGTGTGTGAAATGGGCTAATAAGAGTATCTTCTTTGTCACAGGGGAAGACCACCTAAAAAGAACTGACCTAAGCTTTAAGGAAAACCAAAACATTTGAGCTGCGGACCCACAAGGCAGGAAGTAGGGGCACAGGGAGGGCTGGCTGGAGCTGGAGGCAATCGCAGACACCCCAACGGGATCATGTTGTCCCCCCACCCCCTGCCCAACCTGTCCCATAATAGTTCCTGCAAGGGGAAGACAAAACCATCCGGGAATCGTGCTTCTGGATCAACTGTTCCTGTTCACTGGACTTTCAGAAACTGTGTGTTTTTCCTCCCAGGTCTTACGAGAACTTATCAGGACATTTCCTGTAGGGTAGGAGTGACTTGTTCACCCATTGGACATTTAAACAATGTACACCTAGACCCAAATAGTCCCGGTTGGGACATCTGGTCTGGGGCTTACGTGTTTTCTGCTTGGAAAGTGGAGCCTTTGAGAAGCAGCATTTGTTCTTGCAGATCCTTAAACTTTATAACCTCAGACACTTGGGCAATTGGAATCTTAGAATCCCTGGGACTGAATCAGAGAACCCCTGAAGATCAGTGTGTGTGTGTGTGTGTGTGTGTGTGTGTGTGTGTGTGTTGAGAAAGGGGAGAGCAGAGAATACCAAAACAAAACCTAAGCGGGATAGATAGATCAAAGTCTTGCCCAAAAGGACAAAGCATTTCTGAAGCCTGAAGAAGAAAGACACCTGGGGATAGCAGGTCAGTGGTGCTACCTGTCACCATAACCCAGTAAAAGGCAGAGGCCATCTGGTAGGCACCACTAGACTTCTGCCCTGTCAGGGAAGGGGTGACCCAAAGATGAAGCCAGAGGAAGCCAGAGGCTTAATTCACTGTTGTTTATGTTCAGATCTCTCGGGTCAAATAAATTGTGTGATCTCTGTCTCTGGATAGGACCCTGCCTTATACAATAGATATAAAAGTTAATTATATGTATTGTATTGGGATTTAGAAGTCATTGTCTGGCTCTTAGAAGGTCTGTATTCAAGACTTAAGTCTACCACTAGTGTAAAATCAAGTAAACGATCCCATGGATTGTCCTCTCTGGCTCTGCTCCCATCCTCTTGGGTTACAAAGTTCTATCTGCTCAACTGCTCTTACTTCCAGGAAATAATAATAATGATGATAGTATGTATGATGAGTTTATTATGGACCCCATAGTTCCTTATTTGCATTTTCTAATTTAGTTTTCCAAACGACCCCATAAAGTTGATACTAGTATCATCTTCACTTTATATATAAACACTGATACCCACTCAGAGAGGTTAAATGACTTGCCCAAAGACTCAGAGCTCTAGATGACAGAGCCAGAAATCACCTCCATAGTTGACGAACTCAGAATCCATGTGCTTCACCTAGTGGCTGCCAAGTTGTGGAAAGAAACAGGCTCTGAGTGGCAGCTCTGCCACCAATGCAAGGAGTGGCCAGGAAGCCAAGTACTGGGTAGCGCCATCTTGTGAAATGATGATCTGAGGCAGTGGGAGCAGGAGTGAGCCAGGTGCTCAAGTCAGCAGTGATGGGTGGGGGTTGACTGGAGCTCTGGTGGTGTGAGCAGCACAAAAAGGCAGAGTAGACTCTATGACAAGAACTTCAAACAAGCTGGGGATGTAGAAGGAACAGAGAGAAACCATCCTCCACTGGAGAGAGCTGTCATGTCTTCAGAGGAGGGCAGCTTGGAGTCAGAGCTCAGGGTATGCATAGTAGTTCCCTGGGGCTGAACCAATGGAAATTTATTGTCTCAGTTCTGAAGACCAGAAGTTGAAAATCAAGGTGTCAGCAAGGTTGGTTCCTTCCAAAGGGTGTGAGGGAAGCATTTGTTCTCTCTTCTCCTTGGCTTGTAGATGGCCGTGTTTCATGTTCACATTGGTGCTTTTGGTATGCAGGTTTGTCTCTAAATTTCCTCTTTTTTTTTTAAGATTTTATTTATTTATTTGAGAGAGAGGCAGTGAGAAAGAGCATGAGCAAGGAGAAGGTCAGAGGGAGAAGCAGACTCCCCGTGGAGCTGGGAGCCTGATGCGGGACTCGATCCTAGGACTCCGGGATCATGACCTGAGCCCAAAGCAGTCGTCCAACCAACTGAGCCACCCAGGCATCCCTAAATTTCCTCTTTTGATAAGGACACCAGTCATATTGGATTGGGGTCTATTTGATCCATTTGGCCTATAATGGCCTCATTTGAACTTGATTACCTCTGTCTGAACTCTATCTCCACATTCGCAGGTACTGGGAGTTAGGACTCCAATGTACAAATTTTGGCAGGATGCAATCCAAACCATAACAAGAATGTAGGGAACAGTCATCAAAGAGACCAAGAGAGAGTGGGCCCTAGCTAGACCATGAGTCCCCCATGGGTTCAGGGAGGGGTTTGAAAAAGCTGAGGGCTCAGACAAGGGTATGATTAGGAGGTATACAGAAGAGTCCCCTGACATGAAGGCCTGGACTCCTGACAGCAATTGTGGTGAACCAGGAAGTCAATGGGCTAGGCTTGCCCTAAAGGTCTCTCGGAAAAGGTGGTAATCGGTTCCAGCTGCCACTTACATCTGCCCCCTCTTCCACTCTTGGTGGTTCAGTACCAAGTGGGGAGTGAAACCTCCCCAAGAACATTCTCAAGAAGGCTTAAAAGATGGGGTGCCTGAGTGGCTCAATCAGTTAGGTGTCTGCCTTCAGCTCAGGTCATGATCTCAGGGTCCTGGGATGCAGCCCCACATCGGGCTCAATGCTCAGTGGGAAACCTGTTTCTCCCTCTCCCTCTGCTACTCTCCCCTGCTTGCTCTCTCTCTCTCTCTCTCTCTGAAATAAATAAATAAAATCTTAAAAAAAAAACTTCTTTTAAAAAAAAGAAGCTTTAAAGGTGAGTGGGGTTCCTCCTCCTCCTAGAAACCAAAGAACAGGGATTCTCCCCCAAGGCCGTCAAAGCAAAATTAACACCACTGGGCACCACTGACCATTCTGTACAGGATAAGGGCAGGGTCTATGGAAGCTCTGGAGACTTTGTGACTTCCCTCAATTAACCAGCGTTATTACCCACTTTTTTTTTTCTTTTGTAATCAGTAGGAAAACAAAATCCTAAAAATGCAGAATACTCTCATGGCAGTTTTGAAGCATCCTGCCTTAATGGGTTTTGGGGAACAGGAATCCCTGAGGCTGCAGAGGGAGTGGCCACTTGAAAAGATGGTGATGAAGAGAATTTTAGGAGCCTATAAAAGACCCAACTGCTGAGAAGACTGGGCTAGAAGGAAGGAGCAGTGCTGAGGATCAAGTTTCTGGAGCATCTCCCAGATGGGGGAGGCCCCGATGGCCTTGACCTCTAGGGCTGATAGACGGCCCTGGACCCCAGGGCTGATGGATGGCCCTGAAATGCAGGACTGATGGATCGCCCTGGACCCCAAGGATGTTTACCCAACACAGGCTGAATCTACTCAGCTGTCTTCATCTGTCTCCCCACCAAATCCCAATCCCTCCCTGCCTCGTCACCTGAGACTGTCTGATGTGAGAGAATGCATGTGTCCAGCCAGCACCCCCACTTCCATGCTAATCACCCCAAGACACATTCTTACCACTTCCTCTGTCAATTCAAGGAAACAGTTACCCAACAGAGAGAGAGAGAGCAATCTAGAGACCTGAATAAAACCACAGTCTAGAAAGCAGGAGAATCTCACACGAGTAAAATGCATTTGAAATTGAGAACAGAAGCTGAGCACTCCATGAGTTCTAGACAAGTCCCTGCAATGTTCAGGTGGGATGGTGAAAGGGGCCAGGTGGACCTTGAACTCTCTCTCATCTCTCTGTCAGCAACCCCAGCCAGGGGGAGGTTCACCCTGACTGTGCAAGGTCCTAGCCCAGCCTGCCTTCTCTGAGCCTAGCAGCCTACACCCACCTCTTCTTTCTCTAATATCCACACCTCTGCCTCAGTCAGAGGCAGCCCCAAGCCTTGAGTCATACTCACAGGATCTGTCTGTTCGGGCCTCTCTCCAAGATGCCCCCTGGGGATCCCTGCATTCTTGCCTTGGGCATGGCCTTCAACCCCTTAGGACAGAGTTTTCAGTGATGCTCCTAGGTCATCCTTTCCCATGTATAAGCCACTGCTCATGTTCGCTCCCCAGCTAGAGGCTCAGATCCGTCATCAGCCCTAGGACTGGAGCTGATGTAAGACAGGAGGGATTCACAGGGTCACAGCTATTCCCCAATCCTCCTTGAGAGTCTGTTTTCACCCCTGGGTCTAGCCTTGTTTATGAGAGCCAGGGCCCATTTATGCCTGACAGCTGAATTTCTATATACCTCTCCATGCCAGAGGCCCTATTCTAAAAAAGCTCAAGATGATCCTCAACTTGATAAAGAGTATCTGCAAAAACCTACCATTGACATAATACTTAATGATGAGAAACTTGAAACTTTTCCATTAGGATCAGGTAAAAAGCTAAGGAAGTCCCTGCTCACTACTCCTTTCCAACATTGTACTAGAAGTTCTAGGTAAAGCAATAAGATAAGAAAATTAAATAAAAGGTATACAGATTGGGAGGGAAGAAATAAAACTGCTTTGTTTGCAGATGGGATGATCATCTCTACAGAAAACCTGAAAGAATTTTTTGATCTCCTGGAAATAATAAGTAATTATGACAGGTTTCAGGATACAAAGTTAATATACAAAAGTCAATCATTTTCTTAAAACCAGTATATAATCATTTATATTAGCACCTATACAAATGAAATACTTAGGTGAAATCTAACAAAATATATATAAAATCTATATAAGAAAATTACAAAACTCTGATGAACAAAATCAAAGAGTAACTAAATAAACGGAGTGCTATTTCACATTCTTGGATAGGAAGATCCAATAGTGTCAAGATGTCAATTCTTTTCAAATGATCTATAAGTTCAATTCAACCCCAGTCAAAGGGGTAAAACACAAAACTGTGAAAGTCTTATAAGATAACGTTGGAGGAAATCTGGATGACCTTGGGTTTGGTGATGACTTTTTAGGTACTACACCAAAGGCATGATCCATGAAAGAAATAATTGTTAAACTGGACTTCATTAAAATAAAAAACATCCGCTCTGCAAAAGACAAGGTCAAAACAATGAGAAGAGAATCCACAGACTGGGAGAAAATACTCACAAAAGACACATCTGATAAAGGACTATGATCCAAAACATACAAAAAAACTCCTAAAACTTGACAGTAAGAAAATGAATGATCCAACTTAAAAATGGACCAAAGTCCACTTTAAAATGGACCAAAGTCCTTAACAGACACCGAAGAGGTACAAACAGCAAATAAGCACATGAAAAGATGCTCCACATCATAAATCATCTGGCAAACACAAGTTAAAATGACAATGAGGTATTACTACACACCTATTAAAATGGTCCTGATCCATAACACCAACAACACCAAATGCTACAAGGATGTGGAGTAGAAGGCATGTTCATTCATTGCTGGTGGGAATGCAAAATGGTATAGCCACTCTGGAAGATAGTCTAAATGTTTTTTCCAAAGTAGTAAAAGTATGCTCACACCAAAACCTGCAAACAGATATTTATGGCAGCTTTATCCATAATTTTCAAAACTTGGAAGCAACCAAGATGTCCTTTAGCAGGGGAATGGATAAATGAATGGTGGTCCATCCAGACAAATGGAATTCTTCAGTTCTAAAAAGAAATGAGTTATCAGGCCATGAAAAGCCACAGGGAAAACTTAAATGCAAATTACTGAGTGAACAAAGAGTCTGGAAATGTTACGTTTTGGATGACTTCAACTGTGTGACATTATAGCAAAATTAAAAGGAGACAAGGGGAAAAAAAAAAAACTTCTCCCAAAATAAAGAAAGAAAGATCAAACTATGGAGACAGTGAAAGGGTCAGTTGGGTGCGAGGCACTGGGAGAGGGGTGAATAGGGGATGCTACCATAATGGTGGATACATATCTTACACATTCATCCAAACCCATAGGAGGTACAACACCGAGAGTGAAGCCCAATGTAAACTCTGGACTCTGGGTGATAATCATGTACAGATTATTGGTTCACTGATTTTATCAAACCTACCAGTCTGGTGGGGCATGTTGGATACTGGGAAGAGGGAGTGGGGATGAGGTATGGGGGTAATGGGATATTTCTATACTTGCCCAATCTTTCTGTGAACCAAAAACAGCTCTAAAAAATAAATAAATAAATAAATAAATAAATAAATAAATAAATAAAGCCTTGGGGCCCCTGGGTGGCTTGGCTAAGCATCTGACTCTTGGTTTCAGTTCAGGTCATGATCTCAGGGTCATGAGATCGAGCCCCATGTCAGTCTTCACACTCAGTACAGACTCTGGTTAAGATATTCTGCCTCTCCTTCTGCCCTTCCTCCTGCTCACACCGTCTCTCTCTCTCTAAAATAAATAAAATACAGAAATAAAATCTTTAAAAAATAAAATTAAGTCTTAAAAAAATTTTTTTTAAAACTCAAGATGGAGGCCTTCCTGTCCCGTCCCCTCCCCTCCCCAACTGGCCTTATAACCTTGCACCTGTGGCACCTAGGCCCCAACCCTGAGTCATGGGGCCCAGCTCCCTGTTGACAGCTTGTCCCTCAGAACAAACATGCTTTCTCTGTCACTGTCATTAGCCTGGGGTGGGGTTGCCCCCTCCTTAGGCAGCTACTACTGTCTGCTATTGGTGATGACCTAAAGTCCCTTATCTTTGCACTCTCCTGTTGGGAAACCTCATGAAACTGGCCCATCTCTCAGAAGAAAGTATTGCTTGTCAGGCAGGGATTTTCCTGCAAACTTCTCACGCGAGGGCAGTTGTTTAATCTGCCTCTGCACAGATGAAATGCTGAAGGGCTCTTATCTTCCTCATCACTCCAAACCACACAGTTCAGTTCCTGGTATCTCCTTGACCACTTTGGCTCATCCTTGAAAAATAGCAGGTAGGTTTCAAGGCAGGGATTTGGGTTTCTGCTGCAGTTCCCATTTTGGGGCTCGGCATGCCCTGCTGGTGAGTTTGGTATTGGTGCTTTCCTGGCCTCGAAGAGCTAGTGGTCCAGGACAAAGCCACTAAGATGGTCCACTGAGAGGCACAGGCAGGAGGAGGTGGAATCATCAGGTCTCCAAATAAATTCCCCAGCTCTGTGATGTCAGACTAGCTTCCCTCCTGTCAGGGAAGCCAGCTCCTTCCATAAATCCTGAAAGAGCATCTTCCATGTGCCAAAAGGAACCACCCTCAGAGGCCATGTCTCCCCCAGACCCGGTGCTGCCCTCCATCCACCCACCCAGTTGGTGGCCACCCCTTCCAGGTCTGAGGGTTTACCATCACCAGACCTGGTGATTCTCTCCTTTAACTATATCCAGAATCTACTCACTCTTCTCTCCTCCCTGTCACCACCAAAGCCCCGACCAGCATCATCTTCCTCCTGGTGACAGCCTGCTCAGTGGCATCCCTGTCCCCCGTCTATTCTCAGCATGGCAGCTTGAGACATCTGTTCCAAAACCAAATCTAATTGTATTACTTCCATGCTTGAAGTTCTCATAGCTTCTCAGTGCCTGTGGGATGAAATCCCAAAGCACCCCAGAACCTTAGCTGTCCCCATATCTCCATCTCACAACATCCCTGCTCTTCCCTCCTCCCTCTCTGCATTTCACCCCTGCTCTTCCCAGTTCCCAAACGCCTCATCTCAGAGACTCTTATCTGACACTCTTCCCTCCCAACCAATGCCTACCCACCTTTCAGTCTCAGTTTAAATGAAACTTCCTTCAGGGTGCCTTCCCTAAACCTCCAGGCTAGATTAGGCAGCTCTGCTCTTTACTTCCCCTAGCAGCTACACTTTTCTTTTTACAAAGCTTTGAAAGATTCACTATACTTTTGCTTGTTGCTTCTGTCTTAAATGAAACTTTGGCCTTCACAAAGGCAGGATCGTGGCTATCTTACCCATTGCTCAGTCCTCATGTCCTACATAGTGGCCAGAAAATTGTAGGCGCTTAATATATTGTTTAGTTAGGGTTGTGTTCGTCTGCAACAGTTTCTTTTTATCTTCACAGAATAAATCTGGAAGTGAGGGATACCAGTGTGGGTTCAGTGCCTTGATAATGTTGAGGCCAGTGTGTGAATTGTTTTCTTGGTTTTTCCCTCATTCGTGCTGCTCCATGGTCAGAAGATAGCGATGCTTCATTGTTCAAGTCTATGTTCAAGGAGAGAAGGAGGGAGAAGAAGGGAAGAGCAAAAGACCATCTCCTTGCACTCCTATGTCTTTTTATTTGTGAAGAGGAGCTCTTTCCAGTAGACCACACTTTTTGGGTTTTTTGTTTGTTTGTTTGTTTGTTGTTGTTGTTGTTGTTTTACCCTTTTTGTTTTCATCAAAACAAGGCAGATATTCATCCTTAGGTTAATCATTTTCCAAACAGAAGGAGGCTTCCAAAACTGCTTTATTAAATCTTCTTCTTCTCTTCCTCCCCCTCCTCCCCCTCTTCCCCCTCCTCCTCTTCCTCCTCCTCCTCCTCCTCCTCTTCCTCCTCCTCCTCCTCCTTCTCTTCCTCCTCCTCCTCCTTCTTCTTAATAATTTTTAAAATCATGGTTCTTCTTATGGGTTGCAATAAAGAACTACCTTCCCTGAGCACAAGACATCCTCCTATAGACCTAAAAAATAATGATTTTGTTAGAAGAGAAGAAGTAGGGTGAAAAGCATATAGAAATGATTTATTGCTATGTATTGAATTACCCCAGTGCTTAGTGACTTGAAACAGAAGCTAAGCAGGGTCGGGCCTGGTTAGTACTTGGATGGGAAACAATAAACATCATCTCACAGTTTCTGTGGGTCAGAAATTTGGGAGCAACTTAGTTGTGTGGTTCAGGCTCAGCATCTCTTATGAAGTTTCAGTTAAGATTTTGGCTGGGGCTGCACTCATCTGAAGGCTGGACTGGGGCTGGAGAAGCCACTTTAAGTTGGTTCATGTGTTTTCTGGCAAAAGGTTTCAGTTCCTTGCCATGGGGGCTTCTCCATAGGACTGTTATGACACGGCAGCTGGTTTCTTCAGACTGAGCTATCTGGTTAGGGGTTTGGGGTGTGAAGAGAGAGATATGGAGAGGGAGAGAACATGTAAGACAGAGAGAGAGAGTATGAGAGAGAGAATGAACCAAGATGGAAACCACAGTGTTCATTATAATATCAGAAATGACATGCCATCTCCTGCTTTCTCCCATCAGTCAGACAGACCAGCCCTGGTGCAGTGTGGGCTGGGACCACATGAAAGTGAATTCAGGAGATAGGAATCATTGCAGTGATCCTGGAGGCAACTAACACAAACCTGTAGAGTAGATAGCAGACCTTGGCTGCCACAGGGTGTGTTTATTGAGTTGAACTGCACTGAAAGGAAGGAAATGAGTTGAAGTTAAGTGTTCCTGTTTTCAGGGTGAAGAGAAGGAACAGATTAAGAAATCTTACAATAATTTCATGCCTGCTATATGCTAGCCATTCTATGTAGGTGATTTCACGGACTTTTCCCAAGAGCACTATGGCAAGTAGGTGGTGATGTTTCCATTGTCTGGGTAAGAGCACAAGGGGAGCCAAACCTGACCCTCAGAAGCCATCCTAACCCCAGCTGGCTGTCTATCTGTGATACTTGGATTCATTCAGTCTGTTTGATTCTCTTTCGTGAACTTGAACAAAGGAAGACTAGTGAGAGAGTGAGGTTCTGGTAGTGGGGTCGGAAGTTGACACTGATGGTAGACTCCGATATACCACTGAGATGCCCCATCAATGAAGGACTGGTACCCTAGGGACAGAAAATGCTGTTGGCTTGACTGGCAGCCCCGTCAGCGACCATTCAGCAGAATCTATGGTACTGGAGCCCTCAGTGGGAAAATGTGCATGTGGCAAGTCCCAATGAGAGAACCATAATGGAGACCCCTGGGGTCTGGGACAAGTTATGCTATTTGCAGTGGGGAATTGTATACCATTTGGAAAATAATCCTCTGGATGCTATGGGGCCGTAGCAGAAACACTGCTTGATTACGGGACACCTCATGACTGTGTGGCCATAACTGGCCTTCATGAATTAGGTCCTGTCAAACACACCAAGTCAGGATGTGGGGCAGGCCCAGGGCATTATGTTGTCAGATGGAAGTGGTCTACCTGGGATCAAACATGAATAGGACTGGGGGGCATAAACTAAGCAAGCTGCATGAGCACATTGCCTGTCTGAACCAATGCCTCTCCCTTAGCTCATGCTTAGATTGCACAGCATGGGAAGGTCCCTTGGGGCAAGCCAACAGAGGAGGAAAACACTAAGCTTGATTCATACATCGAACAGCTGGATATGTGGGTGTCAGGAGCAAGAGAATGGTGTTTGCACTGCAGCCCCACATAGGAGTGGTCTTATAAAACAGTGGCAAGGAAAATCCTCCAATGGGCAGAGTCTCAGGCAGAGCATTTGGCCACTTACTTTGCATGGAAAATAAAATAAATATAGACTTATGGGTGAGGCTGTGGTTGGACGTGCATCACAGCTCAGCTTCTGCTGCCAGCCCTGCTTCTTCTCCTTCCTTCTTATAGGTTTTGATCCCAAGGGCACATCTTAATAAGCACCCTGCAAAACACCAGGCTCAACCTTAGAGTCTGCCTGATAGGAGCCCCATTCTGTGACAAAGAGAGAAGACAGCTAAAAGAGACTGAGATAGAAGAGCGCAAGGGAGCCATGAATAGTTCTGGGAGTCAGGTAGTGGGTACTCGTGCGAGTGGAAGGAGGAGCAGGGACAGAGATGGGGGGAGTGGTTGGAGTGGTGGCAGGTGCTGCTACTGAGTAGATGATAGTGAAACTAGAGCTACTTCAGATTCTCAGCCACCTGCAAATCCCCAGTGGCCTCCCCAATTCTGTAAAGCCTGGCTCTGTGGGTTCCCAGGAACGCCCATCATTATCACACAGTGTCTGTACTTCCTTATTCTTAATAAAAGAATTTGTGCTGGATAAATAGTGTAGTGGGTTGAATGGTGGCCCTCCCCCAGAAGACATGTTTACATCCTAACCCCCAAAACATGTGAATGTGACCTTATTTGGAAAAAAAGTCTTGGCAGATATAATTAATAATCTCAAGAAGAAATCACCCTGGCTTATCCAAGTGGGCCCTAAATCTAATGACAACAGTCCTTATAATAAAAATGGGAAAGGATAGACACAGGGAAAAGAGGGAAGACCATATGAAGACCCAGGCAGAGATTGGAGTCGCCCAGCCACAAGCCATGAAATGCCTGGAGTCACTGTGAGCTGGAGAAGCAAGGTTGGATCCTCCCTAGAACCTCCGGAGGAAGCACAGTCCTATTGATGCAGCAGTTTTGGACTTTTGGCCTCTGTACTGTGAGAAGAAAGATTTCTGCTGTCTCAGACCATCACGTTGGGGGTAATTTGTTACTGCAATTCTAGGAAACTAATGCACGTAGTTGCCACGATAGTGGCTGCATTTCCCAGTTTTCCTTGAAGCTGAGTGTGGTCATAAGACAAAACCCTCCTCCATGGGAGTAAGATTCTGCATTTCTGACCTAGTGCCAGGTGATGGTGCTACTGGTGGTCCGGCGACCATACTTTGAGCAACAAGGGCCTGCTTAGCATCACCCTGGGAGAAGATCTGGGAGGGTTTGTGGAGCAAACAAAGATATCACAACGGGGAAAGAATATATAAAATGTAAAGGGGTATAGCAGTGAGGCCCTGTCAGCTGCAAGCAACCAAAAACGACTGAAAGTACCTGGGCCATATGATACAAAAGCTGGAGGTCGGGCAGCACTGTGTGAATCTCAAAGGTCTCTGGGTCTCAACCTCATCATGCTCCCATGTGCTGCCCCTCCTCCTGCTCTAACAGCCCAGAATGTGGGTGATGAAGGCTGGAGTGGCTCCAGGTGTTACCAGCAGAAGACTGGGGAGCATGCCCAAAAGCAGGAATGATATTTTTCCTCTCAAGGAAAGGTTTACCGTCATGCCTCATTGGCTAAACTGAGTACACATGCCCTTTTCTAAGCCAATACTGGAAATGGGAGGATTATCATAATGAGTTTTTATTGATCAAATTCTGCCTTCTTGGGACTGGGGACAGGAATATATCTTACATGCAAAATCTGATTAATCCACTATCTTTGGTTCTTGGGGGTCTAGGTCTATTGTTTTTTGTTTCTGTTTGCTCTCCCCCTCGGTGGCTTGTTTCCTTGTGGATTAGGTGATTATTAGTCATGGCTTGTGTATGAAGGCTATATGGAAAGTCAACATGTTTGGCAAAAACAAAACAAAACAAAAACAAAAAACAACTGGTGCTTTCTACAAACATTTAACTATAGCTTGGTGCCTGAGAGACACTTGGGGTTGAGCTGATTCATTGTGCCTCCTGATGACTGGTCAGGTTGGTATGTTGTGTGATTCCATGCCTGCTCTGGCATACCTGCTCCCTCTAGCAGATGGCTGCCCGAGGGAAATCATGGAAGGCAGGGACCCAGGACAGGCAGAGAAGGGTATTCTCTCTCCTAACACTCTGTGCTAGGGTTCAAGGCAATCTAGGCATCCTGCCTTTGCCATGATATCAGGGTTATGTCTATACAGAAAAGACTATCACTGTCAAAAATGACCATTCCCACCCCAAGGAGCTTTCACTGGTGGTGTCTCTCCTTGGGTTTATGGCCATATTTCCAGGGTCTCTGCACCCACCACAAGCCTCCTGTTCCTTCTCTTACCCCAGACCTCACACCCTAACCCAAACCCACCATTGCCTTCCTCCTGTTTTGCCAAGGGACCCTCCAGGTTCCTGAAACTCAGTTATGATGAGCCAATTTCTGGTAGGAGCACAGGGGCCTCACCTTTCAGAAACAAAAAGGAGCCTGTGAATCTCTCCAGAGGTCAGGGCTGAAACAGATTTGGGTTTCACAGAATGTGTGTGTAGATGAATCTTTCTAGGGGAAACATAGCTTGAGGTGGGCCGGGGCACAGATGGGTCTTGGAAATACCATCATTTAAGGGACGGGCAGAGAAAGAGAAGATGATAAAGGAGAAATAGAAGAATAATGAAAGTGTAGTGTCCTCGAGGCAAAGGCACAAACGTGTGTCAAGGATGAAATGTTCAATAGCATCAAGCTTGGCTATCACGGTTCTGGAAGGTGACCCCAGGTCTGGCAACATGGAGGTCTTTGTTGGTCTTGTTAGAAATAGTGTTTAGGGGCCGATTTCCCTGGGCTGAGAAATAAGTGGGAGGTAAAAAGTGATGACAGTGAATGTAGACAGAACGCTTTAGGAATGGTGACTATCTCCTTCCTCTGCCCAAGGAGATGTACCCAGATCGTCCCATTTAATACTGCAACCTGCTGTCCCCACACCCAGTCCCTTGCCCATATTTACATCTTTCTTCCATAGCACTCACCTTCTTCCAAAATACTATATGTATTCTCTCCTTTACTAATTTATAATGTTCCTTGTTGATTGTGTCTCTCCCTTGGGAGACTGTAACAGTCGTGAAGGCAGAGACCCTTGTCTGTTTTATTAACAGATAAAATCCTAAGGACCTAGAACAAAGGGTTGCCACCCAGTAGGTGTTCAAAAATTTTGGTTGAATGAATTAATGAATGAAGAGAAGGATGGGGATTGAGAAGAATGCCCAGGCAAAGAAGGGTTTTTTCTTTAAAGATAGCAGCAGCCTAGGGGCGCCTGGGTGGCTCAGTGGGTTGAGTCTCTGCCTTTGGCTCAGGTCATGGTCTCAGGGTCCTGGGATCGAGCCCAACATTGGGCTTTCTGCTCAACGGGGAGCCTGCTTCCCCCCCCTCACTCTGCCTGACTCTCTGCCTGCTTGTGCTCTCTCTTTCTGTGTCAAATAAATAAAATCTCGAAAGAAAGAAAGATAGCTGCAGGCGGATTATGGGTAGGGCTTAGGCAAACTCTTCAGTTTGAAAACACAGGGGAGAGAAATGGGAATTAATGACTCAAGGTCTTGGAAATGATGTGTTTCAGAGAACACTTGGAGAGAAGGGTATAGCTTGGGCAAGTTGTGAGTGGTGACACCTAAGGCTGGGAGGGTAGGTTCATCTACTGTCTGCCACAACCCTGAGAGGCTCAGAGCTAATATCCTGGGAAATGGAAATCCCAGACTGATGGTCTTTTTGAACAAAGTAGTGACAGTTCACTGTGGGGACCTCTCAGGGTCACCGTGTTGCAGAGCTCAGGAGACGCCACTCATAACCTCGTAAAGCATGTAAGTGATGTCCCCTTGAAGTTGTGCAATGTGGAGGCCCAGTGAGAAAAGGCCAGCACTGAGAGTGGTGCAAGACAGGACTGTCCGATGGCAAGCTCTTAGAGACACAATAAGGCCTGACAAGGGGGCGGCACAAGGGATAGGTTGAATGTCACAGAAGCCCGAGTTTTTGCCAGAGCAGAGTTAACACAAATCCAGATCAAATAACAGGTGGGAAGGTAAGAGGGTCAGAAATGACAAATGTGCCTTTGTTTATGGAACGACCTTCAGGGTGGGATGGCTGTGCTGGGGAGATAAGGAACTGAGGTTATGGTAGTTGCAGTTGCTCAAGAAAGAAGAAGGAAGTCCACTTAGATATCACAAAATTTTTGAAGTATGATTATAGATAAATTACCAGATAAGACCCATAAAGGGAATTCACTACTTACTCTTAAAAAGGGGGGCTATTGGAAGAGTCTGTGACCTTTGAGTTTGAGGCAGGGAGGCCACCTATGTCATACTGAGATCGTCTTTGGTGCCTGTACCGTTCCTACTGGATCCAATCACATTCTGTCCACTCCATTCAATCCAGCTGTATTCCAGTCCATTCAACAGATGTTAACTGAGCATCTACAAGTCCTCAGCATCAAAGATAAGAATTAAATGGCATGGTCCTTGTTCCCAACTGGTTGTCAGGCTGAAAAAGGAGAGAGAGAAGAGCAACAACAACAGAATGTGGAAGGAGTTGAATCGATCCGCAGGAAATTGAGGGAGGCCAGAAGCAGAAGTCTGGGAGGATTAAGGCTCCTTCTCTCTATGAGTTTCCTATGGAGATAAGACACAGTTGAGCTTTCCTTGGTCATCTTTCTTTCCAAAGTCCCAGGAGCTAGGGCATGCAAGGGCAGAAAAGGGTATGAGAAGCTCGGGATTTTGTATTTGTTCCGGAGATCTCTTACTGTGCTCAAAGTCATAGAGGTACCATTGGACTTGACTCAGTCACTAAATGGCTGTGACCTTGGGGTGTCACTCGCTACCTATAAGCCTGGAAGTACATGGAAGCTCTCTTGACTGCATGGTGCCTACCTTAGCTAGCCACATCAATGAGTAGATCCCAGGGATGATGAGTCCTAGTGCAAAAGCCCTCACCTCCAAGAAGGCTGCCCAGATATCCCTTTTTCTCAGGCTGGCAAGAGTCTCCATAAACTCCAAGATCTAGCTCTGGGAAGGACTCTACTGCAGAGCCTCCCCTGACCTCCCAGCAGATGAGTCTCTTCTCCACATGCTTCCACTATGGTGGTCATGGTAGGGGGGCAAGGGAGTATCCATTTGCACAGCACCTTCCCTAGGTTGTGAATTCCATGGGGTCAGGCACTGGGTTTTAATCCTCCTCCTGTTCCCTTACCAAGCGTACAGTAGGTGCTCTGGGCTTATTGAATGGATAAATAAATGACTGAATGTCAAATGTTATACCCTCCTTCACTACCCAGAGCCAACATCACTGCCCCTGGAAGCCTTCCCTTGCTTCTCTAGGTAAAAGTCTAGGCCCTTCTTTCTCATACTCTTATCTGGCTCTCTGAATATCTACCACATTACAAGGGTCGGCAGACTTTTTCTATGAAGGACCAGATAGTAAATATGGCTTTGAAGGCTATAGGTCTCTGTTTCAACCACCAGCTACCCTGGCAGCGTAGGAACAGAGTGCAGCCAGAGACAAAGCATGAATGAATGAGCATGTGTTCCAATAACACTATTTCCAGACCCTGAAATTTGAATTTCATGTAATTTTCCTATATCACAAAATATTATTCTTTTTTAAAATTTTTTCCAACAGTTTAAAAAATTTAAAAGCCATTTTTAGCTCATGTGCTAAACGAACACAGGCTGTAACCCATATTTGGCCCACAGGCCATGGTATGCTAACACCTGCTATGGAAATTATTTAGATCTACTTGCTAATGGGCTTATTTTGGCATCTCCTATTATTCTAGGAAAATGAAAAGAGTGGAATAATTAAGAACCTAGCCCTTGGAGACAGTTGAGCCTATATCCTAAATCTGATTCCAGACTCCCTCCCCTCCCTTCCTTCCTTTTAAGTCAGTCACGAGGGAGGTCTGAGCGGGAAGGTGCCAGGCCACTCCTCCAAGGAGGGGACGTTCCTTTCCTAGGGATACTATAACAGAACACCAAGAGTCAGGTGGCTCAAAGCTACAGAAATGCTTGGGCCCCCAGTTCAGGAGCCTAGAAGCCCAAAATGAAGGTGTCAGCAGGGCTATGTGCTCTCCGATGTGACTGCCCTCGGTGAGGACCATTGCCTGCCCCCTCGAGCTTCTGGTGTTGGCCCCAGTCCTTGGTGTTGCTTGGCTTGTGTCTATACCCCTCCCTGTGTGTCTACACATCTTCTCCCCTCTGCACACATCTCTGTGTCCAAATTCCCCTTTTATAAGGACATTAGTCATATTGGATTCAGGTCCACACTCCTGAGCTCATTTAAACTTTGTTATCCCTCGAAAGACTCCATTTCCAAGTAAAGTAACATTCTAAAGTCCTGGGCGTTAGGACTTCAACATATTTTTTGGGGAGGAGAAGGGGGCACCATTTGGGTGTCAGAACAGGGATGCAGCCCTTCAGGGAAGGGGGCTGCAGGCAGGTGTGTAAGCATCCAGGGAAACATTCTGAGGACAAGAGAGTGTTTCTCGCAGCCAAGAGGAGAGATGCCAGCATATGTGAGAGAAAGCTAGAATGAACTACTGTGTAGTTGGATTGGAACCAGGAGAGTCGGTGTCGGTGTGAACTTGGGATTTTCAAAATACTAGATATAGAAATAACTATAGCTGTAAATGCATAGTTCATGCATTTATTCATTCCCCGGATCGCTCCACTCCCTAGGCAGTAGGGGGCCCCATACCATTCTTCACTAATAAAACTGAACAAAAGGAAAAGAAGAGAAAATAGAATTTCTTGGATCTATGTCTGAGCCTAAGGCTGGGGCAGGAGAAGTCTAAGATAAGACGAGAGCATCTTAGGGTGCCTGGAATTCAGAAAGACCTCCAGAATGATGCAGATATGTCAAAAGGACACAGGAGTCACTTTGAAGGAGTGCTTACTGGCCAAACCTGGAGGGATTAAGTCATCCCAACAAATAATCAGTCATTGTGATGTATGCCATCTACAACAAAATAGGAATCCATAAGTTTGTATGGATTATACAAGTGAAAAAAAACAAGGGAAGACAGTGAAGCTCTTTCTTCTAGTGGAAAGTCAAGAAATGTGAAAGGAGGAGTGATACCATCTAAAGTGGCATCCATTCTGGTTGTATTTGATTTCCTGAAGGAACATCATGGCTTACTAAGTCTGCAGGTTGAAGGAGGCTGACGATGGGATCTCACACAGTCTCAAGGTATCCTCCACAAAATACTTATTGATTTAAAGGGTCAGCGGGGGACTAACTTTACAACAAGTTGACTTGGCCAACGCAGTCTTAATCACGTGACCAAAGTGAGGCTCACGAATGAGCTTCACACCTGACAGGATGTCCTGTCCTGAGAAGAAGCCAGTGTCATTGCTTTGTTATCCTGACCAAAAATTATAACCTGAGGAAACACCAGACCAACCTAAACAGGGAGAACTCCTGCAAAATGCCTGGCCTGCAAACTTCACAGAGGTCAAGGGAAGAGGGGCAACCAGCCCAGGTTGAAGGAGCCTGGAGAGACATGACGTCTACACATGGTATGTGGTCCTGGGCTGGATCCTTTGTTATGAAAGACAGTGAGGCTTGAATGGGGTTTTCAGGCAAAGGGTGTATTGAGGTTCTCTGTGCTGTTCTTAACACTTCCTGTATTTTGGAATTGTTTTGGAATTAAAGTAAAATGAAAAAATAATGCAGTGTTAAAGTAGACTGGCTATGTTACTTTTGACAAGTTATTTCCCTTTCTATGCCTCAAATTCTTCATCTGTAATAGGAACTTGATGCCGCCTGGCTACTTAAAGGATATTGTCAGGAATGGAAGAAATCATGTTGAGTGAAGCCCAGGGAGTCCACTATCTGGTCATATCATGAAAGTGCTCAGGCTGTGATCATTATTCGTTTCATATTCTTCTCAATATTGTACCGTGTTTCGTAGAATCTAGATGTCAGCAAGTGTAAGACATGTTTTTGATTTATATGCCCCTGGGAAAGTAAAACCACGCCCAATTAAACTGACAACAGGATTCCTCACTTAGAATGTTTCATATTTATTGAGAAAACTGCTTTATTTCTTAAGTTTTTTATCCCAGTATAATTAACATACAGTGTTATATTTTTTTCTGGCGTCCAATCTAATGATTCAACAATGTTATATATTTAAACAGAAGTACCATATGAGGGTGCCTGGGTGGCTCAGTCTGTTAAGCATCTGCCTTCTGCTCAGGTCATGGTTTCAGGGTCCTGGGATCAAGTCCTGCATCAGGCTCCGCACAGGAAGTCTGCTTCTCCTTCTGCCCCTCCCCTCACTTATGCATGCACGCGTGCTCTCTCTCTCTCTCTCTCAAGTAAATAAAGCAAGAAAATCTTTGAGGGAAAAAAAAAGTGACACCAAAAATTTATTAGGGATGAAATGCTGAGATGTTCCTCATAGTGTTACCTAAAAAAAAAAAAAAGGAAGTACAATTTGATTAACAGTTCCACTGCTGGGTCTGTTCGCAAAAGAATTGAAAGTGGGGACCCGAACAAATGTTTGTACACTCATGTTCACAGCAGCGCTGTTCACCGTAAATGAACAACCCAAAAGGCCGTCAACACATAAACATATAAACAAAGTGTGGTTTAGCTGTACCGTGGAATACTATTCAGCCTGAAAAAGAAGGAAATTCTGACTCATGCCACAATGTGAATGAACCATGAAGCCATTCCTGTAAGTGTGACAAGCCAGTCACAACAGGACACATGTTGTACGACGGTACTTATGTGAGGAACGTGGGGAGGTCACATTCATAAGGGCGGAAAGTAGAACGACGGTCCCCAGAGAGGGGGAAGGAGGGGGATGGGCAGTTATTGTTGAATGGGGACAGACTTCTAGTTTGAGATGATGAACAAGTTCTGGGTGCAGACCTTGGTGATGGTTGCGCAACAGTGTGAATGAACTTGATGTCACTGCACTGCGCACTTAGAAGTGGTAAATGGCAAATTTTATGTCATATATAGTTTGCAACTGGAAGAAATAGACACTACGAATTTACAGGGAGAGAAATCGGAGTAAAAGGGACCTCTGGGAGGCAGTGATGGGCAGGGGGCACAAAGGGGCCCTCTGGCATTGGGGAATGTTCTGTATCTGATCTAGTGGTGGTTACGTGAGTGCAAGGAATTATAAATATGTCCTGCACTGCACACTTAGGATTGGTTCACTTTACTGTATAGAACTTGAAAATATTTGCGGGGGGAGGAGTGGGGTGAGGGGGAGAATCTCAAGCAGGCTTCTCGCCCAGTGCAGAGCCTAATGTGGGGCTCGATCTCACAACCCCAAGATCATGACCTGAACTGAAATCAAAAGCTAGACATTTAACCGACTGAGCTGCCTAGGTGCCCCTAAAGTTTTTGGGTTTTTTGTGTGTGTTGTTTTCGTTTTTAGAGAGAGATAGTGCCAGTGCGGGGAGGGGAAAATATGTTGAAGGCAAACACAACAGAGTATGAGCAAAACTTCCCAAGTCCCAGGAGGAGAGGAGCTAGCCTCCACGGCATGCAAGTCACTTGTCTAAGAATCACAGAGCCGAGAAAGGCAGGCTCCCGGGGAACTAGGCAGGATCCCTGTATCGCCCACCCCTCTCGTCCGAAACCCCCTGAGTTACCACATGCCCCACCTCCCCTGTGAGATCTCATCCCTGCATCAGAGGCACCCCCGTCCCCAAGAACATGATCGAGCTTTTCTTGTTCTATTTCCTTGTCTTGTTGTTGCTTGCTTTTTATATCATTAGCAACTGTATTTTTTTAAAAGCTGAACACTGGTAAATTCTGATGTTCTGAATTCAGGCCACCTCACTGCTGAGTCCTGGTCACACCTCCCTGTCGTGCTGGTCACACAGGGAGCCCAGAGGCTGAGGGGCACTTGGTCCACCCGAGGAAGGAATACAACCTGCTGTCAGGAGCTCGGCCCCGGTGTGGGAGTAGCCAGCACAGCCATAAGCCCCAGGGAGAGAAGTAAGTAAGCCTGGATCCCTTGTAGATGGAATAAGCCAGGCTCTATGCCCAGGGAAAGCACCGACTCCCCTTTCCATCTTCCTCATTGAATGGAGCACAGGATGAGAGGATCCTGGAGCCAGAACAGAAGGCTCCGGCCATTTTTCAGAGACTGGGGTTCAGGGGAGGGCAAGGGCAAGGGTTTGGAGTGGAAAGAATGGGGTGCTGAGTCAGATAGGGGAAAGTGTCCCCCAGATGCCCCTTGAGAAGAAGACCTCTGCCAGAAGCCTCTGATGCAGATATGTAAAAGAACATGACCAGCGCGGGGGTCCGCACTCCCTCTGAGGCGCCCTCAGAGAAGGCACAGTGTGTCCCAAGTCTGGTGTGGGAAGGCAGCTTCCCCCACAGGCCCGCCCAGGAAGGCTTTGTGATCGCCCCGGGCCAGGCCTAGAAGGCACACACAGGTTGTCAACCAGAAGCCAGATTCCTCACCAGTGTGGGTCTCCTGCCCTCTCTTGGTGGGCAAGGGGGGGCGGGGGTCAGACCCGCCCTCAAGGTGATAAGACAGAGCTTCTCAAACTCCAGGCAGCAGAAATCTCCAGGCGTCCCCATGGGCCTCCTTAGGCGTCAGTGCTCCCGAAGGAGCACTCTGCCCCACCCCGGGCCCCAGGAGGGCCTGTCTCCTCCCAACCAGGCTCTCTGTGCCCAGTGACCAGGCCTGAGGGAAGAAAGGCCTGGGGCATGACTTCAACCCCCAACTCTCCAGCCCTGGACACACCCCTGCATGACCTCACCCCACCAGGAAGGGATTTCACAGGAGGGACCCAGGTCCTGCAGGTGCCACTCTGCTCTCCAGCATGGGCTTTTCCCACCCCTCCCCTCTGCCCCCGTGGGACCTTCCAAGCCATCCTGGCTAAGTGAGCCCTTCCTGGCAGGAAGAAGGCCAGGAATCCAGGGGCTTTGGGACAGAGTCCCAGCCCCGCACCCCTCATCCCTGCCCTGTCACTGCGACCTCTGCCTGGGAGGTGTCCTCCTCTTTGCTCACCAAGCTCTCTGCTTGGGAGAAATGGCACAGCTTTTTCCTTCTGCCCGACTCCAATACAGTTCATGGAGCACTGAGTGTCTTTATTTAAAATTTTGTGGATTTCTTGTGTTATTTTTTACAACATTGCATTAAAATACTATTTATCTTTTTAATCTTAATTAAAATATTAATTTATCTTAATTAAATATTAATTTATTAATTCATATATAATTATATTAAAATTAAAAATTAATTAAAATTTATATTAAAATATAAATTTATTAATTTATCTTAATTAAATTATTAAAAATACTTAATTAGTGGGTGTTTGGGTGCCCCTTTACATTTTCCGCCCAAGGACATGCCTTACTCTCTTTGCCTTCGCCTCAGCCCCTCTGTGCTCAGGAGTCATTCATTCATTTATTCCCCACGGGGTCACTAAGAGCCTCCTTTGCGCCAGGACACGTGCTGGGTGCTGGGCAGAGAAACATGAGCCACTCTCAAGGCCGAGTTGGGAAAGGCAGCTGGCCACACTGAGGACTGTGGGACAGTATTGGGGCAGGGGCTGGTGCAAGACAGAGGGACACCAGGGAAATCACAGGAGCAGGGCTAAAGGGGGGGGGGGCGCTAGGAGCCCTGGGCTCTGAGCATCTCAGACAGACAACTGCTTGCATGTGGGGAACAGTTGGGGGTCCCGACACATCGCCACCGGTGATTTGCACAAGGTCGCACTCTGTGAGGTCAGTCATAGAGGTGGGAGCGGAGTGGGGGGCGCTATCTGGTATCCTCCCACCTCTCCCTGTATCCCCTGGGGGCGTCAGGGACTGCGTGAATCAACTAGTCAGGGAGCTGACTGACGGAGATGTGTAGGTGTGAGCAGGGAGCAGTACTTGTGGCTGAAGGAACATTTGCAAACTCAGTAAGGCCTAGAAGAAAAAAAAAATCAATACTCTCGGTGTCCACAGTTCTCAGAAGCTGGGCAGTCTTGTGAGGAGTCACAGAAACCGGCCTGGCCTGGTGTCGCTTCCTCTTTCTGCTTCTCTGTTTCCTAACAACAACGTCAGCATAAATAGGAAGCTCCAGCGGCTCCCCGTCGCCTGGACACTCCGGCAGAAGAAAGCTCTGCTGTCCCACCACGAAGAGGTACACTCTGGCTTTCAGGGGCGGAGCAGGGGGTGTCTGGGCCGGGAAACCAAGGACAAAGAGAGCCTGGGGGTGTGGAGTGGGCAGGTGTGGCTCTGGGAGCCCAGGAGCCAGAGGGCGAGGAGACAGGCAGCGCTGCCACCTTGCCTGAGGGTCGTGTGGGAAGGGCTGTAAGGTTGTGGGGGGGGCAGGGGTAGCTCACCTGCGGGGTCCACCTGTCCTGGCAGCAGGGAGGACGCGGGGTGGCGGGGTCAGGGAGGTGGAGAGCTCAGACCTCGGAGTCAGACACCTGCGTGCATCTATGCTTTGCCATTAAGGTGTCGCTAAGATGTTGGTGGCGGTGAGAACATCCTCTCCCTGCCCCCGGTTTTCGCCTCCTGGTCTCTGGAACGGAAAGAGCTCCAATAGTCCCTGACATCCTGGTCTAGAAAGGGAGAGTGGGAGAGCGAGGGTGCGTGCACGCTTGGGGTGTGGGTGTCAGTGGCAATGCAGGGGTGCAAAGAGACTGGGAGGCGGAGGGGGAAACCCGGAATTTTGTCACGCAGCGAGCAAACCAGAGCTTGGTGTGGCTTTGGAAGCTCACTTTGGAAGATGGGAAAGGGCCCTGTCCCCTGCGGAGGGACTATTTTCCCCCCCTGGGAGAAAGTGTTTTGGCTAGCATACTGGACCCTGAGCCTCTGCTGCTTCGTGGAGTTCAGGCCCGGGTGTGGGTGTTCTGTACCCACGCGTGCTGGCTGGCTGTAGGGGTGCGGGGGTGGGAGCGCGGAGATGTCTAGGGGTAGCTGCGTCCCGGCATGCGCAGCTGCGTGCCTTTGCCCTGTGCATGGGAGCACAGGTGTTCCCCTGGTCACCTCGGCGGTGCGAGCCTGTGGGGCTTCCTCAGTCTGGTCCTGGTGACAAGTTGCAAATGTACAGTCTTGAGTCTTCAAAGACCTTGTATCAATTTTGCATCACCGGGTTCTGATCTCAACTTCTCATCTTTCCTACTTTCTGATCGTTTTAAGAGGAACGGAACCTTTCCTGTTGGCTTTTGATCACTCTTTTTCTCGTTCACCCGTTCTCCTCCTGTGCCATACCCACCAATACTACAGGATAGTTATTGAGTTGTTTAATGAGCATGTTTAATACTAAGTGAATACATGGGGATCTGCTTTATCAAGTTAGAATGATCCGGAATCATGTAACACACAAAGAGAACGCGTGCCAGCTTTCTCTATCCCCTAGTCCAAACATCTTCTGAGCACGCTGCAAGTATATAGTTTTCCTTTGTACATAAAAGGGATTATAATATACATATCGCTCTATGACTTATTTTTTTCATCTAATACGTCATTTAGGATAACGTTCCTCAATAACACAAATAGATTTAACTCATTTTTTAACCCTAAGAAATAGGCGGCATTTACTAGTAGGGGTAAAACCACAGGATACCCCATCCGGTACTGATAGACATTTAGGTTGTTTCTAATTTTTCCACACCTGCAAAAGTGTTTCTTCCGCAGTCCGCATGCCTAGAAGCAAAATTGCTGAGCAAGAGTTTGTGTTTAAAAATTTAATAAATATTCTCAGATCGTCCTCAAAGTAGTTGAATTGACATATACTCCCACAGTCTTGTATAAAAGTCAGTTTCTCTTTAGATGATCATTCTTTAAACGGTGTCCAATGGGTGGATGAAAATTATCGGGATTCTTGCTTGAATTTTTCCTTTCCCTGATTATGGGTGAAGTTATGACTCTGTCATATATATTCTTGGCCATCTGAGCTCCTTTTCTGAAATGAATGGAGATGTTCTGTCCATTTTCTTATGGGTACTTTGCCTTTTACATATTTGCTGTTGTAGTGGCTCATTTATTAGGTATCTTAACAGTGTATTTACATATGTTTTAAATATGTTTCCAGATTATCACTTGGCTTTTTTTTCTTCACCATGTTTAAGATATCTTGTTTCATATAAAAGCGTGCTAGTTTCTTCTCATATTTATCTTTGTTTTTCTTTATGTTTTTTGGATTTGGTGTCTTCTTCAACCCCTAAGGTTAAGGAAATACTTATAATGCTTTCATCATTTTAGTTCTGACTTTTAGGTCTTTAATCCACCTGGAATTTGGAGGGGTGGGTAATATGTAAAGTAAAATCTGACTTTAAAAAATTATCAGCTAACTGTCTCAATGTCATAATTATGAGTATGTAGTCTGTCCTTTCCTCCATGATTAGAAATGCCACTCTTACCTCCCAAATTCCTGCTTGGTTATTTTCCTTACTGTTTTCCATTCCATCTATCTGGGATTACATTCCCATTATTTTCCTGGCTAATAGAACCCGTCTCTCATGTTTGGTTTGTTATCATCTAGAATCAGTTTGTCACACACATTAAAAATCGTTTTGGAGTTTTGATTTAGATTGGATCGAATTTAGAGATTATTGGGGGGTGGATTGACCTCTGGAGATGGCAGTAATGGGCAGCCTTCCCCTATTTGTTCCTTTGACCAGAAGAACACGAACATTTTCCTTTTGACTCTGACCTCTCTACAGATTTGTAGTAGAGGCCCAGAAATGCCAGTATTCCCTTCAGTGCCTTCTTTGTCAAGATTCATTTGTTTGTTTGTTTCATCTGGAATGGCTTTTGTATTATCGAATATTGAGAAGCATTTGTCAAGATAAGATATTCCTTTTTTCCCTTTTAATCTATTTTTATATTTCTCTTAATCATGAATTTCTTAATGGGTTTCTTTCTTAATGGCTCTTCATCTGTGTCTGGAATAATCCCCATGTGGCCATGATGTGTTCTTCTTTTAAAAGTCTTTGTCAGATTGTTCTATGACATTCTTTTCATCTGGAATGAATTTGTGTTTTGCTTTTTTTTTTTTTTTTTTCATTTCCAGTTTTTATTCCTACCATTAAAGTTCTTCATGAGTTTGGGAATTTTGGTGTGCATGTTTGTTTTGAGTGAAAAGGTGCTTGCTTTTTCTCTTCTCTTTTCTCCCTCTCCCTCTTCTCCTGCCCTTTCCCTATCAGTCTTTTGCTCCCATGCTTACCTCTCACTCTTAGTGGGTTTTAACACTTACATTTTTAACACATGTATTTAATGCATATTTTCCATCAGCTTTTGGGTATAATAAACATACATTGTCTTTTCCAAAGAAGACACGATCTTTAGCTTAGCAAGCTTTCAGTTCTCCTCTGCTTTCCACCCCTAATCTGAGAGCCAACTCCCACATTAAGATCATCTGTGTTTTACTTCAATATAGTAATTGTGAATTTACTTATTTTCACTTTATAAGTAACAATTCTTTACTTAATTTAAGTTTTACTGCCTTCTTTTCTTACCACTAATTTCAGTATCATACACTTTTTGGACAATTTCTTTTTTCCTGAAATGCATCCTAGAGTAATTGTGTTCCTCAGAAAAAATCTGAAAATTTTCCTTGTCCTTACATTTCCAAAATGTGTTTTTCTGACCTCGAGCGTCAGTGTAACTTTGACTTTTTCAATGATTCTAGATTTTAAACATATTGCCCCTCAGTATTTTTGAGACATCATTATCTACTTAGAGTTCAGAGTCACTTGTGAGAAAATCTGGCCAACCTGACCCATTGAAAATAATGTTTGTTTCCTTCTGGAAACTTCTCACAGTATCCTTTTATTCTTGGATGGCCAAAAGTTTACCAGCATGTGACTGAGCATGGCACTATTAAAAATGGAGTTTACCCTTCACTCAGTGGACTGTTGTCTCCTTTAAGCCCTGTGAAGTTTTCTTCTATTTCCATTTGCATCTGTTTGGTCTCCAAACAGTGGCAGCTTAACAGTATGGAAGTTTATTTTTTTTCTCACATCAAGAAAAAAAAAATCTCAAAGATGTCCAGAGGTAAGCACTCTCAGGCTGGTGTGGTTGCTCCACAGTGACAAGAAGGATCCAGGCTTTGCTCTTTCTCTGTTGCATAGGGCTCCATCCTCAAGGTAACCATATGGTCTCAAACAGCTTCTGGAGCTCCAGCCATCACTTCCAAGTTGTAGGCTGGGAAGAAGCTGGAGAGGCAGGAGGGCAAATGTGGACCCTCCTACCTGAGCCAACTCCCTTTAAGAAGCCTTTTCTGGAAGGCGCAACCAATGTTTCCACTCACACCTCCTTGGACAATATTTAGTGATGTGAACACACCTAGCAATAGAAGAGAATAGGAAATTATTACCTTACCTCCTTACCAAGGAGGAAGGGAACAGCCCAGGAGAGGACACTGTCTGCCGCATGGTTTGCAAGTTTAATATGATTTAACTTCTTATATTTAAATTTGTAATTAACCTGGTATTTGGGGATGGTGTGGAGTAGAGAGTTAGGTGGATATGTTTTACAATGTTATTCAAGTATTTTAGCACTTCTTATATTCCATCCGTCACATTGATTCATGAATTCTCCATCATGTAGTACATTCTTGGGGAGAATGGAATTGCCTGGTCCGTGTGTCCATTGATCTATCGTGTGTATGTCCAACACACTGCTTTACTTACCAAATCTTTGAAATAAATTTTGCTATTGGGGAGAACCTCCTCATTTTTATAAAAACTCATTAACTGTCTTCACGTATATTTTTTCTTCTGAGTTCCTGCAAAAAACATCATGTTAAATTTTGTTTGGAATTGTATTAAACCTCTCACTTATTTTAGGATTACTCGCTCTTTTTACATATATAGTATTTCTACTTGTGGTAAGACCCAAATAGACGCTCTGGGTTTTTAGGCTAGTCCCAGATAGACAGAGCAAACTGGGCCAGCCACAAGGACTCGTATCCCTCCCCGTGGCATTGCCCCCACCTGAAGGAGCTGAAATGGACAGTCTCTTTCCCCAGCTCCACACAAACCTCCTCTTCTTTCCTGAGCCTCTTCTTGTTGTTGTTATTAGATTTTATTTATTTATTTATTTGAGAGAGAGAAAGAGAAAGCCCATACACGAGCTAGGGGAGGGGCAGAGGGGGGAGGGAGAAACATATTCCCCGCTGAGCCCAACTCCGGGCTCAATCCCAAGTCCCTGAGATCATGACCCGAGCTGAAGTCAGATGCTTAAGCAACTGAGCCACCCAGAAACCCCTTTCCTGACCTTTTATCGGACTAACCGCTTTATAAACATCACCGCGTTGGGTTCTTCTCATGTGACACACATGTATTTGTACCCACATTACTGGTGCAGAGAACAAGGTTCTGGTGTATTGGTGGGTCAACCCAGGCTGCTGGCATGGGAGGGGCAGAGCCTGTGCTGAAGGTCAAGGTGGCTGCATCCAGAGCTGTGCTTTTCCCAGTAAGACAGCTGCTGCTGCTGCTGCTGCTGCTGCTGCTGCTGTGTGTGTGTGTGTGTGTGTGTGTGTGTGTGTGTGTGTGTGCATCTTGAAGTTTCAGACAGTCTTACAGGGGGAAAAGGAACCACTGTCCTCTGATCTCCTCTCCTGGGTACTTCCCAGGGCTACACAAAATGAAAAGAGGAAATCCCCAACCTTCTGCAGAGAAAAGGGAACAGGCATTCTGAGGGTAGTGTGGGAGGAATGACAGTAAATGGAGGGAGGGCGGGACAGCACCAGGCCCCGAGAGTGTGCGCGCCCAGTGTTGAGCACAACTGGGATCCCAGCCAGGGGAGGACACTGTGGACGTCGTGCTCTGTGATTGCTCTGAGCAGATCAGGTCGGGGGCCCTGAGGGAGCTCAGAAGAGGGCTCCCTCCTAGGTCTTCCAGTTTTGAGGGGGTTGCACGGGAGTTCCTGGGGCATGACCAGGTGGGGATCCACTTCTGCAGAAGCCATCAAATGCATCTCCCTCACGGTCATGCCCTAGGCACTGAGGCTAAGTGGAAAGGACCGCCCTGGGTGCCAGGCTGAGGTGGGAGGGGGTGCTGGAACCCACGCATCACTCCTGGGTTCACCCTGTAACATGGGCCAAGTCCCTGGGCTATAGGATGGGAGGGGCCAGCTCTCAGCTCATGTCTCTTCTGCCTGCAGAGTCCCAGAGAGAGGATTCACAAGAGCCGGGGACATGGGTCTGGCCTGGCCTCCAGCCGGGGAGGAAGCCAAGATTCCAGGCCAGTGAGGACCCCAGCCCCTGCCCAGCCCTGAATCCACTTGTGCCGGCCACCTGCTTGCCCAGAGCTGCCTGAGAGATGGTTGTGTCCCGGGGCCTGCTCCCTGTTGTCTTGCTGGCTCTGTTCTGGGGGCCCAGCATGGCAGGGGCCCATGGTGAGCTCTGTTGCTTCCTCCCCTTCCCTGGCCCCTCCTCACAGCCAGTCCTTGAACAAAGCCACCCCCACATGCCATCCCCAGGCCCCGAAAGCCCCCAGGCCCCTCCCTCCCTCATTTTCCTCCTCCCTGATCCTCTCAGGTGCCCCCCTACCCGTTCCTGGATTCTCACTCTTCTCCAGCCTGCCGAAGGTTCATCTCTGCTTGGATGGCTTCTCTTCTCCTCCTAGCTTTTGAGGCTTCTCCCGTCCAGGCTGGCCATTCCAGCCTTATCTCTGTCCCCATCACACCCCACTCTGCTCCTCTGATGGCCTTGATCAGTTGCCTCCTTTGTGCCTTCATTCCTTGGGGACCTCAGACTCGTGGTCTTTGCCTGCTTCGGTCTCAGTACCCTCCTCCTTCTCAGATGTTCCTCTGGCTCCTGAGTCCCCCAAGTCCCCTCCCCAAGGGCCCCCAGAGAACATGACTTCTCCAATAACCCTGAGAACCACATTCCCTTTCCTAGCCACGAGGCCCTGCTGCTGACCAAGAGACCCGGCCAGGGAGGTCCCACGGGGCTCTGCCATGCTCACTCTTAGGGGTGGTTTTGTGCCCCTCCTCCCAGCTGTCCCAAGGGGTCCTGGCCCTGATGCATGTGTCCCTTGTGGGGTGGGAGGGAGACCCTGCGCCAGGAGCAGGGCACAGCAGGGGCTCAGGAAATGTGCTGCACCTGCAGTAGAATGTGGTGCTTCTCTCCGGAAGGGGGAGTCCACAGCTGGAGCCACGGACACACAGAACCTCTGGCCCCCTCGTGGCCCCCAGGGAGCTGTGCCTTGCAGCCGGGAGCCCCTGGAGCACTCTGAGAAACCACTCCCCAGCTCTGGGCACCCCCAAGGCGCTAAAAGGGCAGGTGACAAGGGACATCAGGAGGGGAGAGATGTGACTCCCTTTGTGCCTCTCCCTGGGCAGAGACTGTCCCACTGCAGACCCTGAGCTGCTACAATGACTACAAGAGCCTCATCACCTGCAGGTGGGCAAACACTCAGGACACCCAGGGGCTCATCAACCTGACTCTCTACCGGAGGCTGAATGAGTGAGTGACACCAGAGCCCAGGGGCCGGAGTGCAGGGAGGGATGCAGCTCTGTGGGGCTGTGCCAGGGGTGGGGGAGGCCACACAGAGGTCAAGGATGGGGAGGCCCCAGTCCCGGCCCTGACCCGGGCCCAGGAGCTCCTGCCCCATTAGGCAGCCTTCTGGGCCCAGGTGCTGGTGTCTGATATCGGAGTTTAGAGAAGAGGCTTACGCATTAACATTGCTGTTGATTAAGGGATAGCGATAATCTTATATCATCACAATTGAACGGACTTACCCTGCAAAAGCCGATGTCAGATGGTCCTCCCTGTGAGGAGGACAGGGCAAAGGGTAGATGCCCCAGTTCACAGACACGCAACCTGAGGCTGCGGAGAGGACGTCCCTCTCCCAGCCACAGGACGGCTGAACGGCAGAGTGGGGACCAGTGCTCTGTGTCCGGTGCGTGGGGGACTGGCCTCCATGTCTCTCCAAGGCCCTGCTGCCTCCAGAGTGTGGGTTTTCTCCTTCTCCTTCATGTGGTCTCTGCGGTATATACCATTTGGGAAGATTCCTCACATTGTCTTGGGGTCTGGGGACAGTCTAACTCACTGTAATAGAAATAATTAAATGGCTAGCATCTCAGGTGCAGGGAGACCCCGTGGAGGCCAGCCCTGGGGAGGAGTAGCTCCTCACACCCACAACAGCATCCTCCAGCTCTCTCTCCCACGCTCCTGGGAGCCCACTTTCCCTTCTCCATTCTCCTCGCCCACCTCCACCTCCCCACTTTGCTGTGGCCCACTTCCTCCTGCATGGAGACTCGTGCTCCCAGAAGAGGGGCTCCCGGCCCCCTCTGTGCTCACACCGCCCGCCCACCCCCTCTGCCACCTCCCCGGGTGCTCCCTGCAGCGAGTTCCCACCCCGGACCTGTCTACTGCTGCACCCGGGCTTCCCACCGCTCTTGCTGCTTGAGAACGCCACAGCCACCCCAGTCCCTGCTCTTCCTGTACCATCGGCAGGCCCTCTCCCAGGGTCATTCTTGATCCCTGAGCAAATGTATCCTGGCCCCCACTTACACCTGCCAATAAGGGCTGACGCTCTGGAGGGGCCTCCAGACCCCCATCTTCTCCAGCAGGGGCCATCCTCTGCCTCCCTTTGAGGCCACCCTCCTCCAAAGAGCTGTCTAGACCCACAGCACCCTGGGTCTTTCCAGTCATTCTGAACCCACTCCCCTGGGCTTCTGCTGCCCCCATCAGGCCACCCAGACTGCTCCTGCCAAGGCCCCAAGGCCCTCCCTGCTGCTAAATCTCCATGTCCTCCCTCCTTGACTGAAAGCAGCACCTGGCATAGACGGACCCTGCATGCCCCCACAACACCTCCATCTCCCAGCTTCCAGCCACCACACTCCCCCCTCTCCTTGTGTCTCCCCTGGCTTACCTTTTCTGTCTCCCTGTTTGCTCCCTTCTTCTGTCTCCAACTCAAAGGGTGAGATGCCCGGGGGTTCATCCTTAGCTCTCCCCACTGGTATATCATGATCCAGGGGCAGAGCCTAGCCTAGCCTGCCAGCCTAGCCTGAGGCTGAGCCCTGGTGACTTTCACACTCTCACCAGCCCCACCTGCCCCCAAAGCCAGGCCCGCAGGTGCACCTGTCTCCCCACAGGTCCTTAGGGAAAGGCGTCTTCCACCCCCAGTGCTCTACACCAAATTCCTGCCCTGCCCCAAACAGGGCTCCTGGCTCATCCCCATATCCCTCGTCACTAAGCAGGGGTTCCGAGAGGCTCCAACCCAAAAGCTGGGAGGTGTGTTCCTTCACCTCCTTTACCACTGTTAGGTCCGTGATCAAAGGAGCGAGACTGATTCAAAGCGAAGGTCAAGCAAAGCTTTATTTCGCGCCAAGCATCAAGAATCAAACCAACCGGTCGGGGCCACCTCTTACAAAGAGGCTACTCCTCCCTGCCTTACCGACTAACTTTTATAGAGCAAAGGCCATGTGGATGAGCCTGGCCACACACAGGTGGCCAATGAGATTGCAACACACAGAGAAAACTGCACAGTCATGCTAGGTCCCACACGGGTGGCCAGTTGAATTTCAATTTACCCTAGTGGACATTTGAACTGACCTATCACCTTGGTCAGAACTGGCGCCCGAAAGGCGGGCCCACTCTCCTTGGTAGCTAGGGAGACAGTATGTGCGCCCCACTGATTGGATGTCTCCACCTGACCTGACCCACCCTTATATCTGGGCTTTGCTACCTGGGATTGGTTTCCCCGACTTGCTTTTAAGTAAGTTCCTCTGGGAGGGGCAGGGTCAAACTAAGTTTACTGCATAAACAACAAAATGGCTCCCTCTGGCTAAGTAGGCCCTTACACCACCTTTCCTTCCCCACCCGTGCCTCTAATCCACCAGCAAATGCCATTGACTTCATCTTTAAATAGAATGTGGATCTGGCCAAGGCTAACATCTCCGGTCTGATGTGAACCACTTCCTATCACTTGGATATTCTAGAAGCCTCCTACCTGGTCTCTGTTTCCAAGACGACCACCCTCCCCCAAACCCAATCTATCCACCATCCTCTATCCTAGAGGAAGCCTTTCAAAATATATATCACGCTATGTCACTCCGTTGCTCATAACTACATTTTCCCCATTTTCTCCAGATTCTTTAAATTCCTCTTAAACCTTGCTGCCTGTCACCTTGCTCTACTGGTCTGCTCCGCCTCCCACCCTCCAGGACTGCACTCCATGTGCACAGGGTAACTGCCTAGTTATGCAATGCTCCCAGCCTGTGCCTGCCCCAGGGCTTTTGCACTTGCTATTCCCTTTATCTGAACTCGCCTTTTTCCGGGATGTGCATGGCTCCCTCCCTCACTTCCTCCAAGTTTCTGCCCCAAAGTCACCTTTTCTACAAGGCTTTCCCTGTCTCCTCTATTTGAAATCACACCCCCCCCCCGCCCTTCTGACTTCCTTATCTCCCTGACCTGCTCTATTTGTCTATGTGACGTTTGCTCCATTTGACACATGACATATTTTATTAAGTCATTTCTCATGTGCCCCCATGGCCCTGGACAGAGCCTCGAACACCATGACTGCTTGGTGACATTTGTTGAGTGAGTGACTCTCCCACGCTGTGGGCTAACCACATTGTCTCCTGGCAGGGACCCTCCAAAGCCAGTGTCCTGTGATCTCAGTAACGAGACGGCTTTGTTAGATCACCCCTGTCCCGGCTGTTTGTCCAGAAGATGTGTCATTCCGTATGAGTTTTTCGTTATTGCTGACAGAGACTACTTCTCATTCCAACCAGACCGGCCCCTGGGCACCCAGCTCACCATCACTCTGACCCAGCATGGTAAGGCCTGGGGTCCCCAGATGAGGGTGGCCCCTCCATGGGTGGTCAGCCCGCAGAAGGGCCAGGGGACGAGAATCTTCAAGGGGTGGAGATACTGGCTTGGGGGTGTGTTTGATCTCTGAGGAGAAGAGGCTATGGTCTTCCTATGATGGTGACATTGGAGCGACAATGTGAGGAACCCCTGGCCAGTGGCACCTCCCTTGGCCCGAGCTGCCCCACCACCTGCAGCAGTGAAGGCTTCCCTTCCAAAACAATCCTTCCTATTCAGGTAGAAACCTTATCACTTGAAAGCACTCATCACCATCTAGTCTCATCCAATGCCTACAACAACCCAGTTTTAGATGAGGTGATTAAAGCCCAGAGAGGTCATATAACTTTTCCAAAGTGCCACCCCTGAGCAGTGGTGACAGTGACAGGCAAGTGAGGGCACCAGGTGTCTACAGCGGTGCCAGAAATCAGTGCTCTTGGGTGGATGTCTATGATCATTTTATTTAAATAGTTAAGCTCCATTTGACTGTTACACAGAAATATAACCAGCACTTCAATCTCGTTAATTCAATTATATCTATGCTCAGGATGAGCCTAAAATAGAGATGGTCTTTGGAATTCACTTGGTAAGAATCCTACAGATGGCCGGCTTTTAGGAAACACTGCCCAATATTATTTAATCATTACAGTAATGCATGGTGTCATGCCCTACTTTTCTTTTTTCCCCCATTTCTCTGATAATGAAATGGAACTGAGAAAAGAGGAACTTGCCCAAGGCCACTTGGATGCATGTGTCTGACATAGCGTCCCGGGTCCCAAACACCGGGCAGTCTATTGCACCTGCAAGTGTCAGATGGAGACGCGGCTCCGGCCTCTGCTTCCTGCCTGTTTTCCTCACAGCAGCGCAAAGCTGTTGCACAAAGAGGAGATGGGTTAGGCCATGGTGAATTCATGTCAAACAGGGTCTCAAAACGTGTTTGATGGATGAGAAAAGGCTCCATCTTGGTGGGGCTGAGAGCCTGCAGAGAGGCAGGAAGCAGCAGAAGTTGAAACACAGATGGATGCCATGTGCTGAGGGCCAGTGGGCGAGGAGCCTCTGGGGGTCAGGACAGGCTTCCCAGAGGAAAGAGTTTTGCAGGGAGATCTGAAGGGTGAGTGGGAGGACAGAACAGGAAGAGGAAACAGCGTGCACCAAGGCTGGGAGACGGGAGGGCAAGGCAGTGTGGGAAAACCATCAATCATTGTATCCCAGGAACATCAGTGTCCAAAGGGCTGGACAGTGAGGGAAGAAGGAGAGGGGCAGTGGAGGTAGGAGCCTGACCTGGAGATGCTTCTGTGCCCTGCAAAGGGACTCCGAGGCCAACATCTAGGCGATGGAGAGCCATCGAAGGGACATGACATGATGCTACATGGGTGACAGGATAGATGGCAGGGGATGATGGAAGGTGGCAGGAGGCTGGGGCCCAGAATGCAAACTAAGACGCTCATTCCAGGGAGAAAGGATGAAGATTCAACTGGGACACAATGAGGGGACGGGAGCAGGGGGGCATACAATTCACAGAGAGGGTGTACACACACTTCATCCACTAATCTGTTCTCTCGCTGAGTGCCCACATGCACCAGCAAATCAATGAACAAGCCGGTCAGCGTCCCTGCCCTGTGAAGCTGGTGGCCTCATCACAGGGAAGGAGTCAACTTAGAAATAGGGGAGGGAGGGTGCCTGGGTGGCTCAGTGGGTTAAGCCGCTGCCTTCGGCTCAGGTCATGACCTCGGGGTCCTGGGATCGAGTCCCGCATCGGGCTCTCTGCTCGGCAGGGAGCCTGCTTCCTCCTCTCTCTCTGCCTGCCTCTCTGCCTACTTGTGATCTCTCTCTCTCTCAAATAAATAAATAAAATCTTAAAAAAAAAAAAAAAAAGAAATAGGGGAGGGAGTGTGGTGTTTGCCTCCTGGAGTGCACGTTCAGCAGGGAGGTCAGTTCTAGCCGGAACCATTTTGGCAATGAATCAGGGAGGCTGGTCGGTGCTGGGCAAGGGGACAGGGGTGCATCTGACCGCTCTGAGACCCCCCACACATGGAGGTCTGGGCCATTTCACTTCCTCTCTCAGGTCTCCACCTGAGAAATGAGCTAGCAGTGTAAAATCTCTCAGGTCGGGTGAATAGGTTTTTCCTTGCATTCCCGGTTGGTCCAATTTTTTTTAGGAGCTTCTAGAGCTCCACACTGAGAGGGATTCCCACTCCCTGACGGGCTTAGGAGCTAGGCGGGCAGGGACTGATGAGCCTGATGGAGGGTTAGGGTGGAGGGACTAAAGAGGGGGTGCCCTGTATCTGCCATTCCGACCTTAAGATTTCTCTAGATGCTCCAGCGCTGCCATGTTCAACGTCCAGCACAGAACATTTACATCTTGTTTGGAGTCATTGAATTTTTTGTGTTTGAAAGTCACCCCTCAGCATTCAGACCCAGAAGCTTCACAAAGGAGGGAGCCAGGCCATTCTTGAATGAATATGCTCACCCAGCAGATGTTTGCTGTTGGCTGACAGAATGGTTCCTTGAAAATTCTCTGAAGGTTGCCTGTTCATGTATTCATTCAACGTTCACGCAGTTTGTCCCCAAATTCCCTGAACCACTAATCTCAGGCCATGGGGACAGAGAAGGGCGTCAAAGTCCAAACCCTACACCCACGAGCTCCTGACTGCAGGGGCAGACACGGAAACGCATGAATGCACCAGGGTTGTAAGGACAATACGATGGGCTATGGTAGGACAGGAAAAGGATTGGGGGATTCTGCCCAGGGGAGGGGGGTCCAGGAAGGTACTAGAGGAGGAGACATTTATGCTGGGCTCTGAGTGGTGCAGGACCCTTGGAAGGTGGAAAGGGAAGGAGGACGGTGAGAGGGAGGGGGAGTAACATGAGTCACAGCGCCCTCTGCTGGGAAGGGGGGCGACACAGGCTGCACAGTGAGCTGTGGGGACAGGTGGGGACAGGTGGAGACAGGTGGTTCCTTTGGGAGATTATTGCCAGCCCTGCATGGAGCTTATGTGATATGCGCACAGCTTTTGTTCATGTTCACAGTGAATCCAGACAATTTTGCAGGTGAAGGGCCTGAGGTCCACAGAGGAAAAGGGTCTTGTCCAAGGCCACTCAGCTGGTAGGGACAGCACTTGGCCTGGAGCCCATCTGCCCACCACACAGAAAATGCCCCCCTACCATCACCCAGCCCCTTAAGGGCCCTTGCCTCCTCCTTCCTCCAGTGCAGGCCCCGGCACCCAAGGACCTCCTGATCAATACTACCGGGGAGCGCTTCCTGCTGACCTGGACAGTGGCCCTTCCGGATTCCCAGAGCCACTGGCTGTCCAACCTGGAGTATGAGGTGGTCTACAAGCGGCTTCAGGACTCCTGGGAGGTCAGGACCACGGCCAGCTCCGCCCCACCGCCAAGGGACCAGATCCAGCCTGAACCTGCTCCACTAACCGCTCTCTCCCCACAGGAGGCCTCCACCCTCTACTTGAACTCCTCCCAGGCCATCCTGGAGTCAGAACACCTCATTCCCAGCAGCACCTACGTGGCCCGAGTGCGCACCCATCTGGCCCCCAGCTCAGGACTCTCGGGACGGCCCAGCCAGTGGACCCCGGAGGTCCGCTGGCACTCGCAGACAGGTAGCATGGTCGAAGTTGGGGCAGCACCCTTCTGAGGGGAGGGCGGCTCGTCCAGCTCCTGGGAATCTGCTGCAGGATTCCACCAGTCTCCTGTGTCATGTTTAGAATCCCTTCACCGGGCCGACTCCATCTGGGCCCCGAGCTCTGCACACCTTCCAGCTAGGAGCACTTATGGTGACAATGACAGCAGCCTTATGAGCGGCTCTGTCTTCCTGAGGGCTGTGCTCCCTGGGGACCAACCAGGATCACTGTGTCGAGGCCCTGAGCCCTGAAAAAAGATGCTGTCCCCATTTTGCCCAGGGGGGTGTGAAGGGTCACGGAATTTACTCACTGAGCTGGCAAGTCCAGGCTGTGTTGAAGCTTAAGTTTTCCTGGGGATGAAGCCCATGATCTCTCTGACATGAGGTTCCTGGTAGGCCCCCCAAGAGTAAAGGAATGAATGCAGGAGGGGATGAATGAGGGACTATCTCCCCTCCCAGGGGACAAGGCCCAGCCCCAGAACCTCCAGTGCTTCTTCGATGGGGCCGCCGTGCTCAGCTGCTCCTGGGAAGTGAGGTCCGAGGTGGCCAACTCAGTCTCCTTCGCCCTCTTCTACAAGGCCAGCCCCAACGCAGGGTGAGTGTTCCCTTCCTCCCTCCCCTCTTCACCACCTTGCCCTCTCCAGGCCTCCCCTGACTCTGGGGGCCCCAGAGGAAGCCACACCCCTCCCGTGGCCCCTGCCTCCCTCTGCTCTCACCTCCACCGTGATCCTAGGGAAGAAGAGTGCTCCCCAGTACTGAAGGAGGAGCTCCCCGGCCTCTACGTCCAGTACCGATGCCAGATTGCCGTGCCCGACCCCAGGAAGGACAGCCGGTACACCATCTCCATTCGGCCAAAGGAGGAGGAGAAGTTTATAAAAAGCTCAGAAAACAGTGAGTCTGCCCTCCAGCCTTTGGTGCAAGTGCTCCTGCAGTGGTCCTGTCATCTGTGTCCCCCACATCCACTCAGGACTCCTGATGGCCCACTCTCCATGTCTGTCTCTGTCAGTAAAACGCAGCCCAGTGACCAAAGGGAGCCAAAGTGATTCAAATCTCTTCTTGAAGCAGTCAAGATGCAACAATCTGACAACGACGATGGCAAATAGTATGAAGGAACTTCAACGGATAGTCCCCACAAACAGATCTTTAAAACCCATTTCCCCCTTTCCTTTAGCTTTGCTTTCCTGTTGGGCCGCTCTGCAGCCCCTCCTGCCAACCACACACACCCCTGGTCCTCCCACTGAACTTTCCCTTTCCTTCCCTGATTGGATTTTTCTCTCTCGGGTTCCCAGAGTCCTCTGCCAATGGATATTTTCTGTCTTCAAGATAACTGATCTAGGAATGACTTCTTCAATCGGGGGCTAGACTACGTGCAAAGAAATTGTAATTCCTTGCAGAATCCTATCCCCTCTTCTTCTAAAGTAGCAAAGACTTCATGCAAAGGAGCCTCCTGCATGGCATCCCGGGACCCCAGTCTCTTCCACCCAGTCTGGAATGTGTGCAGGAGGCCACATAGACCCTCTGTCTCTGTCACCTGGTTGGAATCCACCAGTCACCCTAGGGTTCTGCCGTCTTTTTCTCCGCCACTTGTTAGCTGCCTGTCCTTGGTGGGTGACCTAATCGCTCTGGGGCTCAGTTTTTCCACCTGTGAATTGTGACAAATGAACAGGACCCACCACATAGCAGATCTGTTAGAATCAAGTGCAAGGATTCCTGCAGACAGAGCCTGTGTGACAATGCCTACAACATACTTAATGATGTGGCAGGGAACCAATTGTTGGTGTTTTTATTTTTTTACTTAAACACGAGGAGTAACCCATGCTTTGGGTGACCTCACCGAAAGACAAGTGTATCTCAGCATCTGCCCAGAGAAGGGCTGCTCAGGTCCAAGTGGACAGTATGGGGAAGTGGGGGGATCCAAGGACCCTGAGATGGGCTGGACCCCGTTGGAGAGAGCACCTGTGACCAACATGGAATGAAGAGAGTGTTCCATCGGAGGCATGTTAGGAACAATGTTCCCTAAAGGTTTCCCTCCTTCCAGTCCAGATGGCTCAGCCGACACTCAATGTGACCAGAAGCAGAGATGGCTACACCCTGCACTGGACGGCACAGGAGATGTTCTACAAGCACATAGGTCACACCTTCCAGGTCCAGTACAAGAAGGCTACAGCCTCAAGGGAGGTGAGGACCTCATGCCAGGGAAGGGGCTTATACTGGAGTGGAGGGAGGGGCGGGGTGAGGAAACACACACGAGAACCCCCACCTTGCCAGGTGCCTGGCTCCCAGCAGGGGACCCATCAGAGGAAGCCACTGAGACTCAGCGGTCATGACCCTTTGCGGTTGGCTGGTCACTGTCTCCTTACTTGGTGAAGGTCTAAGGCTCACAGAGGTGATATGACATGGCCAGAATGAACTATAAGACCTTGAACTGTGAAAGGGATGCAGACATCAGGGCTTGGAGGGCAGAGAGACGAGCTGGATGTCAGGTTTTCAAAGTTACCAGGCGACTCTTCCTCAGAGAAGTCTTCTCTGGAATGCAACTGTGCGGCCGCTCCGAGCCCAGCTGCTCCTGATAAAGCAGGCAGTCCCCAGGCCAAGGTTCTGTCTCCGGCCCACGTCCTTAGGCAGTCTTAGGGTCTGTGTGCAGAACCTGGGGCTCCCCGTGGCCCAAGTCAGAAACTTTGGAGCCAACCACAGAACCTTCAGCCCAGAAATAGGGAAACTGAAGCCAGGATTGGTGTGGTCAGTGGGGGAGCTAGGAGTGGGGCCCCCAGAGTCCAGTCATGCTGCACAACATTCCCGGGAAGGCCATAATTGGGGTCCAGGCTGTCCCTGAGGAGCTGGGAGGTTGGAGGGTTGTCTCAGAGTAAGACTAGGACATGATGTGTTCTCAGGATTTCCGGGCCTCGGTGTTGTCCTAGGTCACAGGGATGGCAATCCCCAGTCCCACCCAGGGTGCTGACCTCTGTGAGCCTTGGGGTAGGGCCCTCCGTGGGGGCCGGGGGGACTTACCCAGACCTGGGGATGCAGCTGCAGCTGGGGACTGATGAGGCAGAAAAACTGGGGCCCTGAGGTGGGAGGGGATTGGGGCTGTGCCGCCACACACCAGCAAGTTGCCTCGGTCTCAGCACACCTGATCACTCACCTGTGCCCTCAGGAGAGCAAGACAGAAACCCTCCAGAACGCCCACAGCATGTCACTGCCGCCGCTGGAGCCCTCCACCAGGTACCATGCAAGAGTGAGGGTCAAGCCCACCCCCGGCGGCTACGACGGCATCTGGAGTGAGTGGAGTGAGGAGCTCTTCTGGGACACTGAATGGGGTATGTCTCCCGGCCTCCACCCTCCCTTCTGGGTACAGCCCAGCTGGGCAGAGGACAAGGATGGTGTGGACACAGAAGTGTGACCCCACCCCACCTGAGTATCCTCTCTTCTGTGTGTCACTAGTCATGCAAAGTGATCCCTGGTGTGTAACACAGACTGCAGGTGAGGTCCTGAGAGCAGCAGAGAGCAGTCCTAACCATTGCTCCTCCCTCAGATTGGACCTTAGCCCTCTATTAATTTGGCCCGTGACTTCATTAGGCTTTGTGGCAGCCCTCACCTAGTGACCACTGAGCCCGAATTTCCAGTTGGTTACCATGGCAGCAAACATCACGAGCTATGGACTGAGGCCCGGCACTGGAAGGGTTTGGTCTGATTTCTTCCTGATTTTTTTTTTTTTTTTAAGTAGGCTTCACATCCAGGGGAGTTCAACACAGGGCTTAAACTCACAACTGTGAGAAAGAGACCTGAGCCAAGATCAAGAGTCAGACACTTAACTGACTGAGCCACCCAGGTGCCCCAAATTTCTTAATCTCCCCCATTTCCCTGTACTTGCTGCTTCCCTTGTCCCTCACCGTTCACCATTCTGGCCACCAGGAGGCAGGCACAAGACTAGGTCCAGGAGGATGGAGGCGGTATTAGCAGCAAGGACCCAAGCTGCGGTCATCCTCGCAGGGGAGGAGTCTCAGGAAGAGGGTTACAATCAAGTGGAAAAGAGGACTGGACACCGGGCCTAAGAGAAGAGACCGAGGGAGTCCTGGAGGGGCCCAGCCTGTGAGGGGCTTGACACTGGGGCTCCCGATAGGCCTTTACACCTCCTAGTTCCTCCACCAGTTTTTTCCCATCTCTGCCTCTCCAAACCTCCCTGTTACTTGAAGCTGAAGCTTATGTGCTGCCTCCTACATGAAGTCCACTGTGATTGCCATGAGATGTAGTCATTGCCCCCGCCCCCTCCTGCTACTGGGAAGAATCTAACCCTCTTTGTCCTTCCTGATATGGGGAACAAAGGCAAAAGAAATAGACAAAATTAAATTTTCTTATAACCTGCCGTCTTTACCTCCCCCAGTTCCAAAGTATTTAATCAGTCACTGCTCACAGTCCCTGGGCAGCCCTTCCTTCCACGGGTCCTGTCCCCATGCTGTAATAAAAACACCTTTTTGCATCAAAGACATTGTAAGAATTCTTTCTTGGACTTTGGCTCGGATCCCCAGGACTCTAGCATTTCCACATCACTTCCCAGCACTTGAACCTTGAGTTGTGGGGGGCGGGGGGCGGACTGATTCCTTGTCCTTCTTAGCCTGTGTCTGGGCCTCCCTCCCACTCTGCACCCCTAGGAAATGAGCTTCGGGAGCACTGCGGTTGCACAGAGCAGGGTCTGGAGACTCTGCCCGGCCTCACCTCCTCTTACCTCCTCCCCCCTCCTAAGCCTCCAGCTCTGTCCTCCCCAGATGCTAATGCTCTTTTTTCCTTCCTGGCACCCTCAGTGCTACCCATGTGGGTCCTGGTTCTCATCCTGGTCTTCGCCACTGGGGCACTGCTCCCTGCCCTGCGCTGCTGTGGCATGTACGGGTACAGGTAAGGGGATTCCATGACGGGTGGGGGTTCTCGGGACCCCACAGCTGGCTCGCTCTAGTCCCTGTTCCGCCCCTCCCTCTTGGGGAAACCTTGGATAAATCTCACCTTCTCCTCTGGGTCTCAGTTTCCTCTCTGCACAGGAGCGTGGGGCAGCTTCCCTGAGGTCCCTGGCCACTGTTACCCCTCTGGTATCTTTCTAGGCTGAACCAGAAGTGGGAGGAGAAAATCCCCAACCCCAGCAAGAGCCACCTGTTCCAGGTAGGATCTGGCTGCGAAGGCGGCTAGGGTGGTAGGGGCTCCTCTCTCCTGCGCCGACCTCCCCGTCCCTATGTCTCCCCCGCCTTTCTGTGGCTTTGAGCGTGAAACATAGGTGGCCCAGGAAGGTGCAGGAAGATCTCAGGGGCGGCCAACACCAGCAGGTTCAGCCCTGCCCTCCTCTGGACACCTGCAGAGGCGCAGGACTGGCCCTGCCTGCTGGGCTCCCGTGGAGCAAGGGTAGAGTGGAACGGGGTCCCTGCCGGGAGTCGGGGAGCTCAGCGAGAGGCCTGGTTCTGCAGGGGCGGAGGGATGACAGGAGGCAGAATGTTTTCCCCAAGGACAGACAGCGGAGCTGAGTTTTGGAGAATCCAGGGTGGCGACAGGTGGGAGAGGCCCGCAGTGGGTGGACAGGACCCCTTTGCAAAGGGGACTGTGAGGGGCGGGCCGTGAGCCTGGGCTCACATCCCAGATGCTGAGATGGTCATAAGGCGAGTGTCAGCATGTGGGTCACGGGGCCCTTTGGTCAGGCATGGCCAGCTTGCCTGTGGAGGAAGGTCATGTCTAGTGGGGAAGAAACTAGGGCGTGGGTGTGGAGGCAGCGACACTCAGATCTGTGGCCTTTCGAGAAGACAGTCCCTATCCTCTGGTGCCCAAGGACCCACAGCAAGTCCCAGCCCCTCTCTGGGCCTCTCCTTCCTGGTGTCAGGAGGCCAGGCGGGGCTGGTCCTGGACTTGCTGAGACCCTTCCGTGTCTGGGGGCTCCCTGTATCCCCTGTGAGTCCTCCCCTCCTTCCTCCAGCTTCTCGAGAGCTCACACACCCACAGCACAAATGTCCTTTTCCTCCCAGAACGGGAGTGCCGGCCTCCAGCTCCCAGGCAGTATATCGGGGCTCGTCAGCAGGGCCCCCCCGCATAAGGGGCCGCAGGGCAGCTTCATCCTTGGGCTGGACAGGTGAGTGTCTGGGCTTGGGATCCCTGGGAGGTAGGAGGGTGGCCCCATTGCACACTCTGGAGGCTCAGAGGAGGCAGCCTCCAGCCTGGGGCTCGGGATGAAGAGAACCAGGGAGATTGGTTTCTCTAAAGCCAGAGGATACCAGATGGTATCAGGAGGAACTTCCCGAATATTGGGCGAGGGAGGGCCCTACCTTGGACTTGACCCGAGGTAGAAGACTGGAGCAGGTGACTTCTCCCTGCCCTGTTGCCCAGGGAAAGTCCGCATGGGGGTGCTGATGACATGGTGGCAGGGGGAGGGACTGAAGGGACAAGGACATGGCTAGGCACGCGTGGGCTTGGCATCCACCTGGTCCCCTGAAGCTGGATGGATGAAGGAGCCGGGGTGAGAGGAGCCACTCTCTCTGCCTCTGAGAGGCAGAAGACTTTGAACCAGAGCATGGAGGCTGGCAGGTGAAGCCAGCGGGGCACCGAAGGCCGGTGCAGTGCCCTCTCTTGGCTTGCTCCCTAACCTTGCCCTGCCCTGTGCCCTCCCTGAGCCCTGGGTGAGGTCAGGCCTCCCCCCACCCCACTCCAGCCCTAGCATGAGCCGAAGTGGCAGCCCCGGGTGACCTCAATATCTCTGCGCCTGTTCTCCCCGCAGCGTGTTCCCTGTAGACTACAGACACAGCGAGGTGTCGCCTCTCACCACGGAGGACCCAAAAGATGCCTGTGAATCACCATCAGAGCCTGACACGACTCCAGCCTCCTTGGACCCGTACTCGGAGGAGGCCCCTGGACCCCAGCTAGACCCATCGGCCCCCGCGGGCAGGTCGGAGAGCCAGGCTTCCGGCTTCGACTTCAATGGCCCCTACCTGGGGCTCCCCCACAGCCACTCCCTGCCTGACGTGCTGGGCCAGCCGGCACCCCCACAGGCAGGCCTGAGCCAGAAGCCGCAGCCTCCGGGGTCCCTGGAGTACCTGTGTCTGCCCGCAGGGGGGCAGGTGCAGCTGGTCCCGCTCGCCCAGGTGATGGCCCAGGCCCAGGCCATGGATCGGGAGGGGAGCCCTGACCCGGGCGAGGAGGGGAGCCCCTCCCTGGAGTCAAAGGCATGCCCCGCCCCTTCTGCACCCGGGTTGATGGTAGGCGGTCAAGGCCCAAAGAACAGCCCCAGCCCAAAGGATGGGACACTTGCGGCTCTGGCCACTGGCTCTGGGGCCCATGAGGATGGTCTTCTGGCATCTGGCTATGTCACCACTACAGACCTAGCACTCCCCTTGCCCACGGGGCTGCCATCTGCCTCCACAGTTCACCTACTGCACCTGCCCACAGACCAGAGCCACAGCCTCCGTCCTGGAGTGGCTGGTGGGTCCCATGCAGTCCCAGGCCCCGTGAGGCCAGAAATTGAGGGCTATGTGGATGTCCCTCCAACCCCAGGCCAGTCTCCTAAGTCCCCTCTGGGCAGTCCTGCCCTTCCTCCAGCCAGCAGCCCCATCCTAAGCCCAGGGGAGCCCAGAGCAGAGGGGGTGCCCCTCTCCCCATACCCCGAGGGGCTCCTGGTCCTACAGCAGGTGGGTGACTACTGCTTCCTCCCTGGCCCTGGGCTCTGGTCTTCTCTCACCCCAGACAAAGCCCTCTTCCCCAGGACCCTATCCTGAGATCGGGGACCCCCGACCAGGTGTTCCAGGCCAAGAAGGCCTTGGGCCAGGCCATTCCCAGATGCCAGCCATCCGGCACTTCAAGGCCCTCACGCAGCAGGACTACCTGTCACTACCGCCCTGGGATGTCGGCAGGCCTGGGGAGGTGTGCTGACACCTTCGAGCTCCTGGGGGACTGAGTGGAAGTTCTGTCTCCCCTTCCACTGGTCCCTCGCCTCATCCGCACTCCATTCTGCAAAGCTGCGTTGGGGCTTCTGAGTTGGAGCAGATAGAGGTGGGGAAATGAGTCGGCCTCCTCTCTTCTAACTTGACCTTCAGCCAATCGATTTTCCTCTCCCCACTGCCTCCCTTTCTCTCTCACAGACAGGCGGACACAGACACGTGCACATGTTTCTTTCATGTTAACTTACTTTTAGGGTCCAAAGTATTAGAGCTTCCTCTATACCCATTCTATTTGCCCCTGATTTTTTGTTTTTTGTTTTTGGGGGGTTTTATGTTTTTTGTTTTTGTTTTTAATAGATTTCCTTGCTTTCGCCACTGTCTTCTTTCCCTTTCCACTGATTTATTATCTGAGTGACTTTGAGCTAAGCCCAGTCTGAGATGTCGTGTCTGGGTCGGAGCCTGTTCTGACACCAACATGTCCAGCTACATGGAAGTCTTGGGTCTGTGGCCTGGCCCTGGCAGGTGCGGACATAGCCCTTGTGTGGAGAGAGGCAAGGGGCTACCCTGGCTGAGACCCCAGAGAGGGAAGGCTCAGGAGAGCTGTGCAGGGCCTGATTCTGGGCGCTCCGAGCAATGAGCATGGTAAGGGGCGTGCAAGAGGAGAGTTGTGCTGAGCTCACAGGAGCCCCCCCCCCACAACCCCAGTCTCATGGTGTGCGTTCTGCCCACTGGCTACTTTCTATGTCCTGCCTGGTGGGGCCTGTGGAGGGACGTCCAGAAACCACATGCACTCCAGAAATGCTGGGAAGAACCGCTCAACAAAGGGAAAAAAGGGAAATTATCAAGGGCCCTGCACCCTTCGGGGCTTAAAATCAGAGTCATGCTGCTGTCCTCCCTCCAGAAAGAACTTACAGCTCCTACCTCTCCTGGCCACGGCCCAGGGGCTTTGGAGCTATGTCTGGTCCTACCCAGAGGATTACGGTTTCTTAAAATATGTGCCTTTCTGACATGCCAAAAAAAAAAAAAAAAAGGCATTAAATTGTTTTAATTTGCATTATTTGATAACTATCAAGTTTGCACACATTTTCGTATTCCTGGGCATTCGTATTTCTTGACTGGGCTAAGCCCGTTAAGGACTTTGTTTTGCGAGGTGTTCATCTTTTCCCGATTAAGTTTTTTTTTTAAACTGTTTACATGTGGTCTTTCATGATCGGTGCAGGTTTTTCCCTCTAGTTTGTAGTTTGTCTTTGGGTTTTATATCTGAGGATCGTAGACAGACGCATACAATGTAGCCTTCTCCACACACAGAGATTTGCTGGCGCTACTTTGGGTGTCCAATTTACAAGGGCTTTCCCCCTCCAAAACTATATTGGTCCTAATTGATATTTTTCTAGTTCTTTTTCAGTTTCAAGCTTTTTGTGTAAAATTGTGTTGGGTTTGGAATGTTCGCATGCGAGAGGGAGAGTTGCCTTCATGTTTTCCCGGAATGAGTGGCCTGGGTGTTTCTCCATCGTTTGCTGAAACACCCATTCTTCGTCCCCGTGTCTAAAACGCCAGTTTTATGATCTAGAAAGTCCCTGATATACTTAGTGGGTTTCTAGGTTTCCAATTTTCTTATCTTACATTGTCTGCTCAATGCCCCCCCTCCCAGCTTTGTAACGTTTTAACAAGTGGCAGATCCAATGTTGTCATTTTTGTTCTCAAAGCCCTGCTCAATACAGCAATGTTGGGAGGAGGGGAAAGGATGATAAACAATGTAAATATTCACAAGGATGACTTGTTACAATAATAACACTTCAGGTTATTCTAAAGTAGAATCCTGTGTTACAGATGGATGAGGTAGCACTACATGGATTAAAAAGAAATCCAAGAGAATGAATTCCAAAATGTTCAGACATTTGTTAGCTGAAAAAAATTGCAATAAAATATTTTTTTTTTATAACATAAAACCCAAACTCTAAATTTGTGTCTCTTGTGTTGGAATAGCAGGGGAGGGGTGTGGTTTGAAACAACAGTTGCATTAAGGAGGGTGAATCCTGTGAAACAGAAAGGCCCGTGGGTCTCTGAGGCATCAAGGTGGATTTCGGGAAAGCCAGCTCAGGGTGTCCTTATGGTTGGACGGGTGTGTGGAGGTGAGTGCAGGTGGATTCACAGATAATGAATCACGACAAATGCTGGGCCAGGTGGAGGGTGATTGGAAACAGGACCTGAGAAGTTGCAGGAAGTGGCCATGTTCTCTTACCCAGGCCCCAGGCCTGGAGCGTGAGCCTGCACCGCCGAGTGGCGGCCCTCATCCAGAAGGCCCTCATAAGACACCAGAGCCGAGTTCAGAGACCTGACATTGTCTGAGCCTTTACCTGGCTGTGTCACCTTGAGGGGCCACTTGCCATCCCTGAGCCTCACTGTGAGGTCTTCCCAGCTACAAAATGCTGGCACCAGATGGCATCTGCCAGCCTGTGCCTTGAACCTGGCTCCCCCGGACCCCGGTGTTCCCTCTTGCCCTCACCACTCTGCTGATGTCCTCACAAGCAGAGCTCAGGGTCCTGAGGATAACCAGGGCCCAAGTTAACCATCATCGGCCTAGAACAAACTTCAGGCATCCAAGAAGGAACAGAAACATCATCCATCAGAAACGAAACATCAGGGGCACCTGGGTGGCTCAGTGGGTTAAAGCCTCTGCCTTTGGCTCAGGTCATGGTCTCAGGGTCCTGGGATCGAGCCCCACATCAGGCTCTCTGCTCAGCAGGGAGCCTGCTTTCTCCTCTCTCTCTCTCCCTCTGCCTGCCTCTCTGCCTACTTGTGATCTCTGTCAAATAAATAAAAAAAACCTTTAAAAAAAAAAAAAAAGAAACGAAACATCACTACACTTTATTATTGCAAATGTGAGTCTCCCAGATTGAAACGCTGACATTTTCCTGGCTACTAATGACAAGGGCTCAGCACTGTGGGCACCAGGCCACTCCCTGGTTTCCTCTCGGGCACCCAGTGCTGCTTCATTGACACCCCTGGTCAACCAGCCCTTGGGATGTTACCCCGATCTTCCGGTGCTCAGTAGAACATAATTCGGGTCAAAGCTTCTAGCAAGTATATTTCCAGAAGAAACCCCGTACTCAGGATGAGTGGCTTAGACATATCCCGAAAGCCTCATCTACAACTCCCAGAGCCGTCATTTCTACAAGTGTGCTGTTGAAATTTTAGCCTCCAAAGACGCAAAACTGTGAGGGGTGGTACCTTATGGTGTTCATGTTGAGTCTGCTGTGTTGAGGTTGGAAGAATAAGGATAGGCTGTTGGCCGAATGCCTTACTGATCTGTAATCCCGGCTCCCTTTCCTTTTTTGCTTCCCCCCTTCACCACGTCTGCCTCAAACACACTTGCTCACTCATGCTGTGCTGGGAACTTTGTCCACTGTGAAATCTGGGCGCGCGCGCGGTGAAGTTGGCATTTTGTTTGTAATTTACTCTCCCAAGATGTGAACGATTCTCAGACAGGTCCTTTGCTTGAAGGATCTATGGCCTAAAAGGCATGAAACCACTCAAAAAGGAAACAGAATTCTTAAAGAGATTCTGTTCTGTGTGAGGAACGCTAATACCCTCCAATTTCTACAGAGATTAGAATTATAATATAATTAAATCTCTACTTCCTGCCTTTTACTGTTATTTAAGTTTAATAGGATTGGTCTGTAATAGCCTTCCTGAAATTATCAAGCAAATACACTGTCTTAATATTTGTACTAACCATCCATCTATGTCCCTATTTAACTTTTAAAGCTCTTAATTACGGTTTTCTTCATAAAAATTAATAGTTTTCACCATCCTTAATTAGTGCAGCATTTTGCTCTCGAAATAATAAATATGTATTTATATTTCAACTGCCTGATTCAGTTTCAGCATGAGAAGTGTGTAAGCAAATGCATTGCATGGGGAGAAAAGAGCGGGTACGTATAGGTTACAAAAGGCAAAGTATGCGTAGTGTTCAGAGACACACAGTGGCTGGTGCAGGAGAAGGACACTTGGGATGGTGGTAGAGGCCCCCCTAGGAGTCAGGGTACTGCTTTGGGGCGGGCTGGGAGGCTGGCCTGGGAGAAGGGCAAGGATCTCACTCCTATCCTGGGGGAGGCAATTACAAGGATATTCACCTTATAATAATTTATTGTTAAGCTAAACTGTTTCATGTGGGTTTGAGTACTTGTGTTACAAACAGCTTGTAAAAAAAGATCCAGTACCCATCTGGAAATAAGAAACACTAACTGCTGAGACATACTACATCACATCCAAGGTCCTTTTATAAATTCTTTTCCACCGGCCTGTATCTGTTTATTGCGTTTTTCCCTTTGGTTTCTGGCCCTGGTGCACCCCTGCTTGCGTTTCAGTGCATCCCGTGGGGTCATCGTGCATGGGAGAAACTTGTTCTCTCTCTCCTCCTGTCTCCCCTCCTGCGCCTTCCCAGCCCCAGTGCCCGGGGACCCCCGGCACCTCTCTGCTCTAGCTCCCGCCGCACGGAGCTGAAATCATCTGTCCGCTCCTCTGCCTCCATTCTACTGTGAGCACCGCGGGAGCGGAAGCCCAGCATACTGCCAGACACCCAGCAGACATCCAATAAATTAGATTTCAAATTTCAAATTCATGTTCCTCTCTGTACCGATAACATCTCAGGTTCCATTCATGACCTCCCATGATTATTCAGGGAGGGCAACGAATCTTTCAGAACTTTAATCGTCGGAAAAGGGATTTCTGTCTGAAGGTCTCTCAGGATGAACTGCTAGTCCAGAACTCTCCAGAGTCCCCCCATCTCCTGAGTGTTTTCTCTAGTGAACAAGATTCAGGGGATTCTCGTTTTCCCCTTTTGGTGAAACGTGGTCTTGTCACTTTCCCATACGAAATGCCCATCTGCGTAATAAAAGAATAAAAGAGAAACTTCATTAGGGATAATGTTTTCTCTTTTCATTAGCATTCACTGAACGGTTAAAAAAAAACATGAAGACATTTCACGGCAAGGTTCTATCTCGAACCTTGGCCAACTGTTTCCAAGGATAATGGCCACCGTCCCTCCCACCTGCATGCCCCTCTGTGCTGTGACCTTCGTGGGGCCTCTTGTTCACAGGAGGGGACGATTTCTCCTCCCCATCTGACTTGGGTCAGCCAGCAGGGCACAGAGGAGCTAGGTGGGGGGACCTCAGGGGCAGGTGGGCAAGGGCCGGAGCTTGTCGGCTCCTGGTCAGCCAGCGGGTGAAGCAGACGGAGCTGCCCGGTGTCGAGAACTCATGCAGACAGAAGGCCTGGAGGGTGAGCAACCCCCATGGAGGGGAGGGAGGCGGCCCGGTTACACTAGCGTGGCCGTCTCTGGCATTCCTGCCACACTGCCCAGCCCCAGCTAGCTGCTGCACGTGGATGTCCCAACCTGGCTTCGTGGAGCAGAACCGCCCGCTGACTGGGGACATCTAATCAGCGCCTGTTCTCTTCAGCCACACGTGTGAATGGTTTGATCCAGGACAACGGGTTCCTGCTCTGCTGGGTCAGCTCCTAGAGGTGGGGGTGGGGGTTGGGGGGCTGTCGTGTGATGGTCATGCTGAAGCAAAGCCAGAAGCTTCTCCGAAGGCAGGCACTTGGCCAGCAGGCTTTTCCAGGTCCAAGCTCATGGCATTCTTGTTCCTTGTCATCACACCCCTTCCCTATACCAGGCCGTTCCCTCCCGTGTCCCTCAGTCCCATCAGCAGATCCCCCTTCGTCTAGTCTGCGTTCTCACACCTGAAAACACAGTCAACACTCTTCCGTCTTTGAAACGACATCGTCCTCGCCCAGCCAGGACCCACAATGAGTTGGTGTCTCCTCGGCCCTTCCTCCGCAGCCGAGCTTTGCCCAAGAGCCTTGTTCTTCCTCCTGTTTTTCGCGGGCCACAGTCTGGCTCCGCCCCCCATGCCGCAGCACTGGCTCTCGCCAGTGTCACCTGGACATTGCCTTGTCACCATCAGCCTGTCCCTGGACTCACCAGGATCCTCAGACATGGCACCAGACTGTGGCCTGTCCCAGGGCCTTATACGAATTTCCCGTGTAACACCTGCAACCTCTCAGCTCCGAGCCTCCGCCCAACCCCTCTGATGGGCCCTTCTCTGTCCTCCCTGGCCCAGGCTTCTCCCTCCAGCACAGTGTCCCCAGGGTTGTGCTCCCATGCACGGCCCATGCCATATGACCTCCTCTGGTGCTCCATCTTCAGGGTCTCTGGCTCCCCAGCTTTCTCCCAGTGTTTCTCCAGGTCCGTTCTCTCCCCCCAATTCAACAGCCATAGATCCAACTGCCCAGAGGACACCTCCCCTCAGATTTTCCAGAGACACCCCACATTGAACATGCCTCCCCATGGCCCCTGAGCCCCACACTACTTCTCCTTTAGTACAGGCCCTAGCCCCAGGCCCCTGGTCCTGCTGAGGCCAGAGAAGAGCCAGACACGGGGGGAGTCATGGTAGGGTGATCTGAGCCCAAAATGGGGAACCAGAGAGGGGACCCCAACCCTACTCCCCTAAGCTACATCCCTTTCATCAAGGGTGTGTCACAGGGCCACAGGGGCACCAGAACCAAACAGCAATCATGAGGAAGATAGGACCTCAGAGCACTTGAGAGATGGCCCCCATGAGGGGACAAGAGGGAAGAGTCCGGGCTGAGAAGCATGGCGGCCTCCCTTGCCAATGGCGGGGCTACGCTTATGAAAACCTCTCCCATGCGGGGAGCTCACGACTGGAGTCAGCCTAGAGCTGGGGAAGGAGAGCTAACTTTGCAGACCCTGGGGGGAGGCCGCTGATTCTTGCTCTACACAGAGCTGTGTGGTCCTGAACAAGTGACTTCAACTGTCCGAGTCTCAACTTTATCATCTGTAGAATGGGAACAATCATAGCTGTTTCTCGACTTCATAACACTACCGCAAGGATTAATCGAGGTTAGGATACTCACATCTCCCTCGGGCCTTCAGCTGTTTGCGGGGGGAGCAGGTGAAGGGGCGGGTGTGGCAAGTCTTGAGGAAGAGGAGAAGACCAAGGAGAAAAGGGCTTTTGGGGTCTGCAGACCACAAAGTGTGTGGCAGGAAGAGGCCCTGGGTCGGGATTTAGAAGCCCATCCTTGAATGTGGTGCTCTGGAGAGGCCGGGGCTGGGGACCCAAGAAGGATGCTTATCTTGCCCTTGGACCAGTGCCCAGGAGCTGTGATTCATCAGGAAACCCTCCAGAAGCCTCCAAGGGGCAGGCCAATCCAGCCCCCCAACCTTGTCTGCCCATGAGAGGGGCCCAAGTGCCACATGTTTTCTGGAAGCTTCTATGGAGAGGTTCTGTTCCCAAGTGGGGTCACTGCCTCCCTATGGCACCCAGGACATTCATAAGCCCCAAACAGTCCAGCAAAGCCCCCACCCTCTGGGCCAGGTGGAGATGTACCTCTCCCAGTCCCCTTCACCCTGAGCTGGGAAGAGAGGGGACAGAGCCACACCACCATTATCTTAAAACATAACGCAGGCCAGTTGAGATTGCCAGACAGGCTCCGAAGGTCCTTAGGCATATATTTAGATAATCCCTAGAGAAAAAGATAGAGACAGCCCAGGAGATAAAGGAGAATGTCAGCCGTGACACATCTGTTAGTGATAAGAACGGTAGTCCAATTATTTCTCGCCCCGGCTTGCTGGAAACGACATCAGCTTTAACCAGATACTTAAAAATTCCTCTTGTCTCTTAAGGAAATCTGAAGTAAGCAAAAAAGATTGCTGGATGTCTCCAAAGGAAAATCAACACTTTGTTTGGAGCACACGCACTGTGATGGCGAGGGAAATTCCGAGTCTAGCCTTCTACTGTGTTTGAGCTAGTTTATAACTCTGTAAATTGCCACATAACTGATAGCATGAAAAGCAATCCTTTTCTCCAGGAATGGCAAGCAAATTCTGCCCAGTGAAAGGATAACACTCCTCCTCACCACACAACACGTACACACACAGACATACAGTTCATCCCAAAGGTCCTGATCTATAATATAATAAATGTTTCTGTTCTTTGGACTCCACTTTGAACTGGTTGTAACATTTGCTTGGTTTGGTCACTGATCAGGAACTCCATAACATCCTTAACATGAGGTCATTTTATTCCCACATGATTTTTTCCCCTTTTGAGATTGGAGATGGGGGACCACACATAGGAAAAAAGTGTTGTGATCTGCAGCATGGAGGCAAAGGCCTCCGATGTTGATCAGACCCAGGGAGGTGGTCCGGGCAAGAGGCTGATGGGCATGTACTGTGACTGAAGGTCCACCTTGCCAGCCACAGCCCCCATCCTGGAGCCCTGCCCTCCTCAGGCTATCTTGAGGACAACCCAGTGGCAAGTCAGTCACTTAGGCTCCTCCATCAGGAAAAAGACAGCTGGGATGACGGGTATCACCACTTCCTTGATGGGGAGCTGATGGTCCCCAACAGCCTGGACCCACTCAACATCCTCACGTCCACACCAAACCCTAATCCCTGATCTCCCCAGTCCCCTCCTCATGTCAGGCAGCCCTGTGTCTATGAAATCTCCAACCTCATCTCTCAAGGCACGTGCTTACCACTTTTTCTGCCTCATTCAAAACTATGAATTCAGGGGCTCCTGGGTGGCTCAGTGGGTTAAGCCTCTGCCTTCGGCTCAGATCATGATCTCAGGGTCCTGGGATTGAGCCCCACATCGGGTTTTCTGCTCGGCGGGGAGCCTGCTTCCCAGTCTCTCTCTCTGCCTGCCTCTCTGCCTACTTGTGATCTCTCTCTCTGTCAAATAAATAATAAAATCTTTAAAAAACAACAACTATTGATTCAAAAGAACCGAGTCATACCAAGGATCGGAAACAACAGAAAAGTCTGGACGAACTCCAGTCCAGGGAAAGGGGGGTTCTCACACCGGCGCCCAAGGCCTGTGCACCTGAAACTAATTTGGGACAGAGGGGCTGGCCACCCAATGGAGCCAGGCCAGGTCCTCACCGTGGAGGTGATTTGGGGGGGATACCCCCCTGACGGCTGACTTCCTGCCTTCTTCTCCATGCCTGAGCCTCTGTGCTAAAAAACTCAAGAGACAGACTTATTCTGTCCCTTCCCAGCTCCCAGGTGCACTTCCGGCCCCACCCCTTGCATGCTGGATGTGGGACCCCCTTCCTACAGGAGCCTCCTCTCTGTGCCCCCAGTTAGTAAGTGGAGGCATCCTTCCCCTCTATCCCTTGCTTCTCTGCCTCCAGCCTCTGCGCATGTGTTTCCAGGCATTGAGTTTTCATTGATATTGATGAGTGAAAGGAAAAAAAAAAAAAAAAAAAGCAAAAACAGGAGTAAAAGCGTATCAACTTTTGTTTCAAATCAAGAACAATTGAAAAGAAACCATCCTTTACCATCAACCTCATTTCATATTTTTATAAAAGTCATGTTAATACAAAAGAAAGTCGCGTTAATACATGTTAATACAAAAGTCATGTTAATACAAATAGAAACATTTCTCACTGCTGATAATAGGGTGGTCCCTTGCAAAACCAAGGCAGGTGGTCCTATGTTTCCCTCATTTCCTGTGGGTTTCTTTTCCCAAGAAAGGACAGCAGGAAACTTCATCCTAGATCCGTCCTGGTCTCTACAATGACCTTGGAGACATGCCTGGGCCACGGTGTTCTGTCTGCTGGCCTGACAGTTTTTTTTTTTTTTTTAAGATTTAATTTATTTATTTGACAGAGAGAGATCACAAGTAGACGGAGAGGAAGGCAGAGAGAGAGAGAGAGAGGGAAGCAGGCTTCTTGCTGAGCAGAGAGCCCGATGTGGGACTCGATCCCAGGACCCTGAGATCATGACCTGAGCCGAAGGCAGCGGCTTAACCCACTGAGCCACCCAGGCGCCCTGGCCTGACAGTTTTTGACCGAGAGATACAGACCCACTGTGGTGGAGGTTACAAATGGAAACAGCGTTACTACCGAGAGGTCAAGAAGTCATACAAGGTGGCATTTATCTTGGTGATTTCACGGGCATGATCCGTATCTGGGCCCCTCGCCTCCCAGGTCTAGAACATCTGTCTCCCGGGGCCTGCAGCTAATGGGCCCCCAGGAAGTCAGACCCAGTTTGTGAAAGTCACAGAAACATGTCGGTTTGTCACAAGCAGTTCAGAAGGCGAGCTCGACGGGGTGCTGAACGGGACAGTCTGTGACGATCCTGCTGGAGAGCCACTTAATGACAGCAGAATGTCACTCAACCTCCAGCCTCACAGCGGGGGCTGGTCAGCCCATGGGGGGAGGGGGGCTTCAGGCTCTGATAGGGACTAGGAGTGTGGCCAGAGGCGGGCAGAGCACACCCCTGCGCCAGGATGTCCTTTCCCAAAGAAGGCTCAAGGCCAAGGTGGACAGCCTCTGCTGTTCTTGGGGGCCATGGGGCTGGCTGTGGTTGGGAATGCCAGATCTCTCTGGACTTGGATTCTTTTCGAGTCCCATGAAATGGCAGCAGCTGCCCAAGCCCAAAAGACTGTGATCAGGGGCGCCCTGGTGGAGCGGTTGGCTAGGCATCCAACTCTTGGTTTCCGCTCAGGTCATGATCGCAGGTTCCTGAGAAGGAAGCCTGTGTTGGGCTCTATGCTCCACACAGAGTCTGCCTGGATTCTCTCTCCTTCTCCCTTTGCCCCTCCCTCCAAAACACTAATTAATTAACTTAAAAAAAAGACTGATTAGGCAAAGAATGTCCATCTTTATTTCCTATTCATTATGTGGCCAGGCAGAGCCCAGACATCCCAGCACTGTTCCAGTCCTCTGCTTGAAGGTGGGGCTCTTTAAACTCCAGGGAAGTCTTAGAGTCTGGCTCCGTGCCCTTTCTCCTCGGGATGGTGGCAGCACCAGTGGGGTTGGCCCATGGCCTGGGAGACGCCTGCCACAGCCTGGTGAGCAGTTCCCAGTGTCCATGTGACACGCGTCTCACTTGGGATAAGGATGCAATCACTTTTCTTTAATTCTTAAGAGACACGTATCCATATGTGAGTGGCAAGCAAGAGGGACTCTGAGCACAACGGGTTTTACACATCATTTTGAGAAAGTGTCTTTGAACTCAGAACTTGCAGAAAATTGTTGCTATAATCCCCATGTAATACATGAAATCATTAATATCCTCAATGCACGATGTTGTCCAATCAGAAGCAGAAAGAGCCCAGTTGTCACTTGGTTCAAGTCTCTCCTCTCCATTACAGTAGCCTTGAATAAGGTCATCCTTGTCTGTTTAACTTTGCCTGGTACCATTTTTGCTTTGACGATTCCCAGCTTGGTGACATGGAAGCCACCATGGTGGACAGTCCCTTCGAACGCCAAACCCACGAGGGAGACAATGGGTCTGGGTCATGGGACAATTTCTAATGCCATAAGATTTACCTGCAGGAGGGGCGCCTGGGTGGCTCAGTGGGTTAAGCCGCTGCCTTCAGCTCAGGTCATGATCTCGGGGTCCTGGGATCGAGTCTCACATCGGGTTCTCTGCTCAGCAGGGAGCCTGCTTCCCTCTCTCTCTCTCTGCCTGCCTCTCTGCCTCCTTGTGATCTCTGCCTTTCAAATAAATAAATAAATAAAATCTTAAAAAAAAAAAAAAGATTTACCTGTAGGATTTCTCCTTTTATCTTTCGCGCTGACAGTTTTCCTACATTGGCACCGTCACTGCCTTGTTGGAATGAACTCTACCCGTTCAGAGATTCTGTGAAAACATTTCTGTGTTTGATTTGCCGATATCTTATTGATGATTTTGTGTCTGCATTTATAAGTAAGGTTGGTCTATAGATCTTTTTTTTGTGCTAGCTTTATCAGATGTGGGGGACGTGGAAGACAAAGTTTAAAATGATGGTAATGAACAAGCATCGTTTTATGATTTGGATGTCAGCTAAAAAAAGCTGGCAACTATCACCCATTTTAAAATTCTGTTGCAGTAAAAAGAGAACAGAGGGATGTCTCTCTTCATGCCGCGATCATCCATTGGGGCGTCACAGTCTCTGAATTTCACGCTTCTTTAAGAAATTTGCTAAGCCTGCTGCTGAATCCTTTATGTGTCCCGACATAATTTTTGAATCATCATCAACTTTCACGAGTTATATAATTTAGCCTGAGCAATGTTTCACCAGCATTAGAAACAGCTAAATTATTCAGAGAGTCTGAATATGAATAACAAAGAGTAAATTAACATGTTTATTAGCATCAGAGGGACTCATTTTTTTCTGGGAGGCAGGACTGAGTTCAGGTAAAGCAAAAGTGCATTAGGCTTTGAACCTTTTTCCTTAGTTTTAACCCCAAGCTTGCAAGTCTGTTCCTGATGAGCTGTTAGCTGACCTCCATTCTGGAAAGGACCTTCCTGACCTTAGGTTTCTTTCCAAAGGGGGAGGGGGCGGTTATATGCTCTCTCCCCACATTGTAGGAATGTGATAGTTGCACGGAATGAATGCGGAAATTTCCCTCCCATCTGTATCCTCTTCCTCTGGGATCAGTTAAATAACGTAAGGATTGCCTATTGCTTACAGTGACTGCTTTAAAAGACCTTAAAATCTCAGATGACCTTGACTGTTGAACTGTCTGGGTGACGAGTTTATCAGTGGTTCATTATTAAATATGGTTTTCCATTTTTTTTCTACCATTATTCTGGGTTTTAGTACTTTACGTTTAAAAGGAACCATTGCTGGGGGCGCCTGGATGGCTCAGTCCGGTTGAGCCTCCAAAACCTTCTGGTTTCAGCTCAGGTCATGATCTCAGGGTCATGAGATTAAGCCCCACATGGGCTGTATGCTCAGCAAAGAGTCGGCTTAAGAGTCTCTCCCTCTGCCCCTCCCCCCAGCTCATAATCGCTCTTGCGCACATTCTCTCTCTAAACTAACTAACTAAATAACTAAAAATCAATCTTTAAAAAAATAAAAGGGGACATAGTTAGTTTTTGAAAACTGCTTCCTTTTCCTACATGGCAGCTGGCGTTCTTGTCTCGAGGATCTGTGTCCAAAGTAAGAGGCCCTCCTGGGAGCTGTGCCCGTCTTCTGTGGGAGGGAATGAAATTGAGCATCCCATGAAAACCAACATCAGAAAGAGTTTCATCTTTTCTCTCTTCCATTAGCATCTCTACTGCTCTTTGACTTCGTTTTGATATATTTCACCTGGTAGTTGTGCATTTCAGTGAGATTTTCCCAAAGCCTGGCAAACATTTATTTGCACATAATATTTCTTATAATTCTATTAATTTTCTCTCTCTCCATGACAACATCTGCTTTTCTCATCTGTGCCTTACAGGCTATTGTTTTCTCTTTTCAAAATTTCGGTGGACAAGGTCAGCATTAAAAGTTTCTAAACACTCAGGATAAAATTGTTGCTATAATCTCCATGTAATACATGAAATCATTAATATCCTCAACGCACACCATTGTTGTTCCATAATCGGAAGCAGAAAGCGTCCTAGTTATCACTTTATCCACATTCACATTCCATCCTTGGTGGATGATTTTCAGATTTTCTTGGGAAAACTTTTTACATGGAACCTGAGACCTCATGATAGCAAAGTACCGGGACTTTTTTCTTCTAGTAGGAAGAGGGGAATCTTTCCTCCTTCTGGGGCCAGACATTCAGTTCCTGAACCTCTTTTGCAAGCATGAGCAGAATTATAGTGGTATTAGCTGCATTATTAACTTAGCCCCACGTTGTGTTTTGTTCCCTACTTAATTGTATTTTACGTACCTCTTAACCTCATGCAAGATCAATCATTAACTTTGCCTTTTTATCTCTACTCCTTGTTTACCCACTGATTGTAGAAACCTAATGGGGACAAGGGCTGTTAACATTTGTCTTGACATATCTGAATGTACCAGGTCCCAAACAGCGCCTTGCTGTCTGGAACAGTGCTTACCTCCAGGCTGTTTCAAGCTCTCCCGCCCCTCCCCCGTCGGAGGTTTCAAGAAACCCTCCTCTCCTGCATTCGCCTCCTTCCCCAAACACAGAGCTATCCCTTGGCTCAACAGGGCAAGGCAGCCTTGGGAATGACTCCCTGCCTTCTCACTGGGCTGCCGTTCTGATAATAAAACTTTCCTTGCTTCAGAACTGTGTCTCGGATATTGGCTTCCTACATCTTGGGTGCACGGACAAGTTTGAGCTGGGTAGCCCATCCTTCTTTCCTTCCCTCCTTCCTTTCTTTGTTTTTCTTTCTTTAGCTCTTGCCTGGTTTTCCTAAGCAATTTATGCCTTGGGCTCCAGGTCCTTCCAAGAAAGGCTTGCTAATCTCTAACAAGAACGAATTGTATCATGCCTGGGATTGCTGGAAGTTATCTCCTCCAAATGATGTTTAAAAAGATTCTGTGTGGTTGGAATTCCATTTACTTTGCTCTTTCTATATGTATATGCTTCTCTTAAAAATTAGAGGTATGGAAACGTTGAAGAGAGTAGATCCTGAGTCCTCATAATAAGGAGAATTTTTTCCCTATTTTTTTCTTTCTTCCTCTTGTATCTATGACCTACATATGTATATATGATCTACTGTCATTCCACAGTGCATGTAAATCAATCCATCATGTCATTCACCTTAAACTTACACAGTGATGTATGTTAATTATTTCTTATTGAAACTGGGAAAGAAATTCGAGGGAAGTACTTACATCACTATCCCAAATGAGAGAATAGGAACTCAGGGTCATGTGTCCCACAGGCCCTGGGAACCTCTCCATCGGGCTGTGGCAGGGGGCCTCCTGGGCCAATCCCACTGGTGCTGCCACCATCCCAAGGAGAAGGGGTACAAAGACTTCCTTCTAAGACTTCCCCAAGGTTGAAGATACCCACCTTCGAGGAAAGACTGGGAACAGTGTGGTGGGTGTCTGGCATAAAACAGTACCATGTATTACCTCATGGCCTCACAGTCAGACCAGATGTGGCTCAGGCCGGGCCACAGTCAAAGCGCCAGCTGGGGCCATGGTCCCCTCAAGATTCAGCTGAGCGAGGATTTGCTTCCAAACTCCCTGGGTGACTGCTAGTGAGATTCGGCTCCTCCCGGACTATTGGACCAAGAGCCTCAGTCCCTTCCTGACTGTTGGTCAGCACCCAATCACGTTTAGTTTCTCAACACATTGATCGGTTCTCTCCTGCAGTTCCCAACATGGCGGCTGGCTTCGCCGACATGATCAAGTAAGAGAGAACAAGAGAGAGCCAGTGGGAGGCAGTCACGGCCTGTTGTCATCTAATCTCAGAAGTGACACCTCATCACGAGTGCAGTATTCTGTGGCTTGAAAGCAAGTCCCCAGGTCCAGCTCATCCTTGAGGGGAGGGGACTCCACAAGGGTGAGAATACACCCTTACAAGGCCGCCCACCACAAAAGTCTGCAATAAAATCAGATGTATGTGGGGAGTTACTACAAGACAATGGAAGCCATTTCAAATTATGGTGAAAAGATGATACACGCACACAAAAATGCTTGAGATAATCAACCAGCTCCGGTTCAGAGGTTAGGTTCCCTGCCTCACACCATTCACAAAAATAATTTGCAAATGGCTAAAAATCTAAAAGTAAAAAGACACCATGAAAATACTAGGAAAAAAGGCACACAACTGTTTGTATAATCTTCAGACAGGAATGTCCTTCTGGACATTACTGGCCGCTCAGTTCATGAGGCGAGGGGGATCTGTATGTTTTTGTTACTATGGTTATATTCCCAGAACTAGAAACAGTACCTGGCATGTTGGGAATGTTTAAATAATACTTGTTGAGAGCATCTGGGTGGCTCAGTGGGTTAGGTGATTGCCTTCGGCTCAGGTCACGATCCCGGAGTCCTGGGATCAAGTCCCGCATCGGGCTCCCAGCTCCACGGAGAGTCTACTTCTCCCTCTGACCTTCTCTCCTCTCGTGCTCTCTCTCTCTCACTGTCTCTCTCTCTCTAAAATAAATAAATAAAATCTTTAAAAAATAAAAAAAAAGAATACTTGTTGAATAATGGTTGAAGGAATAAAACCCCAAAACCCTAACAGAAAACGCTGACATTTCTGACCAAAGATGATTATAAAAAGTGTGTGGGATGGTGGACACAGGAAGCATGAAGAATTGAGCCAAATGGAGAATAAAATGTTGGCTTCATTGATGGCTGAAAACTAATCAATAATACAAATTGCAAAACTTCTCATAAAACATGTTATACAAAGAGGAAGGTCTTTTCATCATCTCTTCTCTGAACCCCACCTCTGTAACCCACGAACAAACCCATGGGGAAGCTGGGTCTGTGTTTCCCACTCGTCCTGACTTACCTGTGGGCCACGGGCACAGAGGCTGGAAAGTGGAGGTTCTGCCCCAGAAGCTGGGGAGGAGTGGATGGGTTGCTTGACGATTTCAGGTGTCCCTGGGGAATGAGAAGTCAGCGTGGACACCCCCGGAACAGTGGCCCCCTGAACCAAAGGTCATTTCTTCCCTAGGGAAAAAGAAAGACTGGAAGGTGGGAGGAGAGGGAGAGAGGGGTTAAGATTCCTCTCCTCTGTGGACATCAGGGATGCACGTGTGTGAATGTGAGTGTACATGAACATGGGAGTGCGTGTGGGAGTGTGAACGTGAGAGTGTGTGTGAGAGTGAATGAGTGTGTTAGTGTGAGCGTGTGAAATATTGGGTAGTGTGAGTGAGTGTAAAAGTGAATGTGTGTGTGAGTACGAGAGGAAGGAGTGTGTGAGAATGGGTGTAAGTGTGTCCGTGCGCCTGAATGTATGAGAGTGAGTTTGAGTGTGTGAGAGTATGAGTGTCAGAGAGTGTGTGTGTGTGTTGAGTGTGTATGCATTGGGGGAGGAGGGGTGTTCCCTCTTCCCTATATTCCAGGACAAAAGTGGCCCACAAAAGATCACTATCTGTGTTATACAAAGGGTTCCATCAAGAAAATAAAGGAGCGATATCCAATTAAAAGGGAAAAAAAATCAAGAGACGGCCAGCTCAGTCAGTGGAGAATGCAACTCTTGAGCTCAGGGCTGTAAGTTCTAGCATGGCACTGGGTGTGGATACTAATTAAAAATAAATATTTTTTACAAAAGGGGGGAAATCTAGAAGAAAACACCTGAGCAGACAACTTACAGAAGGAATACAAATGGCTGATAAAGATGTAGCACATCGAGAGGGTTTTTTTTGATTTTTGTTATTTTTTTCCTACTTCATCTTTGTTTCTGGTTTTTTTTTTGTTTTTTTTTTCCTGCTTCATCTTCTTTCCTTGATCTCCTCACTCCTGGAGGGAAGAAGAAATAATCAGAGATTATTTTTAACATAAAAGCACACAGAAGTTCTCCTATGATACGTGTTCAGTAGGAGCAAGCTTTGTGGGGTTCAGTCAGGAAAACGGCAACCATTCTATGCATTTTGAACATGAAGGACTAAGCACAAGAATTGGGGGCTTCTCCAGTTTATGGAAGAGTGGAGAAAGCAACTGGAAGCTATAATCAAAGAGCCTGGCCTGGAACACCAAGGGACGGGTTCCTGAGAATTCTCCAGGAAAACGGGATTCACATGCACTTATGGGTCTGGATGCATCTGCTTCCAAAGAATAATGTCTTGTCATCAGCCACGCCTCCCGCATCTCACAGAATGTCTCTCACTGACAAACTTTGATCCTGGACCACACAGAGAAAGGGATTCTGGGAACTGTAGTTCCTGTTTTCTCTGCATTGAGCAAAAGACCTCTGCGGTGCCAGCAGTGATGTCAAGGTGACTCAGACGGCTGGGGACAGTCCGCGGGGTCCATACACATCCCTTCACTCGTGTTTAACTTCCAGAAACAGGAAGTGAGAATGTCATGCTTCTGCGTAACCAAGCCAACTGCCGCTCAATCAGATAACGCCATGCTCACTGTCTCCCAGAGAGATGGGCATCTCTCTAGGGACATTTGCCTTCTCAGCCACAACTCCCTTAAATATCCAATAACATAAATGTTGAATCAAAAATACTTTGTATTAGATAAAGAGAAATAGAAAGGAAAAGATTTCTTTTTTTTTTTTTAAGACAGAAAAGAGTCCAAGAGCCAGGAAAAATGTTGCAAACATGTTTTATGAGCAACTTCCTATTTAATGATGTGCGAGTTTCGATCTGAGGACCTCTCTGTGGAAACTCTTAAAAGGAAATGTATGTCTGGGCGCCTGGGTGGCACAGTCAGTCTGTTGAGAGGCGGACGCGTGGTTTCCCCTCAGGTCGTGATCTCTGGGTCCTGGATCAAGCCCCACGTGGGGCTCTGTGCTCAGCGGGGAGTCTGCTTAAAATTCTCTCTCCTTCTTTCTCTGTCCCTCCAACTTGTGCGTGCTCTCGCTCTCTCTCTCTCTCAAATCGGTCGATCAATCTTAAAAAAAGAGAAATGAATGTCAACCAAAACTGACTTGCCTTGTGAATGTTGATGCTCCTGAATGCTCTTAGTAATTCAATCGCAATAAAATGAAGTATTTTTTTTTAAAGGAGAAAAAACTGAATAGCACCTGCACAGTCCTCCTTTTCTACAACTGGTCCTGTGGGCATCATGGGAATTAGTAACGTGTTTTTCTATCATCCAACCTGTGTTTTCCTTGCCCTCAGCCATCACTTTCACCTTCATGGTTCTTGCCCTCAAAGGGGGACCCAAGTGATTCCTAAAGGAGGTTCTGCCTCCATTGGGTTGCTGGAGTAGTTTAACTAACTTTTGCCACTGGACATATAATATTAAGAGGCATTGCAGATAGTGCCCTGAGTTCTTGTTCTTCCCCACTGCATGGTGTGATAATAATCTTCTCTTTGCTATCACTACCAGTCACTTCAACGGGACAGCACCTGCCTTCTTGCCTCTTGGTTCAAAGAGATGAGAACCCCCAAATGGCCAGGTGTCAGTTTCAACTTCCAGGTCAACAGAACCCTGTTTGATAGCCCATAAGAAGCAGTTGTCTCTTGGGAACGAAGATCTCTAAACCAGCAAAGCCCTGTGTTGCAGAAACAGGAATAAAATGTTTGCTAGAGGGCCATTAAGCAAGCCCTGTCCCAGCTCTAGCCTGGTTTCTGGAGCAATCATCTTCAAAACGTCTGGGTACTTCCTGTCCCCAGCACACAGTGCCTTTGGAGAAGGCAGGGAGAAGCACTTCCCATATACATTTTGGACAGTGTAGCTGAGTCCTTCCTCAAGAGGACCACTCAAGGGGCTCTGGGTCTGTGAGCTGCCTTGGTTCTAGGAACTGGTCAAGGGGTCAGAACTCCCTAGCAAGGTGCCCCACATCTCACCTCTGGCCACTAAGAGTTTTTTCACTTGTGCAGATTAAAACTCTGATAGTCGCCCTACTATTTCAGTCCTAAGTACACCACTCCCCATCAACACCGGCTAAAGCTCTCTCAGGCTGTGCTAAACATTTCCTTCTCCATCTCCTCTTCCCCTCTTTTTGGCCACAGCACCTCTGAAGATCTTTCTCTCAGCACCTGGATCCCACCTTGCCCCACGGACCACAGGGAGCCCATCTCGAAGGTGGCCTCTCCCACTCTCGTCCCTGGTCTGCAAAGAAGAACCACTCCAGAGCCTTTCAAGGAAGCTGGGGTTCCTCTTGCCACTGAAGCAAGAATGACCACATTCCCGGGGTCTCTACAGCCAGTGGTTGGTTTGACGGAAGATGGCAGAAATAGACAAGAGAGGAAGGAGCTCCAGGGATGCCAAGGTCAAGCATTTTGTTGCTTCTGTCTTCCAACGGTAAGATGCACCTGCCCTGTGCATCTCTAAGAGGTGGTGGGGGAGGGGGAAATCACCTGAAAGATCCTGCTTGCTCTGTCAGTTACCACGTGCTCGCTCATCACCACAGATCACGTCCTGTTCTGAATTTGTTCTAACGACAGTCCTCTCGGAACACTCTGCATGCTCATTAGATAATATTTTTGTCTCGTGCAGCTGCACATCTGCACCAGATGCGTCCTGTGTCCCCAGATGACTGATGGTAAGCGGCTTCTCCGTCCTCAGTAGGCCTTACCGTGGCTTATCACACCAATGTATGTCTCCCCCCCAGCTTTATTAACCTATGATTGACAGACAAAAAATGTACACAATTAGGTTGTACAAGGTGATTTTTCGGGGTGTACAATATGATGATTTAATATACGTGCACGTTGTGAGATGATCACCACAGTCAAGTTCATTAACGTGTCCAAGGCCTCATATAGTTACCTTGCGTGTGTGTGTGTGTGTGTGTGTGAAGAACACTTGTGATTTACTGTCTTAGCAAATTTCAAGTCCACAGGAGAGGATTAACTACAATCACCGTGCTCTACATCAGATCCCAGAACTTATTCCTCCTATAACTGGAAGGTTGTACCCTTTGACCCATCCTTCCCTATTTCCCCCAACCCCTCAGTATTCTGGCACCGCTCTAGCCTCCGGTTCTATGAATTCGACTTCGGTAGATCTCACATGGAAATGAGGTCATGCAGTACTGTGTCTGGCTTATTTTACTTAGCACAATGCCCTCCTGGTCCATCCCTGTTGTCACAAGTGGCAAGATTTCCTTCTTTTTTATGGTTGAATAATATTCCATTATATATATCCCATTCCATAACACACACACACACATACATAATTAGTTATTAGACTATATATGAAATGAAATCTATCTCATATATTTGTTTTTGTCATTTATATTATGTTATTTGTTTGGAGTTTTTGGTTTGGTTGGTTGGTTTTGCTACTGAGTTGTAACAGTTCCTTATATATTTTGGCTATTAATCCCTTATCAGATCTATAATTTATAAATATCTTCTCCCATGGTAGGGGTTTTTTTGTGTTTTTTTAAAAGATTTTATTTATTTATTTGACAGAGATACAAGTAGGCAGAGAGGCAGGCAGAGAGAGAAAGGGATGTGGGGTTCGATCCCAGGACCCTGGGATCATGACCTGAGCCAAAGACAGAGGCTTTAACCCACTGAGCTAGCCAGGCACCCTGGTAGGTTGTTTTGTTCACTGTGTTGATGGTTTCCCTTGCTGTGCAGAAATTTTCAGTTTGATGGACTCCCACTTATTTATTTTTGCTTCTGTTTCCTGTGCTTCTGGGGTCAGATCCAAAAAACTGTTGCCAAATCCAATGTCAAGAAGATTTGCCTTTATGTTTCCTTTGGTTTTACACTTTCAGGTCTTATATTTAAGTCCTCAGTCTATTTCAAGTTGATTATTATATACGGTTCAATCTCATTCCTCCTAATTTAGAAACAGAGGTACCCAGGCTCTGAAAAGAATCACAAATGACAGAAGTCAGATGTCCTCTGGGTTCTGCCACCCCAAGTCATCTGAGACACACTCTGGCTGTTACTCCTGACCCCCATCCCAGAAGCCTGGGTAGAGAGGAGGAAGGAATGTCAGAAATGCTTGGCCACTTGGAAAATCTGTGGCTTCTTCTCCTCTCTCCTCATGGGGAATGGGGGTTGCTCCCCACTACCCAAAGCCAGGTGAGGATACCTGCAGGAGAACCACTGGTGGAGGCGGGGGGTGTATGCTGGAAGGGGAGACTCACATTCCCTCCCCAGTTAGGGAGCAGAGCCTGCAGGGGACTCGAGGCTCTGCCTTCTGGACATACAAGAAGGAAAGAAATCTGGAGGCCATGGTAAGTCCAGCAGTGGGCACAGAGGAACTGTCTGTACTCCCCCAGCTGATGGCTAATGTTCCACAGGACTCTGAGGAAGGTATCGAGGCTTGGGTGGCCAAAACCCAAGAGAGAACCCCGACAGCAGGTCAGAGCCGGCCAGAGAAGGAGCGACAAGTCCCAGAGCTGTCTGTCCACAGAGGCACCGTGAAAGAGGGAACCTTCTCCAGTCCTCCCACCCTGAGATGTCAGAGGAGCTAAAGCAGGCAGGAGAGGGGTGAGGGGAACTGAGCCACCAAGACCCTCCCTTCCTGGTTCTCTCAGCAAGGGTTCGAGCCTTAGGGGAGGGTCAATGAGACTGAGTGGGAGTAGACTTTTAAAATAACTGATATTGTTCAGAAAGCTGGAGAACTTGCCCAAGATGTCATTAGGGGACAAGAAGGGGAGAGCCTGGGTAGCTCCGTGAGGATGCGGTAATAGGAGAAAATAAAGCTGCCTCACGCGTGCATGGGCTGAGAACAGACCGTTCAATTACCTGCCGCCTGCATTGTGCAGAAGCCAGGCTTAACAATTAAGTGAAAAGTAACGAAGAACGTGCACAAAATATAAGTCTATTTGGGGGGAAATTAAACACTTCTCGGTGTGTTTATACGTGGAGGTAAGAACTATGGGAAGGGGGACCTGGGTGGCTCAGTAGGTTGGGTGGCTTGATTTCAGCCCTAGTCATGCTCAGGGTCAGGAGATGGAGCCCCAAATCAGGCTCTGTGCTCAGTGGAGAGTCTGCTTGAGAACCTCTCTCTCCCCTTCTCTCTCTGCTCCTCCCCCACCTCAAATAAATACATCTTCAAAAAAAGAAAGAAAAGAAAAGAAAGACAGGTAAGGGCTTGGGAAAAGTGTCTGGAAGGGCGTGTGGCAAGTTACCAGATGGAGAGGTAATGGCACTTCCTTCCACAGCTTTAAGACCAAAAGAACCAAAAGGTGTCAGCTTATGGGTGATTTTTTACTTTTGTGTGTGTGCTATTTTCTGTAATAAAATGTACTGCATTTGTCATCAGACAATTTTAAGAAACAACGAAAAAAGAAACACAGTTAAAATGAACGGGAAAAAATGAATTGGAAGAAAATACAGGCACCAAAAAAAAAAAAAAAAGGACTGGAAAAATCCCTAGGAGACTCTGTTGCTTCCGGGAAACCTCCATGCTTTCTGGAAGAGGGTAGATTCCTGGAGTGCCCCAGTGACACCCACTTCCTTGTCCCCCGTTCCCCACCTCCCACCCCACCCCTTCCTTCCTCCCCCTAGACCGCAGCTTGGCTGGGCTCGGCTCGGTGCTGCCACCTAGAGGTCGACGGCCGACATGACTTCAAGCCCAATCTGTCTGGAGCGGGACGCTTACAGCTGCAGTTTTCAGTTTTTCATTCTGAGAAAATTGGTTTCAGGGCTGAGGATGGAAATTCGTGGGAACTTCTTGTGAAAATACAAGAGAGGAGGACGGAGCAAAACAGAATTAGAGAGAGAACACCTGTATGTGCATTATTAAGCATTTCAGAAACCAGAACAGTGGGAGCACTAAACAGGCGTGGGGCTTCCAAACACAGGTTGCCCCCGCCAAGAAGCCGCTCCTGCTTGCACACTTGTATTTGGATGTGTGCCTGTTAGCGAGGCTTTTGTGTGCCGGTCATTTGCGTGGAAGTGTGCACACATGTACATTTGCACTGTGCGTCGTGTCGATAGACACCTACCTGTGCAAACATGCGTGCGACGTGAATACACGTTGACTTCGGTGATGTTGTGTATGTTCGCGAACGGTGTGTTTGCGTTTGTACGTTTATGTGAGTGTGCGTTCCGGGTCACGGGAGCCTGGCTCTCTAGCTGAAGCTGCTGGGCATTGGCAAATGGGCTGGCTGTCTTCCCTGATGTTCCCTGTAACAGGTGCTACAGAATTGAAAGAATTCTCAGCCCATGACCAGTCCATCCAAACCCCTGCACCAAGAGGCTTGACCAAGCTCTAGCCTGGTCTTCTAGCGGCATAAGGCTATGTCCCTAGGATGAGCCTGGACTCCCACTGAGATGGCTGCCTAAGAAAGCTCACTTCTGCCAGAATTTTCTGTGTGTTCCAGCCAAACCTGGTGACAGGTTCCTGCACTCATTTTCTTTGAGCATTCACTAAAAAGAGCTTAGACTTGCCAATCTTTCTTCGGCCTCCTTGATAGATCTCTGTATCTCCTAAGAGCCAGGAGTATCTTTCTCCAGGACCTGAAAGCCATTCTTCTGAAATGCAGTCATCTGGAAGGATAGGTCTCCATCTCGAGTATCTGCTGGAGGACCGACTCCCACCTTGCACAATGGCCAGTGAGCAGACACAGCTGGCCTCATGGCATTGACGCTGACCAACCCTTTGTAACTTGCCACGTGAGCCCCCTTTCTCCACCCTCATTCTGCCTTTTGAAATCTATTTCCCCCCGTTTAACCAATGTCTGGCTTTGCTCAGCTTTGACACCACATACCTGCCTCCTTTCCTGCTCAGGATGCTTGATCTGACTCGCCCCTCCCCCACCCCAGACCTGCGTGGCCTCCCAGAGGACACTCTCAGGCTACTTGGGGCACAGCTGGCCAGAGGCCTGGAGCACCAGCTCCCTGGCCTCTCGGGAGCAGCTCTCTCCGCACACCCTCTGGTGGGATAATTTGGAAGCCCAGGGGCCACCTGGCTCCCGGAGTTCCTTGGGGGGATTTCCGTTCCTTGCAGGGGTCGGAGCTGTCATTTACCAAACAATGTACATTTTGGCGGCTTCCTGCTCTCTCCCTTCCTGCTCTCTCCCACCCACCGGGGGCATCTCCAGGTTAGGGCTTCATGGGATCCTCAGCCCAGGGTCTGGTTCCAGGGAACTCGGACTCTGAGGTGGCCTCCCAAGGCTGGTAGCCAGCCCTCAGGGCTCTGTCCCCACGGGCTGTTCTCCAGGTGGGTTTTGTTGTTTGTTTTTGGCTTCTCCCTGTTCAGCCAGCTGACAATGAACAAGGACAGCTGGGTGAAGGGTAATGGGTTTTTCTGCCTCCTGCATGCAAAGCCTCCAGAAAGGGGGCCTGATTTCTGACCCTATGGGTGTCCTTAGTCTCCCCTCTCAGCTTTTCTGCCTCCTCACTGCTTTGCTTCTTTGGTTTTTGTTTTTTTGCTTTTTTTTTTATGATTTCTGGGGAGCAAGGGCCTGTGTGGAAAATAAGAAGACAAGAGTATTTATTAAGCGCCTATTCTGTGCCCCACACTCAGGGACACATCTAGCCCTTACTGCCGCTCTGTGACAGAGATCTCACTGTCTATCACACTGCAGGCCAAGGTCCTGGGCTGGGAGCAGGCTTGCCCAGCACCGTTCAATGGCCCAGCCGGCCCCTGGGGGGAGAATCTGGGACCCCGAGTCCCAGCTCTGCCAGCAGTGAGCTGAGGTAGCGAGAGTCACGAGGTCACTGAGGTCCCACTTCGGTTGCCCATGTGTGCCTCAGTTTCTCCATGTGTTGAATGAGAAGGTACAGGGTCCCTCGACATTTTGCAGCCTCTGTGAGCCTGCTCTTCTTTACGGAGGGAGCACGAGATCCAAGGACTTCAGATTCTCAGTCCCAGACGCCTGCGGACGCGGTCGGTCACCCGGAAACACGGCTCGGGTTAGTTTTCTTTGCAAGCGTTGCCTGGCGATCACTGAAATCAAACGCTCCGCAGCTCTTCCTCCTCTTCCAGCTTTGAAAGATCGCTGACATTTCATTATGAGGAAGAATTTAGAGACAAGCAGCAAAGAGGAGAATCTCTGTGTGAACTTCCTCCTTTGAACTTCGAAAACAAACATTCTGGAAGCCTCGCCCGTGCCCATACTCATTCCTGACAGAACCACTGTTCACCCTTCTTCAGAACACCCCAACCTAGTGCTTAAGGGCGTGGACTTGAGAGTGAGACCATCCGGATTCAAAGCCCAACCCCAGCACTTACCCACCATGTGATCTGTAAAATGAGATAGTAAAAGCACGTACAGGGCAGGTCACATGGTTTGGAAGAGTTGTTGGGGTCTGGAAAGAATTCTTGAGACGTCTGGTGTAAAAGGGTGATTTTATTAAAGCACGGGGACAGGACCCTGTGGGTAGAAAGAGCTGCAATGTGTGTGATCTTATACTTGGGAGCTGGGGGAGGGAAGCAAAAAAGGAGGAGTCCAAAAGGACTTTCACCTGCTGAAGAAAACTCTCCAGATCTCGCCCCCCCCCCCCCCCGACCTCTAGTAAAGCTTTAACTTTAAGATAGTTGGGAGTTTCCGGGAGGAATGTTCTACTCTATCTAAGTTATTTGTCCCTGGGCTGCAGGTGATAAAGACATTTAATTTTCTTGACATTCCCTTCCGCCTCTGTTTCCCACACTGTGGAGAGGACCTTGATGTTAGGGCCCCAGGAAATGGGATCTACGAGTCTCCGAAAGTTAGGCTATTGGTAAGAATGCTTTTTTTCTTGTAAATCACGAAGACCTTTATAAGCTAATGGAGACTCCTGTCCTGCGGGACTGGGATCTTTCAGTGAACAATTCGGTTTTTTCCTTCCCTTAGTTATAGGGGAGCCAGGAGTGCCTGAGGAATGTCACACACATATCCCACTGCGGGAGGATGTCAGCTCACCTTCTGTTCCCTCATTCCGGGGGCTTGGGACTGACTTAATGTACAGAGATGTGTCAGTGGTGCTGGCTACTATTCCTAATGGGGTTGCCCCGGGCTGGGAGCCTCCAGTCTGGGGAGATAGTCTCCAGAGAGACCCAACTTCTCTGTGGCGGACATTTGCACAGGGGCTGGGGGATGGGGAGTTACCCTGGGTAAAGGGGTTAGCAGACGTAACTGAAGGGCAAACCAAAACCTAGGGGAAACCCTGTAAGAGCGAAGGAAGAACATTATAGGGGAGCCTGGGTGGCTCAGTTGATTAAGCGTCTGCCTTCGGCTCATGAGCCCGATGTCTGAGATTGAGTCCCGCACGGGGCTCCCTGCTCTGCAGGGAGCCAGCTTCTCCCTCTGCCTCTCTCTGTCTCTCGTGAATAAATAAATAAATTTTTAAAGTCTTAAAAAAAGGACAAACCTTATAAATCCCAAGGGCTTGAGCACCTACAGAACCAGAGGGGAAGAGCTGTGGGAATGAGCAGGGGCCCCTTAAAAAAAACAAAATTCAATTGAGTAAACTGAAGATTTAATTGGCTTTATTCATGGATCGGGCAGCGTCCCCAGTAGAGGGGAGCTCTGAACAGCTACACAGAAATGACAGGATTTGATAGCAAGAAACAGGGTGGGGTGATTAGCAACAAAAAGGAAGGATTCCCTTCTGGCAAGGTCACTTTCCCTGAGGGGGAAGAGCGGGTACACGGATGACCTCACCTCGCTTCAGGGGATGGAGAGTCCCTGAGACGAGTGACCTCATTGGTGCTGCCCGGAGAGTCCCCGGAGAGTTCCCAGGGAGGCCAGAACTGCATTTGATTAGATTTTAAGCCCCCTCTTGGAGACTTGGCCTAAGTGACTCCATTTTGGGCCCGTGGCTTTCTTATTAACAGGAGCAAATAGGCAGTGGCGGCACTCTTCATTTCTGCCCTCCATCAGGCCAGCAGTCACAAATCTCCTTCCCTCAGATCTGGAATGTTCTATTCCAGCAGGACCCTGCCCTCCTCCAGAGCTCCAGCAACATTCACCCAAAACCTCCTGTGGCCCACGGGGGCAGCCCATCACAGCTCCCGGAGGCCTGAAGGCCCCAGAAGGCCCTTGAAGGCCCCTGAGCCCTGTGCTGCCACCACCCCCCCCCCCATTGTTCCGTCCTGACCCTCTCATCCCCTTATAAAACGCTCATCTATGTTCCCCATTATTAACCCCCAACCTGGGAGCCCTCTGAGCAGAAGGACAACTCATCCCTCTTTCTCCCATGGTGCCAAGCGCCCAGCACATAGGGTGCTCAGTAAATCCCTGCCCACTGGGAGGAGATTTGCAACAGGAGAGGCCCAGGCCTACCTCCTGGCCGTCGTCTGGGGCGGGTCACATTTTTGCTGGTGAAACAGGGAAGCTAGCCGCACAGGGCAGTGAGCAGAAGGCTGGGCTAGACCTCCCTTGGCCTGTCTGGTGCAGGACCAGTTATAAACCCCAGCAACACCCCCTCCACCCGAGGCCAGGCTCACGCCTTCTCTGATTACGTATTTGCTCCCCAGATGGGCTGTCTGTGGGGTTGACCAGAGGGAAGGTGTGCCCAGGCCCTTCAACAGCCATAGGTCCGCAGGAACCTTGATAATGAGCACCTTGATTCACACATCAGCCCATTTACCAACCCCCCACCTCCAAAAAAACCAGGGTTACTCTTCCTGGCTTCTGAACCTACAATTTTAATAAAATCATAATTCTTGTCACAAGTATTAGTGGCTCACTCTGTCTGCACAGGCACAAAGGGAAATAGGGATCTTACATGCAAGAATTTGGAGGGACACAAGGAATTTTAGGGTAGTCCAGGTTCTAAGAAGTCTTGCACAAAAGGAATCTGTTTGGCGTTATTTAAAACAGTGTCACCCAAATTCCCTTGACAGTGGGACAATTTTTACAGAACACCTGTTAGTGTGTTGCAGTGTTCCTTGCAGCCTGGCCCCAAAGGAAAGAAAAGAGCAAGTGTTTATCCCCCCTGTAAAAGGGCTCTGTCCTGTGCCAGGCCCTGGCCATGCACTGTCTCAGGCAATCCTGACAACGGCCTCTGTCGGACGTGAGCGCCGGGCTCTGACAAGTCAGGAGCTCTTTCCAGGGACCCAAGCCCAGTGTGAGAATCCCCTATGGCTGTAGAGTCCCTTGTTGCTTCTAGACTACAAACCTGCGCTTGGATTTTCCCCTGCTTTTGCTGCAGCTTAGAAGCAATGATTCCTGGGGGGAGAAAGGGAGATGACTGCCTGCTTCCCAGAACCGCCACCACTAATGGTTTGGATTTGCAAATCTGGCCACATGGACAGTTCACTTCCAGATTAGGCATCAGCTCCCTCAACTAAGACTCAAGTTTCTTGTCTGTAAGTGGAGCTATGGGTGCGGGGCAGAAAAGGCATGGTTAGAGAGATGTGACCTAAAGCTCTCAAGGTCCCCTCAGCCTATACCGCCTGGATTTATGAAGGCCAAGTACTCAGCCTGCAATTTAGAGACACTGCCACCAGGGGGCGAGCAGGACCGAGATAATAGCCAAATGAGGTTAGAGCCCCAGGTTGCTTTTTGGTTCCCCCTCTGGCTGGGTATAAGAGAAACTATGAAGATGGTTCTGGTCACTCTGAGCAAATGGGATGGCGTGGATTAGGATGGATAACAGGATGGATAACTTTTCCACCATGTGAATTAATGCTACTTAAGACCTGGTCCCTGAACCTCCTTGAAACTTTAAGAATCACCATGAATTCCACCATCTTGGGGCTTCAGGAGCATGAGGAACAAGGAACAGTGTTGGAAACGGCACCAGTGGGATAAAGGACTTGAGTTTAAAAAAAAAAAATCTGTGCATGTCTTATTTTGCCTGTATAATGGCTTCTCTCTCTCTAGAATATTCGATGTTTAATCTTAATGTTCTGGGGTCAAATCTTAAGCGGAGGCAATCATGACACCTGTTACCTTCGCTCGCTTCTGTCAGAAGTGAGGAGGATTGAAATCGTCGGCTTGGCGCTCAGTCAGCTCCCCTTCGGGCAACTTTCTTGTGATTACAGAAAGCAAGGCATCTGAAGAGAGCTAAATAAATACAACATGAAGCTGAACGTCTGCCTCCTTCCAACCCGCCTCCGCTACTCGTCACGGCTCCTGACAGCGATGGAGTGGCTCTGTGCGTGCCTTTTGAAGGTGGCCCAAATGGTGCTGTTTCATACAGCAGGGCTCGTGCTGTAGATTGTCCTTTCCAGACCCCACACTGCAGTGTGTCGTGAGATCGCTCTAGGCTGGCATCTGGTGACCTGGGTCATTCCTTTCCCCTGCTGTAGATGACCCGTTTGCCCAGTCTCCTGCTGGCAGACACATACGTGCACACAGCATGGCAGTGGGTGTCTTTGCGCAGGGCTCCTCGTGTTTATGTAAGGGTTTCTCCAGGGTACACAGAAGTGCAGATTCTAGGTTCTGAGACTTCAGTTTTGCTTAATTCTTCCTTGTTGTCCTGCATTCACAGTTCACAGAGCGTATGAGAGGTCCCACTTCCCACCTCACCTACCCTTGCCTTTTCACGTTTGCCAACCCAAGGAATTTGTTTTAGTTTGTGTCTCTCTGATCATTGGGGCATCTTCTTGATGCCTGAGCATCAAGGCTGAGCATCTTCTTGATTCTTCTGTTTGGCTTCTCCGGTCATTATGAACCCTTCTGCTCTGGCTAAGCTGGGAGGTTCTGGAGGAAGGGGCTGGGTCTCACCTGTAAGGCTCTCCCAGGGCACAACCCCATCCAGGCACAGATTTTTCCATGTGTATTTCCCACCTGATCTCTGTGCTTTACCCTTCAAACTTAACAAGAGCCCTGGGCTGTATGGGGGGCCAACTATGGCATGCTGGCTTTTTATTCACATTGTGTCCTGTCTCAAATGCTGTGCCCCTTCCAGTCCACCTGAATTTACCTATTGATGTGTCAAGACTCAAGAGCTGCCTTCTCCTTGAAGGCCTCCATGACCACCAGCCCCAGACCATCCCAGGTTCACCTTTGTGCTTTCTCTGTCTTGAACTTCTCGTTGCACGCGCAAAACCTCTGAGCGTCCGAATAGGGATGTATCTGTCTCTCCACCAGACTCTGGGCTCCTTGAGGATATGCCTTGTCCTGTTCACCTCTCAACTCCCAGTCCATTGGGCAGTGCTGGTCAGAGGGTGGCAGCACAGTACGTGTTGGTCTGATGGACAGATGAGCCCCAACGCCAGCCTTGTCCACATCAGTCCTCTGCACACTGGAACATCCTTGAAGACTAGGACTGTATTGGATTCACATCCCTGTCCTTCATGGTGCCTGACAGGGCTGAGTGTTTGTGCCCCTCAGTATCCATTTGTTGACAGGACAGTATGACTGTCTGGTGGAGTAGAAAATGGCTTTGGTCAGAAATTTCTGGACTTCTGATCCCAACTTCCTAATGGCATGAATTTGGGCATTTACTTGGTTTCTCCAAGCCTTGGTTTTCCCATCTTCAGAAAGATATAAGCTCTGAGGACTGGTGTTGGGGAGAAAGAAGACTGGTGTGTAAAGCATTTTGGCATTTAATCATAGGCACCCGGCATATTATAATTTCTAGGTCAGAAGAGTATGAGGTCGTTATTGCTACAACACTCAGGATGGGTTTTTTTTTAGCTGTAAGTTTTGATGAGCGGATAATAGCTACTCAGTAAAAGTGAAGTCCAGTTTCCCAGCCCAAGAACAGTGCCTTGTAGAAATTACGAACCCAGTAAAGAAGTTGAGCTGAACTTAGCCCCTCACACATAATTAGGTACCCGATCAATATTAAATGAAGCCAAACTCACTTCCCCCAGCTGCATCCTGCTCCAATCCTATCTTAAAGAAGTCTCTCCCTTTTGTGATTCCCCTCTTCCTGACAGCAATCTGCTTTCAGTTTTTCCAAAGCATGATGGTGTGCTAGACTGTTATTGAACTTGAACTTGAAGTTGTCCTGCCTATAGTAATACTCTGGTGCAGTCTCTTGCTATGAGTCTGGGCTGGACCATATGTCCCTTTGACCACAGAGACATTAACAAGCCAGTGCAAGGTGTGATAAGCTCTTCCACACTAGAGCCTTGTCCCTTTGGAAAGCTGCTTCTTAGGATGTGATCACCATGTCAAGAGGAAGCCCAAGCTAGTCACGAGGGAAGGGAGTGATGCCCAAGCAGTCCCCGGCTACGGTACTCATCCCCACTGGGTACCAGGCGTGGGAGGGCAGCAGTCCCTCTCACAGCAGATTCCACATGGGGCGGAAATGAGCCACACTGAGCCAAATCACATCACCACCAGCAAATAAATGATCACTGTTGTTTCAAGCGTCTGGGATCAAGGGCGGTTTGGAACATCAGGGGTAATAACGTCATGGGTGGGACTTGTTTGGAGGACGCTGTCAGTAACCTAAGGGGTGGGGTGTGCTGCTGGCTTGGAGACTCACCAGGTAAAGCCCTTCAGGATCAGCTGGTAGACTTGAGGGTCTAAAAACAGGAACCCCATCTCTGGGGGACTCCTCCCTGGGAACCCAATTCCCAGGTACCTCCCCTGTTGTTACTAGGAATCTTGCCTGGCTAACGATGACTATCTTCAACAGTGAAAAGTTGCCCAGGCTTGCATTATACGAAGTCCAGCGGTGGTGGCTTCTGGCCAGGTGGATGGAGCGGCTCAGTGAGGCCAAGAACCCAGATTGTGCCCCAGCGTCTGAAATTCCACCGGTCCCAGATTTTCTGCCAGGAGCCGTCTTCACTGCATCATCCTCACTCAACACAATAGGAGAGGAGGATGCTTCCCAGCTCCCCCAGAGGAGAAAAGAATTTCCCAGAAGGTTCCACACACCCGCACCTCTCCTTGCAAGTCATTGGCCCAAATTGAGTCATACGCCCATTTCTGAACCAATCAGTTTGTGTGCACTGGGAGAGAGATGAGAATTACCCCAAGACCAATCAAACCCACTCTTGTATGGGGGGGTGGGGTGCCTGATTCCTCTGAAGTCCATGGGCTCCGTGGAGGGGGGCAGGGAGGAATTATGTCTAGAAGTAATTGGGGTTCAGCTAGAGAGGTCATGCAAGGTAAGCTCCACCGTGAGACCCCTCCCATGGGACGTGATGGGGAAGCCAAGCAGCGCTCAGCTCCCACATCCTGTCCTGGGATTGTGAGGGAAGGGGTGTAGGTCTAGGAGGAAGATCTGGGGAGGGTTTGGGCTCTTGGGGCTTCTCTCCTCCCCCAGCTGGTCTTTCCAGCACCACACATCCACCCCCACCCCAACAGGAAGGGAGGCAACAAGAAGAGGAGAACATTCTGATGTGTTTTTCTTTATTATTGGCGCTCTCTCTGAGTGGAGGGCGACTCTTCCCAGTCATATCTAGGACTTCGAGCTCCTGCTTTTGCTCTTTTCTCCAAATTTCTCATCCAGTGCTTTCTGTAAGTTCATATTCATCGCGTTTTTCTGGTGCCACCGTCCTGCAGAGAGCAGGGAAGGAGCCATCCCAGATTACCCAGAGGACTTCTGGAGTGTCTGGTTCCCAGTGGTGACCCATGTCTCTCCCAGGCCCAGCCCAGAGCTCTACCTGCTGCTCTGGTTTCTCTCTGCACCTTGGAGCCAACACATTCAGCCCGGGTAGGGGAGCACCCGCCTCCCACAGCCCAGCATCCCCACGTACCTAGATCGTCCGTCTTCCTGCCATGCCAGTGCTCTATGTCCCTCACTGATTTCTCAATCACCTCGGGAGTGTAGGAGGCCTTCATGAGGCTCTTTGTCTCCTCGGGGGCCCCTGTGGAACCCCATGAAGAAATCCCCAGAAGCCCCAAGTCAACGGAGGTCAGACACTCAAGGATTCATACCTGGGTGTCAGTTTCCCCGAGGGATGGTGGCTTGTGGGAGGGCAGGGCTGTGGCGAGGTGGGCCTGGGTTCAATCACCAGCTCTGGCATTTGTGAACAGTGTGGCCTCGGGCAAGTATTTAACCTCTCAGAGCTTTGGTCTGTTCATCTATTCAAAGGAATAAAATTTCCTTGCAAGATTGGGAAGATTACGTTACTGGAAATTTGCTGGAGCATCTGGCCCAGAACAAATAATATCTTTTATTTTCAAGAAAATTTATTTCTAGGGACACCTGGGTGGCTCAGTCAGTTAGGAGTCTGCCTTTGGCTCAGGTCGTGATCTCAGGGTCCTGGGATCAAGCTCCGCGTTGGGTTCTCTGCTCAGCGGAGAACCTGCCTGCTCATGCTCTCTCGCTATCTCTGTCTCTCTCTCTCAATTAAATAAATAAAATCTTTTTTAAAAAAAGAACATTTATTTCTATATTGCATTGTATGTTGACTAAAATTTAAATTCAAAAAGGAAAATGTATTTCTATGTGTACAGTTAAAATACACACACAAAGAAATAAGTTATCAAGGTCAAGAGTCAGCAGAAATATCAGAGAACCAAATCCCAAAAGAGAGTAAGGATTCAAATGATCAGCTATGGAATATAAGTGTATTTAGTGTATGAAGTGACGAAAGAGAGAATAAAAGTATCAGTAAAGAATAAGAAGTTACCCAGGGGTGCCTGGGTGGTTCAGTGGGTTAAGCCTCTGCCTTCGGCTTGGGTCATGATCTCGGGGTCCTGGGATCGAGCCCCATATCGGGCTCTCTGCTCAGCAGGGAGCCTGCTTCCTCCTCTCTCTCTGCCTGCCTCTCTGCCTACTTGTGATCTCTGTCTGTCAAGTAAATAAAATCTTTAAAAAAGAAAAGAAAAAAATGGCATCGGAATGTTTAAAAGCAAATTTAGGGGACAAGGAAAATAGCAGATTAGATGCAACTAAGAAAAAGGTGGTCAAATGGAAAATATAGCTAAAGTAACTAGCTGCGGGTCAGGGGGGGACACCTGGATGGCTGATTAAACATCCGATTCTTGATCTCAGCTCAGGTCTTGATCTCAGGGTCATGAGTTCAAGGCCTTCACTGGGCTACACACTAGGCGTGGAGTCTGCTTAAGAAAAAAAAATATGAAAACGCTAAGATGAAGTTCTGAGACATGTGTAAGTGGAGTTCTGAAGGTGAGACTGGAGAAACCAGAGAGACGGCATTTGAAACGATAATCATAGTGGGAATTTTTCCAGAATTGGTGTAATATATGAATTCTCAGATTCAATAATCAGCTTCCCAATCAGCATATGTAAAAAGAATTCTTTAGCTAGGTACATCCAAGTAAAACTTAAAATACCAGAAACAAAGAAATCTTTAAAGTGGCCATACCTTGATGTATATTTACATCAATACATATCTATATACAGAAATTATACATAATACACGTGGGTTATAATTTATGGGGCAAAATAATGACAATGATCTCTAACCATCTTTGAAGATTTACTATGCACCAAGCACATTCTCAGAGCCTGATAGAACTTGCTCATGGGAACTTCTCAACAACCCTGAGAAGTATGATTATTATCCCCCTCTTACTGTTGAAGTCATGGAAACACAGAAAGGTTGAGTCACTTGTCTAAAATCACACAGCTTGTAAGTGAAAGATCGAGGGCCCAAAGCCAGACCCTGTGTACCCAGAATCCACAGCTTAAATTACTTTGTTGCTGTAGAATTAAAATTCTGTAAAATAATAACATGTAAGCTGAGATGGTGGCAGAGAGAATAAAGCTGACGCTTGTTAGTGATCTCACATTATTCAGGAAAGCCTAAATATCTTGTTCAACTTTAGAATGTATTAGCTATGCGTGTGAAAATGTCAAAGGTAACCACTAAAAAATAGAAAGATTAAAGACACAAATTGGGGAAAAAAAAAAAGAAACTTCACTCAAATGCAAAACAAGGAAGGAGGAAAAAAGCAGCACCAACAGAAAACAAAATAAAGTCACAGAAGTAATTCCAAATGTATCAGGGGGGTTTGTGTGAATATAAATAGACTAAGCCCTCTTGATGAAAAGCACATGATCAGGCTACAGAAGACATTTTCTAAATATACAGCATGTAAAGCATACTTAAAACAAAAAGACACAGAGAAAGGATAAACATGGAAGTATAGAAAAAGATGTGCCAAGCCCATACTGACCAAAAGCACTCTGATCGCGTTTTATTGATATCAGGCAAATAGACTATAAGGCAAAGGCATTACGAGATAAAAATATGAGATAAATAAAAACTACTGTAATTCATTCAGGCGATGTAATAGTTCTGAACTTGCCGCATTAGAAAAATCTTATTATTAAATGTAAATGGCTTAAAACAGATAAAGCAAAATTTCCAGAGCTCAAGGAGAAATTGACAAAGCTACTGTCTTCGGGAAAGATCTAAAGGTACATCTTTAGTAATTAATAGATCAAGCAAGGAAAATTAACAAGACCTTAGAAGACGTGCATAGGAATACTTAACAAGCCTCTAATAGACAAACATGGAACTCTGAATGCAAGAGATTACTTTCAAATACATATTGAATATCTACAAAAATTTTCCGCTGGGCTATAAAGCAAGTCTCTAGCAATTTCAAAGGAGAGAAGCCATGACAAGCCACTTTCACTAATGAAAACACCATCCAGCTATAAATCCACCATTGTAGAGCAGTTTTCATTGTTTGGAATATATGGCTTTAAGTGCTTACATGACAGAATGTTAAGTTAGAAATTTGACGGGTGCCTGAGTGGCTCAGTTGGTTAAGCGTTTGCCTTTGGCTCAGGTCATGATCCTGGGGTCCTGGGATCATGCCGTATGTTAGGCTCCCTACCTGGCAGGGAGTCTGCTTCTTCCTCTGCCCCTCCCCCTGTTTGTGCTTGCTCTCTCTCTCAAATAAAATCTTAAAAGGAAAGAAAGAAAGAAAGAAAAAGAGAGAGAGAAAGAAAGAAAGAAAGAAAGAAAGAAAGAAAGAAAGGGAGAAGAAAAGAAATTTAGACTGAGGGGGCACCTGGGTGGCTCAGTCAGTAGAATGTGCGACTCTTGATCTCCGGGTTGTGAGTTAGAGCCCCATGTTGGGTGTAGAGATTATTTTTAAATAATATCTTTAAAAAAAAAAAAAAGTGTTTATCCAAGGGAGTATTACTCAGTCATCAAAAAGGATGAAATCTTGCCATTTGCAATGACGTGGATGGAACTAGAGGGTAGTATGCTAAGTGAAATAAGTCAGAGAAAAA